>NC_051073.1:26310482-26668006 GCF_004664715.2 Peromyscus leucopus
ATGTGGATGTCTCCAAAATCCTTTAAATATGTTGTGCACTGAGTAATGCAAAGGAGCCTAACAATGTGATGACTTAAATGTAGACTCATTATGTGCATCAAAAATCCACCAGTTAAAGTATATTATATTGGTAAGGAGAATTATAATAGAGAAGTACAAACTCAAGTCATATGACATATTTATGCTGGTCTACCGTCAAGGCATAAAATTAATACCAGGACAATGTGATATTTTTAATAGCTGCAAGACTAGTTTAACAAAGCATTTATGTTTTCTACAAAGGATACGATTGTAAATTGGACATAGCCCAAATTTATAATTCATCCTCCAAAGCAATCATTTAGCAGAAGACTCAAATTTGGAGGTGAGGTAGTTCTCAGGAACCTGAGACAATCTGCTTTTTTTTTTTTTTTTGGTTTTTCGAGACAGGGTTTCTCTGCGTAGCTTTGCACCTTTCCTGGAGCTCACTTGGTAGTCCAGGCTGACAATCTGCTTTATATGAACTCTAACAACATTAGAATTTAGTCCTTTTGGCAGGACTTTCACATCATTTCTCATCACAGGTCCATTCTATTGTAGCTTCTTATTAAGTCCATGTTTCTCACTGTACTTTCTCCTATTTGGGTAGAGAAAGCATGTGAGTTTTTTCCAAAATATTTTTGGGCACTTAATTTTGTAAAATGTCAGTTTAATCTCTACTGTGGGATAATGCCCTTGTACACTAATTTAATAAAATGCTGATTGGCCAGTAGACAGGTAGGAAATATAGGCGGGATAAGCAGAAAAGAAGAATTCTAGGAAGAGGAAGGCTGAGTCAGAAGTCACCAGCCAGACAAAGAGGAAGCAAGATGTCAAGGCAGAACTGAGAAAAGGTAACAAGCCATGTGGCCAAACATAGATAAAAAAAAATTATGGGTTAATTTAAGTGTAAGAACTAGTCAGTAATAAGCCTGAGCTAATGGCTGAGCAGTTATAATTAATATAAGCCTCTGTGTGTTTACTTCGGGGAAGAGAGTGAGAGAGATTTGTCCTGACTACCAGCCAGCCAGGGCATAGGAAAACTTCCAACTACAAAGCTGTCCTTTGCAAATGAGAGTCAAAATTTGATTTAGAGAGTGTAACTACTAAAATAAAAAAATTTATTTTATCAGCCAATTCTGTTGTCAAATAAATGCGCACATGTTTTTCATGTGCATCTCAAGTAATGTCCTTTGTTTTCTGTGCCAGGGAAGCTCTAATTAATGAAATTCATATTAATTATCAGTATTAATCTGATTTTAATTATATTGATAGATTTTAATCACAGCAACTTTAGCAGGAATCTTAAAAGTTCTTATTAATAAAATCAAACCTGAGACAGGTATTGGGGTGAACACTGGAAGATCAGAGAATCAGAACAGGCCACAGCTAACCTCACCTGGCCAACTTGTCAGCTAATCTTGTTTCCTCAGACTGGAAACCTCTGTGTCCTCATATCCAAATGGCTCTCAGCTGAACTGTGCTGTTCAAAACCTAAAAACTTAACCAGCCAAATGCTTCTAATTTCTGGTCCTCACACCTTATATAACTTTCTGCTTTCTACTACCACTTCCTAGGATTAAAGGCTCACTTTCTGGGATTAAAGGCGCGAGTCACCATCCTTGGCTGTATCCTTGAACACATAGATTTCTGCCTCTGGAATGCTAGGATTAAAGGTATGAGTGTCACCATTTTCTAGCCTCTGTATCTAGTGGCTTGTGAGAGCCCGTTCTGGGGTTCCTCGTGGCTTTACCCAGCAGGTCCGAATAGAGAATGATCAGGACCACGGGCCTGAGTGCAGGTCTGAGATGGCCTGCACTTGGCTGTGCTGGGGGAGGAGGTCTTTTGCTCCACCCCTTGGTGTCTCTATAAAAACCCTGGGCCAGAGACAGTCGGGGCCCGTTGGAATAGGTTCCAGGCCCTCTCGAGGCTATCCTTTATTTTCTATCTGTTTATCTCCGCAAGATTCTCCGCTATAAATCCTTCTATCTAATATTTCCTGCTGATCGCACTCAAGAAAACTCTGGGAAGCTGTGGGGGTGGTGGGTAAACGCCCCACAGTGGCTGTCTGTTCTCTGACCCCAGATAAATTTATTAGGTTGCACAATATTTTGGGGAGCACAATAACACCACATTTCCCCCTTTTTTTGTCTAAAATTTAAAAAAGCTTATAACTAATACAAGAAAAACTATCCAGTAAGTGTATACAATATATATATATATATACAGTCAAGATTACATTAGCGATGCCTAGTCCATTAACATTTGACAGATTCAGATAAAAAACTCCATATATATATATATATATATATATAAACAATATCCAGTTTAGTAACATTTGATAAACTCAGACAAAAACTTTTCATTACTTATCCTATATAAAAAAGTAGTTCCTTTTTAAAAGTAGATTCAATTTCTACCTTTTGTCATTTTTATATCTTCCCCTTTTCTTTTTACAGTAGGTTCAGTGATCTACCCATTTATCCTATTATTTCTTTATCTTTTTTCTCAGAGTAGATTCGATGTTCTATCTCATATAGTAACAATAATGAAAATATATTTAATATCTCATATATCATTTTGCAAAAATATGGTTATGTGGTAAACTCATAATACCTCTGACAATCATGAAAATATATTAATACATGAACATATATATATTGACTGCATATATTTACATACAAATGATATAACTGCCTGGAATATTAATGCTATATTATGGTATTATGAATGATATATAACAATACCACTCTGCATGCTCTCATTAATAAAATTAGATTTTATTGTTCAATTAATATATGCTTCTACTACCTCCAATATTCAAAAAATTTAACTGTGAAAGTAAAGTATAGAAATCTAATTTTACAAAGAAGTTTAATAATTTTTAGTCTAATTACAATTTTTAATTGAAAATACATTCTCTCAATCAAATTGCCCATAACACAATTTCTTCCCCTAATCCTGTCAGCTCCCCTACACCATTTCCCATCTCCCCCAGAGCCATGCACACTTTGTTTCTTCTTCAGAAAGGAGCAGGCCTCCAAGAGACAACTACCAAACATGACAAAACAAGACATAATAAAACAAGGCAAAATCCCTCACACCAAAACTGGACAAGGCAACCCCATAGGAGGAAAGGAGTCTTAAGAGCAGGCAAAAGATTCAAAGATATACCTGCTTCCACTGTTAGGAGTCGCACAAGTACACAAAGTAACAGACAAAATCTATACTCAGAGGACTGGTGCAGACCTATGCAAGCCCTGTGCTTGCCTCTTCAGTCTCTGTGAGCCCATGTGATCCCTGCTTAGCTGATTTAATGGGCCATGTTCTTCTGATGTCCTCCATCTCCTCTGATGCCTACAATCTTACCTTCCTCTCTTCTGCTGGGTCCCCTGAGCACTGAGGGGAAGGACCCAATGGAGAACTAAAATTTAGATTCTGCATAATGTCTCACTGTGGGTCTCTGCACCCCCTCCCTAATTTCAATTCTTAACCCCAAGGAGAAAGACTCAAAATAGTATTTCAAATAATATTTATTGAGATATGAGAAGGAAGAAGATAATTAGATAATTAGACTAAAAATTATTAAACTTCTTTGTAAAATTAGATTTCTATACTTATCTATAGATAAGTGAGGAAGAAGGGGATTGTTTAGGTGTTTAAATATAAAAAGGAGAATCTAGCTATATTTTTAGTATGATGGCATCTAAAAGTGATTGTTGGTGTCAAGCTCCACATTAATAAATTCTCATGTAAATGTGGAGTTTAGTTATTGACAAAGCACAATGTACCTGTCATTAAAGCAATATTTTGGGTGTCGTTTTTATTTAAGGACTTGATAAATATTAAAATCCTATATAAAAGTACATATAAAAGGAATGCCCTTCTGAGAGGAAATTATATATACCTTAAATGAGGCTTTATAACTAACTGTGTCTCTAAACACATGGACTTACTGAGGATCTTTGGTCCCAGGTATCTCCTCATTAGATGTGGAAATTATGACATGCAATTTTGAAGGGTATTCAGGCCTTAGATCCCTGAAATCTCAGTTTCCAGATGGATGATTTGTTTCTTTATTCAAATCTATCTATGAAGGCTGGTAGAGTACTGCTCCTAATTACATTTATATTTCTTGTTCCTCTATGGAGACTTTTCTGTACTTTTGGTATAAGCCCTAATCCTTAAGCGTTTGAATGGAGCTTCAGCAATTGTCTTAGACATGAGATGCATTCAAGGGTGTGATCCACTAGCTTTGGAAACCTGCAGAGTTGGGCTCAGGTTGCAACCTGTATAAGAATGCAACTTGCCTGGTTGTTTATACCTTGTCTCTGGCCTGCTCTCCCTGTGAAAAGAGAGAATGTGATGACACACATTATGACTTCAAAGCCTGAAATAGTTCCCACATGACAGTTCACAAAATGTTCACAGATCCCTGCTCTAGACATGATTATGGCCCAGTTAGATCCAAAGTTTATTTCTAGTACAGGCCATCTTTCATACATACAGAGGCAAGATGTGAATGTTTCACTTGACTATGTGATTGCATGATCACTGCTGTTATGACAGCCATTGAGTATCATGGAATACCCAGGTTAGATGAAAGGATTAAACAGAAATCAAAGCATCTAGAATTAAATACACCTTTCCTGGGTGTTTCAGATTTGAAAAATATCTCCTCATCCTAAAATATATTTAAATAAGAATATTATGATAAACACATAAAGCACTAACTGACCATATTTCAGTTCCCAAGAGTGAGTTTGGTTTATTTATAAAATCATCCACACGTGACAAACACCTTTAATCTCGTGTTTTCAGTGGTGCGAATTCCTAACTAACATGCAGAAATCTTCAGTTACTTCTTTGAGTACCATTACGAAATTTATGTTCCTTTAATTTAACATGGTTTTAATTCTGGGGGAAAAGAACTATGCAATTTGTATTCTTATAAATATAGTAGTACCTTTTTGTGACTACTAAAGCTGGTGTAGGAATCATTAAACAGATATATTTATTCCTTGAGATATCACGCTCCTGTGGCTATGCTCATGGAATAAATCAGGTTGAGTAGGCATGCTCTCCCTGAGGGCCCCCAATTGGGTTGAAATATCTTTCTGCCTGGAGTCATATGGTTTGGAATCTAATCAAAATGTGTGGATTAGGATTCTTGAGCATTTTGACAGTCTTAGGAACAGATAGGGCTGGAAAAGAGATTCTCTAAGTAATTTTTGTGTCAATGTTTTTTTCAGACACTGACAATAGTAACAGGAAAATATAGCTTATTTTAATTTCCAGTAAATCAAGTATGGCTTCTATATGTCAAGTGTGTGACTTGGTGTGCACATGTTTAACTGCCTTCGAAAGATAACCTTAGAGACAGAAATGACAAGAGAACAAATGGAGTTTTACAAAAGTTGTTCTAAAAGTAATTTATATAGAGGTGACTTCTATAAATTCAATGCATATTTTAAAACTAGAGGGCACTTTTACCATCAATCACACATCTTTATAAAATTTCTTCTTCTTAATCATATAAAGTCATACTCTTTCAAAGCACTGAATAATATTTTAAATGATAACAATAAAAGACCTTTGCTCATTAGACAGAAAAAAAGTTGAAAAATTTGAAGAAGATGTACAAAAAGTCATGCGTACTAAGGATGTTTTCTCAACATACAGTTAGTTTGGATATCATGTTTAATGTAATAAGGGTTGGTGTTTCATAGATTATTAGTAACAGATAAATAAAAGCAAAGTATCTGAGAGACCCCCATCATTTAATATTCTGTCTTAACAAATCAAGAGTAACTTTGATAATATCCAAAATAGCCATCATTAACCAAAATTGATTTCCCTCTACTGTGCATGAATGTTTTGTGTAGCCCATTGTTGTCCCTCTCTCGTGAATCCTGCTTAGTCTTACAGTATTATTTGATCAATAGATAATACTTAAAGTGACCATATCATTTTTAGGACTGAAATTTGGGAAAGTCTAGAAGGAATGTTTGTCTTTTCTCTTTGAAATTCTTCACTGTCCCTTAGCTGGAAATGTGCCTTACTGTGGGTAGCAGGAATGGGTTGTTTTGGTAGCTAAGTCTAGAGATTGGATTCTTCCTGTTGTCTAGGTGAGATCCTTGACTCTCCTGCATATGGATTGTTGCTGAGAAGGTAATGCTCAAGGTGTCTTCTTCATTGCTATCACTGTTTCTGAAAAGGACAAAGGGTGGTGGGCTATCTGTCACTATTGGTGTCCCATGACATGACTTACCTGGGCCTCCTCATTGAGCAGGGGCTTGCAGGGACAGCTGGATTCTCTGTGAGTTTTCCCAGAAAGCATGATGAAAGGCTTTTTTCATCTGGAAATTCAGTCTCTGTGGTCCCCAAGGTCACTTTAATTATAGTCTATTGATCAAATAATTCTGTAAGACTAAGCAGGATTCAAGGGAGAGGGACTACAATGGGTTGAACCAAACATACAGGCACAGTAGGGAAAAATCAATTATGAGTAAAGACAGTTATTTTGGAAGTTATCAAAGGTACTCTTGATATGTTAAGACAGAATATTAGATGATGGGTTCCACTGGTTACATTGCTATTATTCTTGCCTGTCACTCTTCTAATGAAAATAAAAATAATACAACAACATGAAATTAGAAAAAGAACCTGGGATTTAGTAATAGTGAGCTGCAGCATGAATTTACTATGTGCATTGACATCTACCATCATCTCATTGAGTATGTAACTGATGTATTACCTTATTGATACTAACCAAACTAGAATTGTTATTCATGCTTTCTTAAGTTTAATGTTGTCTTTCTCTTTTCATAAATTTAGATGAATAGTGTCATGATTACCTGTTACATGTGAACGTGTTACCCATCTTTGTTCTTCTCCTGGTCACATTAGTAACAAAATAAGTAGGGAATCTAAATATGGTAAATATGCTATTGGTAGCTTAAAGAAGTGACTCTATAGATGACTTAGGAGTGTTAGAAGCTAAATTATGCAAGGATCTTTATGTTACTAGAGGAATTAAAAAGAAAATTTGTGGCATTGGTCAATGCACCAGGAGCCTGTTGCAATAAAACATCTGCCATGTGCTGATGTGCCACTTGCATATCATAAAATAGTGGATATCCATCTCACTAAAATAAAAGCTTGCAAAATACAGAACAAAGCAGGTAACAGATGTTTCAGTCAGATGGTCAAGCTAAAATATGTATTATAACTGGCATCAGAAGCAGGAAATAAACTAGATTTATAACTACACAGGGCTTTAATTACTCTGCATTCACGAAAGTTTTATTGTTAAATTTAGCATTTTTTTTTTATTCAACAGCAGTGATAACATTCTTGAGAATATCACTGTTGTATGGTAAAATGTGTTAGGTTATTATTTACCAATGCTGATTTTTACTTTAATGTAGAAAGATTAATACTGACCAAATAATATTGCCCAATTTTAATATTTATAAAGTATTACATAAATGTTTAGGATAAGTATTTTAATTTACTTTCATAGTGAATGGGTAGACTTGACCTTAGAAAAATACCAGCAATATTGGGTAATTTTATTAGATATGATGTTTTCACTTTTTGGTCATTCCTGTGTGGCTATAACAAACTCCTTTGGAAATCTCCACTTTGCCTTTGTTTTGATATTTTTTAAGTATAAATGCAAAAAATTTCATAAAAACCACTCATTAAAAAAGCAAGACAATTAAAAATTCAGATTGTTTTGTTTTTAAGCTGTAAATAGCACCATAAAATGAAAAAAAAAAAGATTTGCAAGGCTTAAAATTATAATTAAGCATTATTATTCAAAAGTCTTATAATAATGTCCTGAAAATGATCAATTTATAGGCATCAAAGAGAGAAATAGTCTTTATTTTACTCAACTGAATATTAAAATATTCATGACAAAAATGCCATTTCTAGGTTGTATCCCTTTAGGTATCCTGGCAGCATCCTTTGCAAACCTGGTTAACCTAAGAAGGACTCTGACTCACCCTGACTCGGGAACTCATTTTGAATGCTCTTGCTGTCGCTATACCTGTCTCTTCTCATCTTGAAACTAGCACTGATGATAATTGCCTAGTCTTTCCATTGCTGAGTTTTCTTAGGCGTCTTTGACAAGCACCTCTGTAATGTTTGCACCAACCATCATTCCGAGACACCCTCACCAGTCACAGATTATTGGACTTAATTGCAGGTGCACTCCGACCTGTATGATATAAAAACAAGAGGCCAGAAACAAATTGCCCCACAATGATTACAGAATGTTATAGTCATAGTACATACCAGGGGAGATAAGATGAGCTTAGGAAAGGGAATATGCATGTAAAATATGCTCATCTTATGGCGTTCATTATAGTAAGTCCCTTCCCTCTGTTCTTCATAATAAAACCTTATCTTCTCAGAGCAGCCTCTTAATAACTATTACTGTTTTCTTAATTATAAAAATATTGCATCAAATCTTCACAATAGGAAAAAGCATCACATCCTTTATTAGCTCCTCCACGAAGTACAGCCAGTAAAGATGTCATTCTTGTTCTTTGAAACAAGTAGATTAGTCTATTTTCTCATGGGGTTTAGCGAAGTCCTTCAGCAGACGTGACTGGCAGCCGAAGATGCTGAAGAGCCGGGCTCCAGGGAATAGATTGCTGACTTGATCAATTTTCTGGTCACAAAAGGTCATCTTTTGATGTTTGGAAGCAAGATTGACTCACTAACAAATACCAGCAAAAGATCTTTCTGTCATGTAAAATATAAAGAAAACAAACTAATATTGAAAAAGCATTTACATGCTGGCAATGCCCTTCCCCAGACGAGACCCAGATGGAGTCTTTTCAGCGGTATATTGCGGGAGTGATTTTCTTTTCACTTAAAGTCACTGCTTCAGGAAAATAGATACTGTTCTTAGTTGCTCGGATGTACAGCGGGCTTTGCAGAAAATACATAATGTAAGCCCCAAACAGGAAATTTTAAGAAAAAGTGATTATGGCCCCTACTAGAAAAAATAATTTGAAATATAGTAAAAAATATTTAAAAATTAAAGGAGCTTTATTAGAACTTTCTAGAAATTAAAACATCAGACTACTTATTATTAATGAATTCATGAACTACACTGTAATAGTATTTATAATATCATTTGAAACATTCATTTCTACAATTCACAAGAAAACAGAAACAAACAAAAGCTACAGCCAGTTGTCCCTTAGAATCACATTCAGCTGGTCTTAATTTGAAAATATATCTTTCTTCTTTTATCTTCTTTGAAGTTTTAATTATAAAATTGACATGGTCAGCGTCTATGATGGCAGTGATTTGAGCTGCCTTTGAGAAAGATACTGGAAATATGCTTACAAAATACTCCCTAGCTTTTTCTTTCTTTCATTTTCAAAACTGTATTCTTACATTTACTTGTTTTATTTGATGTGTTGGAGTGTTTTGCTGTCATGTACTTCTGTGCACCATGAAAATGTTGGTTTCTGTGGAGGTCAGAAGAGGGTATTAAATTCTCTGGGATTTGAGTTAAGGATAGTTGGGGACTGCCATTTGGATGATGGGGATTGAACATAGGTCTTAGGTAAGAACAGGTACTCTTAACCACTGAACCATCACTCTAGCTTCTCTTTCAATCATCATTATCATCATCATCATCATCATCATCATCATCATCATCTTATCTCTTAAATTCAGGACCATTTCCTCTATACCTAGTACATGAATCTAACCAATTCCTGCATGTAGGAGATTCACCATATGAAATTTCTTCAGTGCTTCCAAATCATTATAATCCTGTATATCATAAAGCAACGAAGGAGAATATATTAACATCCTAAAGAAGAGCTTTAGTGCTTAAAAGCAAAAATAAGAAAAGCATATACAGTTATTGACCAAAAGAAAACTTGGCCTTGACAATGCAAATCTGTTTCACAGACAATAAACTGATTGGCTAATTTTAACTTTAACACACAGACACTCCAGGATCAATATAGTGTGGAACCTGGCAAGAGATCCAAAACAGAATTTGGTACATATTAATCAATTTATAATATTTTACAAACTTAATAATTGCATCAAAACTCAGAACCGTTTGATATCATAGACCATACTACTATCATTTGTGTTTCCAAAGGATTCTCACCCAAGTGAAACTTCTTCTGAACAATAAATATAATTCATATAGCTGGAATTTCAAGAAACTTTAAAAAATTAGATGATGTGTAATTTATGAGAGCAACAGGCATATGGATAGAGTTTCCTGAAGAATTTATAGAACCACACAATGTTCAATGTTAAAGACAGATAGCTGTGATGTTAGTTTGGTTCTTTGTACCATCCTCAACTGTATACATGTTGTTCATATACTTCATGCATTTGAGTCAAACATAGTTTCCCATCACGCTTCAATGACAAACATGAAGTTTCTTCTGTTGATAATCCCTTTTGGGATTTTGCTTCCTTGGCAGCCTCAAAGATCCCATGTAACCTCTCAGAAAAAAATCAATGAATAAGTAAATAAATGATCTTAAAATTTGCCACTTCTAAGTGAATTTCCTAGATAGTACTTGGACATTGATTTTTTGGTTTGAAAAAATGCCTGTAATTGGGGAAATGATTTGTGTCCTTTAGACAAAAATATATGAGTATTAAGTAAACTCTGCCTACAACCTTCTTCCAAATCAAACTGCTCACAAGTTGCATATGGTAGATATCAGTGTTACTGGAAGTGCCCTTAGCAGATGCTCACAGCCAGAGGGACAGGGCAGGACAGTAGTGTGTAAGAACTATATCCTGGTCAGTGTTCCAGAATATGATAGGCTGAATGAATAGCAACTTTTGTCTTTATTCTTCTTCCTGAATATGTTTAAATATAATTAAATATATTCAGCTGACTTAAAAACCATTGAATTGTACATGTGTATGCATTGTATAACAATTAATTAAGGATAATCATTTTTATCTCCTCAAATACTTATCTTTTATTATAGTGGAAACATTTATTTTTTTAATAATTTCTAGAAATATTAAGTATGTTACCATTGTCTGTTCATACCCTGCTATGTGACAGCACAGAATGTGTTCTTCCTTCTGTCTGACCATAACTTAATATTCATTGGTCAGTCTATTATTTCCCAGTACTCTTTTCCCAGCCTTAGATACATGCATACATTCTATTTTCGGTTTAAGTAGACTGCTTATTCTAGATGATGCTTTGTTGGCCCCTAGAGCTTCCTCTGTCAGTCTGAACATGAGGTATGAGGAAGAGGCAGCTCAGCTTTGAATCATTCTATGCATAAGTTGGAAAATGACATAAAGGAACGGTCATCAAGATGACAGAGAACTAAATGTGGTGACATGGTCATAGACTACTGTTTAGAGGACTGAGAATACAAAGATGGAAATAACAAGAGAGCTATGAAATTCTAGCTATGTACTCAAGACGGTCATCTGGAATTTTCTTAAATGAACATATCGCTGCATAGACTGCCCCACTGCAGGAATTACATTGACATGATTCTGCCTCCTGCAGCTTCCTGGGGACAGTTAGGCATGATTTGTGAGGAATGAAAGAAATCCAGTTTGTTTCTCATGGTTAGAAGAAAAATGGGAAGTTGGCAGAAACCACACATACTATGCTATCAATAATATCATATGTGTTTTATTTGAAAAATAATTAAGAATTAAAGAAAACAGGGGCAATATTTTAATTCTCAATACATCATTACTTTACTACATTTAATGAATCTTTTTTTATTTGTCTTTATTGAATAAAAAATAAAAACCAGAAACTCAAATTGTTTAAGCTCTTTTGTGAATTAAATTAGGTAGGATAATTACATGCGGTAGATTCTTGATACTAATTTTTTACACTATTCTACCCCATTTTAGTAAAGATTCACTAATTAACAAAGAGACAAAGGTAAAATGTATTAATAAACTATATTATATTTTCGAAAGGCAGAAAGGTAATACTGCTTAGAATTATTTAAACAGACAAATATAAGGCTTTACCAGAATGAAGACACAGACCTTTAGCTTGTACTTGTACTGGGGCTTATGATGAACAGTAACTCTGATTGAAATAAAGATGGCATGGGCATTCTCATTTCAAAACTCAACTTATAAAAGTTGAGGTATTTAACCAAACAGAATATAGCTTTGTGATTCATTACACTTATTACATAATCTATAGTAAGGATGTTAATGCACTCAGTTTATTTTCTAATAAATTTGAATTAAGCATGTAAAAATCCCAATTAATAATAGAAGGCAGAGGCATTTACTTACTTCATAACTAGGAACTAATTTAAATATATTCATACACCGTAAACTGTTGTGTGATTTCTCCCCAAAGCAATTAGGCAACCATGAAATTAAAGGGAACAGTTTGATTATATTTCCAACCACATTGTATTTTTTTTAGGATTGGGATAGGAAAAGAAACTGATATGAATCTTATTCAATTCTCTTCCATTAAATTATTATGATTTCTCAAAGTGGATATTTTTCTCAGCAAAACATAAACAGTGGCTGCCACATTTTTTTTTATCATTTATGTGAAAGACAATATAGAAAATAGATTTCTCTGTTTTGTCTATATTTTCAATAATTGTATGTTGAAAGCGTCATTTTGAAAGGATGAAAAAAGTGATGTTATCTGTTAAGAGTTATCCAACACTTGCAGTTCATTTAAGTGTGTATCAGGTTTGACCTTCTAAAGACGACTTCTCATGACCAATAGAGAGAATACCATACTGCACCCTGCCCTTATCCCTAACCCTAGCACTTCAATCCTCCTGTTCCACTGTCCCAACAGATTCCTTTTTATATAGCATTTATCTTCATTAAACACACTATATAAGCTATTGTTATTTACAGTGTTCCCCTCATGATAAATAGATATATTGATTTCAAAGAGCTTTTATCATCTGTCATTTAACAGCATTTATTTAGGAAATAAATATAAGTATAATTGTGTTCCATATTTTTGCTTTGTATTTGCAAAATCTGTTATAAACCTTATTTAAAAAAAACTACTTAAAGTCTAGTAGATACTTTATATTTCTTTAGGTAGATGACTTCAAATAATCTAAAAATCTTTCAACCAATACTGTTCAAACTAGGAAAGAAAAGAATACTGAAGTTCAGTTTAAAAGCAGTGTAATTAAAATGAGATCTGTTTGTTAATGCTACAAATATAATGTTTTCTGAATTTGTGATAATTTCAGTAAGAAACATGTCATATAAGATGCCATAGGCAAGTGGTCTCAATCAAAGATTGGTAGTTTACCAGCTAGATACATATGAATGTTTAAAATATAGCATGATAGAATTAAAGGAAATAGTTCTTCTCAAAACTATCTTCAAAATGCTGGTGCCGAAAATGGAGAGTTTGGGCAGTCAAATGACAAATCTTTGTCCCTTATATTAACTTACTTGGTTAAATATAACATTCAATTCCATCCTACATAAGATTATAGACCATTCATATTAAAAGAAGTTGTATTTGATCATTGTATAGGCCTGAAAATTAAGTATCTTACTTGTGTCTAGGAAATACCCTTGTACATGTGTATGTGGTGGCAGAGGTGTATGCTTGCATACAATATCCTAGAGTTTTAAAATTCCTTGGTAATTTGTCTTCATTTTCAAGCATTTACAGGTAAAACGTGTTCCGTCTGGCTCACACTTTTCAAAATAACAACCTGACTATAAAAGAACTGATGGGAAGTCATTGATTTGTGCACTTGGAAATGGTAGACCAATGAATGAAATGTGAACCACTGACCACCAAGGGGGATGGGCACAAAACAGAAAGCGACCAGACCAAAGTGTTCATAAAGGTAGGCATTTGAAGTTGTGTGGCTTGCCAATCTCTGTACTTTCTTCTCTAATATCCCATCATGTTTCCCCTAATTATGGCCAACAGCAGTCTTAAATTGAAATGTCCTGTGTGTTTATCTTCAATAGTGCTAAGAAAATAATACAGAGTAATTTTCCACTTTGGGGGAGATGTAGGAGAGTGAAAGGGCTCTCAGTGTAATCAGAGAAAAGAGAAGCTGCTAGGGAGGGAAGATTAAGATGTGGTCCCTGCTGCCAGCATAGTGGAAGAGATAAGACTTAGACCCAGAAAGAGAACAGGATGGCAAGTGGAAAGAGCCACAGCTTGCACTATGCCTGCCTTTCCTAAAGTGTGACTTTCCCTTTTCTCTTTTCTGCCTCCCCTCCAAGAATGCTTTCCTGAACAAATTAGGATTTCCCTAAAAGTGTTGGGCTTCCTTATCCTTTCTGTAAACAAATCGATCACTTGCCTTGTGGCTTCTTGTATATCTTATGTCTGACCTCCATGTCAGATAGAAATACCATGGTCATTATTTCCTTCTCCCCCTCCAGGAAGATGTTGAGGCTTTACAGCTTGCCTGCTCTGGGAGTTTTTAAAAATCTAATAAATTTGTCCTTGACTGTTCATTTAAGTCTATTATTAAATTCTTTCATTAACAAGAGTAAGGACACAAAGAGGAGCCCCTATTTCTCCTGTATCTGTATCACTAATATAAAAACATCAGTGTCAAAATAGATCCATTTTCCGTGTCTGAAGCATCAAAATGTTCACCAAGTGGTTGCTTTGCATTTTGTGGTGAACCTAAAGCAAAGACTCATGTTCTGTTAAAAGATGCTTTATAATTTTACTGTTTGTATTTCAGGCTTATGACTACTTAGGAAATGGTCTTAATCACAATATTTATTTAAGGATTAGCTCATGTTGAAGTCCTTTAAATGGTCATTTTATGATCACCTATTTTAAACAGATTGTAGTAGAATAAATGTTGCATGTATGTTTGCCTAGAAACATATAGAATTGGAAATTTAACCCTTACACTGTACAAGATCTACAGACTTAAAATTATGTAACCAACAAGTGTTATTACACAAGATGTCTTCTCAGCAGCCAGGTGTGATTTCAGGAGAGACAATAACAGAGGCTACAGCCAGCCAGAATCAACCTCATCCATGGGTACAGTCCCCTATTTCTTCTTGGCCATGGGACTGGCTGAATAGTTTGTTTGTGCCAACCCCATTGAGGATTAAAAGAATACAAGAAAGCACAATGACAACATCCTGCATGAAAATGATGGATAGCTCATGAAGATTAGGGACTATGGGGGGGGGGGAAGGCAAGTCATCCTCTCCCCACAGCCATAATTAAATGTGCTCTTCTAAAGGAGCTGAAGAGATGTAACAGAAGAGCACTTGCTATTCTTTCACAGGACCTGGTTTCCATTCCCAGCACCCACGTAACAGCTCATAATGATCTGTAACTCCAGTTACAGAGGCTGTGACACCCCTTTCTGGTCTCCATGAGCATCAGCCACACACTTAGTGCCCAGGAATAGACATAGGCAAAGCACCTGCACACAATTAGAACAATGACACATACAAACAATGCAATCATTTATATAATGCAATGGACCTTGAGGTTTTTTTTTTTCTTTATTCTCTCTAAAGTCAATGACCACCTGCTTATAATAGATAATGAGGATCTTTGGTAGCTTCCCACCCTCTGTAGAAAGGTTCCATTCTATGTGTAGTATAGTGCTGACCTTTTAGTATCTTCTGGCCTTAAAAAGACATAAAAATTACCAATCTATGAATGCGCGCGCACACACACACACACATATTCTGACAAAAAGTAATTTGCTAGGATATAAGATATGTTTGAGATAAACTTCTACAAAAGCTGTATGGTTTCCAAATTTATAAGCAATTTAAAAATTTTATTGTTAATGCTATAGACTGGATTATGATAAAGCAAAGATTTGATATTTTGCTTTAGAAATAGCTTCTATACAGATTTCTGTGTAATAAGTCTTATTGTTTCTTGCTCTTTTGTAAGCTTATATGCTTAGTTAACTATGTGAGGCTTCTAAAAATTAATAGGCACTACATATGTGTACGTCTGTGCACCATTACTCAATTTTCAGGAGTGCCTATCCTGAGAACCACATATTCTATATCTTACTTGCTTAAAATCAAGCCCAAGTAGTTATTGCCACTATCTATTAGTTATTGGTCCCTCAAAGGGTATCAAGTCATACAAACCCAGATGGATCTCTCCTCGGTATTGTCAGATAACAAAGAATAAACTACCAAGTGGCAATATCCAACACTGGGAATATTGTTCAGAGACAAGTGGGGAAGTTATCAAAACCGGAATAAAGTCACACTAGGTGTGGTATTGCTTACTTTCAATCCAAGCCTGGAAAGCTGAATGGAGAGTATTGTAAGTTTGAAGCCACTTTATTCTTCATGAGGAGATCCTTTATCAAGCCAAGACAAGTAAATAAATCTCAAGAGGATATGAAGATGGATCTTATGCGTTACTACTCTTATTAATGTATTCTAAGCTTGGTCCCTGCTTGCATTCTGCTTACTATTTTTATTTCAGACATAAACGTATTATTTTTATTTCAGTCCACCTTAAGATTTAAGTATTAAAAATACGGTGGCCTGACAGAAATGAAGATGTTTTAAAACAGCACTTGTGTATCTTAATTGGACTGTAAGGTGATTACAACAATGTGCCTTCCCAAAAGAGAATTTTCCCAGCAATCTCCTGCTGGGAGAAGGGAAAAGCCCTACCCAAAGAGGGTTTGTTGTCTCTCAGAAAAACAACAAGATTTCATACAGGTCTAATAACTTTTCAGACCATAATACTGAGGGAGACTGAAGCTCAGAAAATAATGTGTCTGTGGTAGGAAGGACCACACCTTGACTGGGATATATTATGTGTACATATGGTTGGATTTCTATTTAGACTTTAATCTTACTTCAGGCCCTTTAAGATGAATGGATTTGGAGGATCATCGGTTCTCTCTGTCCCTCTTCCCATTGGGCCACATTAAATAAATCTTCTTCTGGTTTCCACTATTAAATATAAAATTAAAAATAAAAGGACTCTTAGAATTCTGCATTTTAATTGTCCTCTCAAAGTTTGCCAAAACCTTTATAAGACTCTGTTACTGCCACAAGTCTACTTCAAAACAAAGAAATAAAAAATATTTCAAGACAGAAAGTAACATTTTTTTCTTTTTCCTTTTATTTTATTTCACAATACCATTCTGTTCTACATATCAGGGGGGCAGGAGGGGGGAGAACAAGGGAATCTGTGGCTGATATGCAGAAAGTAACATTTTAAGAACAACCCTACTCAGTTTTCCAGAATTTAGCAACTGTATTTTTCTAGACGAAAAAATCAAATTTGCCTTGCACAAAAAGCTATGCATGAGTTCTATATTCTGCTTAGAGTTGCAAATAGTCTAATTGATTGTATGCGAATTTTATGGAGTCCCGAGTGGAGTAGTTTCATCCCTGGATAGGGCTTTCTCTTCAGTGAAATGCTAAGACCAAGATGACTAACAATTTTACTGGTAGAGGAAATAAGCCTTGGCTCCTGGCATTAGAGGAGGGTTAGTTGATATTCAAGTCCCATTACTGCTCACCATGTCCCTGGAAACACCAGCATTGCCAGGCCTATTTTTCTTGAGAGTCACTAAGAATTTTTCTGTGACCTTCTGGGATTGCTTTTATTCAGCCACCTGGAACTCTTTATTGCAACTGCCTTTGCCCCTGTGACCCCTAGCTGCCTCTGAAGCTTCACCTTTTGGTCTCTGCCAATCTGGATCTCATTTTCTCTCTGCAGCTATCCGTGCTAGCAGATTCTGCTGAAAGAGAGAGAAGGACAGTTCCACTAATGCTCAACCTCATTAATTTGCCAGGTTGGGAAATTTATCCTTTTTGCTCTGCTTTCAAACCCAGTCACAAGTCTTGATCGGCCCGTTGTGGTACCCAAATAAAACTCATGTGTTCAGCTCACTCTCTTTGGTGGAAATTTCTCTCCTGAATGGCATATAGTGGAATGCAAGTGGTTAGAGACTGCTGGTATTACCCCTTGCACAGATATTTTTTTTCTCAATGGTTTATTTTATTTTTCTGTTGCTGGGATGGAACACAGGGTCTTGTACACATCAGGCAAGCACATTCATTGAGTGTTCCTGGCACCTCTACACAGAATTTTATCTACAGCAAGTTTCCTAAACATTCATTAAACAGTAGTTAAGATTTTCTCCTACATGTTGCATATACATGTATATATAATATATAATATATTAAACATAAATGTGTCTTATCCTAAAGGCAGTCATATTATTTGTAATAGATGCTATTTTTTTAAAAAGTAAGTCATGAAATATCTTAGATGTATGTAAAGAGAAATTTAAAAGGAAAAAAAGAAAGTGTAAAAAGCTAAAGTCTCCTGGGTTGGCTTTAGTGTCAAACTGGACATCATCCTTTCTCCAGCGTTTTCTCAGAAAACATGAATAGCATTACACAAGGAGGTGGGATCAGAACCTGGACTTCTATGAGAGCCACGATGTAGCATCCAGATTTCCTTAAAAGCAATTATAAGATAACTTTGCCTTTGGAGTCAGATTCCAGTGTATACCTCTGCTCCCAGGCAAGTCAGAGCTGACAGCTTGTGCCTAGGTGCTGCACAGGCCACTGCTTCCCCATCTGTTGCATGTATTGTTCAAGTTCAATAGCATACTGCTACTATGGCTTTGCTTGTAGTTTAGACTTCTCCAGAGAAATGAAATTTAAATTGTCCAACCGATGATTTTCAGCTTAGCTAATTACATAGCATAGACAAATAAATTTGGAGGACCTATGTCTTAATCAGTATACACATGTGCACACGTACATATCCATACATATGTGATTACATTAGAATATAAGTATCATTGTTATGAATTCAAAAAATTACAAAAATATAAATTTAAATAAAACTTCTTAAATTGAATATAGTGAAGTTTACAAACTCACAAATTAATAGAAGGATAAAACTATGTGAATCACAATATGTATTGTGTAACTGATACACTTCAACTTTTTTTTGGTGCTATCTATGAAAACCTGTATATTTCATCAATGGTTAGGATTGTATGTCTCTTCAGGTCAGAAAACATTTCCCTTATATGTTATATTTGTTTCTCTGTACTTCTGTATTTTATCATGTTAAAAAAATGTAAAAGCACTCTATTACATTACAGCTAGCAATTTTGCCTGGCTTATTTCTGCTGCTTTGGTTTCCTGATTCAATTATTACTGGCACTTTTCAACTCCATTATCTGTCAAAATTATGTCTACTGTAATTTCAAAGTATTTTTTATTCTTTGGTTTTAGAAAATAAATATATGTTCTTTAATTAAAAGAGTCAATCATAGTTTAGAAATGAAAGTATTAATTGATGTCTATTCACTTAATCATAAGACATTGACTGTGACTTGTCTTATTTTTAAAGTATAAGATGAATTGCTAAATGGTTTTATTAATAAAAAACCTGGAGCCAGATACTGGGGTAAAAACTGAGAGATCAGGGAAGTAGAAAGAAGTCATCCAAGTCCTTACTGCTAGAAATTCTCAGCCAAAAAGAAACCTACTTCCTATATACCCACACCTATATGTCTTTCTGTCCCTGCCCTTTTACTACCTCTCTCCACCCAGCTACATCACTTTCTTTCTATCTGTACAGACCTCCAGACCTCCATGGTTAGTGTTGGGATTAAAGATGTGTGCCATCATGCCTGACTCTGTTCCCAATGTGGCCTTGAACTCACAGAGAGCTGGATGGATCTCTGCTTCCCAAATGCTAGGATGAAAGGCATGTGCTGCCATTACCTGACTTCTATGTTTAATATAGTGGCTGGCTTTTTCCTCTGATCTTCAAATAAGCTTTATTGGAGTGCACAAATAAAATATCACTATAATAAAGGTTATGCATTCTGATGTCTTTAAAGAGCGGTTAGTCTTCATAGTTTTCTGCATTATTACTAATGCTAGACCTCAAACTTTTTCCCAAAAGAACATATATAAACATTGAGACTTTATACTGGATACACTAATTATCTAAATTATCAAATTTGAATTATTTTTTTCTATCAATGCTGGAGATCAGACTCTGTTTATATAGTGCTAAGAAATCTGATACATACTGTATGCACAGTGTTCTTAGCAAGGAGTAAATACTACATATATGTTTCCTAAATTACTTTTAATAATGAATTTGAAATATTCTAACAAAAGTATTCTGACAAAGACACCATGATGAAAGTCCAATGTTCTCTCTAACTAAGAATAGCCATGATGCACTCTAGCATGAGTATAATCAATCTACATTTGACTGAATTAAGCAGAAAATGGGTCCTTGTTAGAGTTTCTATTGCTGAAATGTATCACCATGACCAAAAACAAGTTGGGGAAGAAAAAGTGTGTTTGGGTTAGACTTCCACATTGTAGTCCATCATTGGCAGAAGTCAGGACAGGAACTCAAACAGGGCAGGAGTTGATGCAGAGGCCATGGAGAGGTGCTGTTTTACTGGTTTGTTCCTTATGGTTATCTTGGAGTGCTTTCCTATAGAATCCAGGTCCATCAGCCCAGGGGTGGCATCACCCACAATAAACTGGGCCCTCCCACTAATTATAAAAATGCCTTACTCCTGATCTTGAGGAGGCATTTTTACTCAATTGACATTCCCTCCTTTCAGCAATTCTAGCTTGCGTCATTTGACATAAAACTAGCCAGCACATGCAGGGCGATGGTGTCGCATGTCTTTAATCCCACTTGGGAGGCAGAGGCAAGGGAATCTCAGTGATTTTGAGGCTAGCCTGGTCTACAATGTGTGTTCCACAACAGCCAAGACAGTTATACAGAGAAACCCTATCTCGAAAAAACACAAAAACAAAAACAAACAAAAGCAAAAAAAAAAAAAAACAAGCAAACAAACAAACAAAACACCAAAAAGAAACTAGTCAGAACAAAATGGTTCATTACTATTTTTGAGAAGATTAAATGCAAAAGAGAGATGGGAATTATGCCTTTAGCAAAATGAAATACTCCCCAAATATACATAGAAGCTTAGATAAGGCAGAGAGCAACAGACAAAACTGTTAACATTCATGAAGTCTACTTCTGGGCACAAACTTGAATTGTAGGTTTGCTGGAAATCACTTCTTTGAGCTTTGCCAATCACTTTGTTTATCTCCTTGATTATTTAATTTTTTCCTTTATGTTAGTTTAAAAGAAAATAAAAGAAAAAAAACAAAACAACAATAAAAACTCAGAGAAAACAAACTTTTTTTTCTTTTGCTTCCATCTCAGACTAAGAAGTGGCTAAATATATATCATCAACAGTCCTTAATTACGGGTTCCCAAGCCAGATGAGGGACAGTGGAGAGAGCAACATTTCTCAGAGAGTAAGGCAGGGGTGGGGCCACTCTCTACCTAAATCTGGCTTGGGCCTACTGAACTTCATGGTGACAAAGTCTTGCATCATGATAGTCAGTTAAACTTCTGTTCCCTATCCCCACGCCCCAGAGAACTGGTTTCTCAGAAATCACGTGACCAGCAATCGGTTAATCTGACTGATACCTTGGAGAGTCCCTGCCCCTAGTACGGCACTTCCTCCCTTGACATCATGTCTCCCTCTCCCCTGAGTGCAGCTATATAACCTAGCCCCTCCAATTCAACAAACAAGCTATCCTCCAACGCAGTCTCCTGGTCATTCATACCTTCCTAACTCACCACCACAGATCTGCAGCCTGGGAGTAATGGCTGATCAGGGTTGGGGTATCAAACTTAATACTGAAATTTTCATTGCTTCATTCAGTTAGGTGTTTATTCCATGTACTCTTAATAAAACTTACTAAAATCCAAGGAGTATTTTAAGCTGAGATAACTCAACAGAGAGTAAAAAGAGGATGACATATAGTAGACAGTTTGTATACATAATAAGGATAAGACAAAACATAATTATATATAACTAATACATGTTAAAGAGGCATATGTCATAGAGTCAAATTTGAAAATTTGCTCAATGTTATAGTAGTATATGAGATACTTTTAATGAAAGATGTTGAAATAAGGTCACTTGGAGTGAAATGAACATGGAAATATTCTCTTTGGAGATTAGCTTTCAGTAGACATGATAAATGGAGAAAAGGTCATTGTGGAATGTTTCTTGGAAAAGGTTACAGTGAGGAAATTAGCATACTACAGTCCTTAGGCTGAAAATATTCTTATAGTTTTTATACTGGCAGAGAAGATTGAACAAAGAAAAAGGTAGTTGAGACCGTGAAGAAAACAAGGACCAATTGTGCCTGCATTCACTATGGTAAGGAAATCAAATTTTATACTAAGAGAAATGGGAAGATATTTTCCTGAGATGCTGCATTAAGTTTTCATTGCTGGGAAAAATATCTAAGTAAACACACTTTTAGAGGAGAAAAGTTTTATGCATACAGGTTTATGGCTTAAAGGATTTGGATTCATGGTCAGCTGGCTCCATTGCCTTTAACATGACATAAAATAACTTGGAAGAGAATGTGATGGAGAAAAGCAGTAGGGAACAAAAGCTGGGAACAAGGTATATCTTTTCAGTACATTTCCTTGTTGAACGAGGTCCTCTCCCCAAATTATATACCATAATGATATTCCATAAACTAAGTAAGTATTTGAATCTGTTGGGGTTCTACAGTCCAATTACTTTTTATTATCGGATTAACCAGTTGTAGATCAAATATTTAACTATTTTCTGGACATTTCATACCAACACTGTAACATTAGTAGAGCAATGGGATCCCATTTTCAAAAGGCTGTTTAGTTATTGTATGCATAATAGTTTTAAAGTGAAAGCTGTGGAATTACTTTAGATTTCTAGAATATCTAAATAATGAATAATAGTGCTTTATTATAGATTGATTAACATACTAGAAGTGGTAAAAAGGTAGTAGAATTTATTGTACATATTAAATTATCAGTGAATAGCAACAAGAATTAGAAATGAGACATGAGAAAATGTTTCACATTTCAGTCATAGAAAATTATATGAAGATGGAGAAAACAGATTATGTTGTATTTATAAGTTTGATAGGCATGTGGTTATTTTAAAATGGAAATGCTAGGCAGAATGTTAGAAAATATTAACTGAATTTTAGGAGGAAATGCTGAGACACTAGTGTTAAAATATATGTTTGTATTGATAATATTATTAAAGTAAGGTTCATAGTACAGATATTGATAATATAAAACATGAGGATATGGGACAGCCTGTTAGAAACATATGATTCTAGAGAAAAGAAGAGATAAAACATCTTGACCCTTTCACTTTCCATCACTTAGAGACTAGCTCAGAGAAAGGTCAGGTAACAAGCAGTGTCTATGGAACAGAAAATAGAGGTAGGCAGAAGACAAGACAAAGAAATGGCCAACACAAGCCAGTCTGTGTTGCTCTGGAAGCAAAATAAAATGTTTTCTAAAAGGGAGTGAGCAGCTACAATAGGTCCTGTAGAAATGTGAACAAACCAAGAATAAATGAAGACCCTGAATTCAGTTACTCATGACTACCAACATTGATAAGGGATATCTATGGACTGTTACGGATTTTTATGTAATTATTAGATATTGATGGGGGGAAAAGACCCAGAGACAGAGAATTTCAGTAACCCTGTCAACAGTTTGCCCTTGTCTATTTTCCTGTCTTTTTTATGTTCAATAATAGTGATCATTTATTTTAAATCCAGGTTCAAAGCTGGGGGACAGGCCAGTGTGATAAGTTCAAAATGACTTCACTCATATCCCTGACAACACAAAAGCCATTTTGGAATGTTGAACTTGACTATGATGTAGTTTCAGGGCTCCACACAGTCAGATTTCTTCGATAATATCTCTAAGTTTGTAAAATGTGCACACTTAAGAGACAAGAAGTCATATTTACCAAACTCTTGGTGCTCAAGTTCTGACCTTTGCTATGCCATTTCTGTAATGTTTAGCTTTTCAAAGCAAAGTTCACACTTTGTACAGAAAAATAAGTTCGTGATATACTCCTGCCTTCGTACATACCCAAGCTGTCAGGAGCAGAAATTAACACTGAGACTCAAGACAGTGCATGTGGTAGAAGTCCAGGCTGTTGTAGAAACTGAGACAGGAGGACTGTTTGAACTTGGGAATTTTTAACCACCCTGGATAACTTAGTAAGACATCATTTCTAAGTCAGAACAACACAAACAAAAAGTACTGTATCTTTACTGCAATCACCCTTTATGAATATTCAGCAAGCTTTTGTGGTAAAACAGGAGTACATTGGAATATATCAACTGAGACGGTTTATGTACATAAGATTGAAATATATTTTCAGTGTGTATTAGTTTCTTCCTTTGGTATTCTCTATAAAATTGCTGAAGGGGTAACAAGCTGTCTAATTTACAGACATAGAATATTCAATGATGTTGTCTCAAAGTATATACTTTAGATAAGATGAGCATACAAACGTTATAATCCCTGGTCCTACAACATATTGTATCCATCATAACCGGCTGGTTCAATAGAATGTTAAAGCTTATTCCTCTGATGTAAATGTGGTGCCAATATAGATATAGCACTAATAAGTTAAGAGGATTCTTTTCTTTATTTATTTTATTTTACATACCAACCACAGTTTCCCATCCCTACTCTCCTCCTGTCCCCCATTGCCTCCCTTCTACTCCCATCCACTCCCAGCTCTCCATTCAGATGGGGTAAGCTCTCTCTTGGAATCCACAAAGCATGGCATAACAAGTTGAGGCAGGACTTACGTCTTCCTCGCTACATCAAGGCTGAACAAGGCATCCCACCATAGGGAATAGGTTCTAAAGAGCCAGCTCATGCATCAGTGACAGGTCCTGGTCCCACTGCTAGGGGCCCCACAAAATACCAAGCTACAGAACTGTTACTCAGATGCAGAAGGCCTAGGTCAGTCCCGTTTTGTTTTGTTTTAGGTTCAGCATTTTGTGTACACCTTTAATCAGAATCTACTGTATGGTTCTATGTTCCCAAAAGATAACATGGATATGGCATACAAAGATATTATACATTGTATAGTCAGTGTTCTCTAGAACAGTGATTCCCAACCTTCCTAATGTTAGGACCCTTTAATACAGTTCCTCATGTGGTGGTGACCCCCAACCATAAAATTATTTTTATTTCTACTTTATAACTGTATTTTTGTTAATGTTATGAGTTGTAAAGTGTTTCTGTCATAATGCATTTATGAATAATAATGTGTTATGATAATATCTGTCTTTTCTGATGGTCTTAGGTGACCCCTGTTAAAGGATCATTCAACCCCCAAAGGGTCATGACCCTCAGGTTAAGAACCACTGAACCACTGCTCTGGCGAGACAGAAATAATACAATAAATTATTCTCTCTCTCTCTCTCTCTCTCTCTCTCTCTCTCTATATATATATATATATATATATATATATATATATATTTACACACATGTGTGTATAGTATATGTATATGCTAAAACATGGAATGTTAAAAAAAATGAAACAGTGGATAACTTATTTGATGAGTCCTTATCAGCAAGATTGTGCAAACGTGAGCTAAATAAGAACAACATGAAGAGGCATACAAAGTTGGCAGGGA
The DNA here is from genome assembly GCF_004664715.2 of Peromyscus leucopus. NCBI lineage: Eukaryota > Metazoa > Chordata > Mammalia > Rodentia > Cricetidae > Peromyscus > Peromyscus leucopus. The sequence continues at coordinate 26,336,034 of NC_051073.1, forward strand.
AGAGCCCACAAGGCCTCAAGTCTGTAATATCTATGTAGATATAGACAAGTAGATAGAAACATGGTTTGTTACAGTGGTTTACAGGCTGTCACCAGCTAGTCCTGCAAGTCTAACAATGGCTGTCTACTAAAAGAGAGTCCAAGAATCCAGTAGTTGTTCAGTCCACAACATGAGTGCACACACACGAGGTGAACAAGGATGACACCAATATACATAACAAAGCTGACAGGGGAAAGCTCACAAGGCCTTAAGTATACATGAAAAGGCCTAGGAGTCTAAGGAACTCTGAGAATGGGAGAAACAGTCCACACCAGGGAAGAGCACACCATTGGCTATCCAAGACCAAATGGTCAGCCCTGAGAACAGACATACCAGTATATTTTACATAGGGAGCAGGATATATTTTAGAATACACATGTATATAATACATACATGCAGGAACAATTACTGAATAAAAAGAGACCATGAATTGAAAAACAGCAAGAAAGGGCATATGGGAGCGTTTGAAGAAAAGAAAGGGAAAGGAGAAATGATGTAGTTATACTTTACTCTCAAAATTAAAAGGAAAATATGAAAAAAAAAGTGATCTACTCATCATCCCCAAAACACAGTTGGGTGACTGTGTTTCTGTTGTTGTAACTTTTGAATTTTAGGTCTAGAGATCCTGAATCTGTGTGGTGCTTCTGTTACTCATGGATAAAGTTATAGTCAAACTAAACGCAAACATTTAAATATCATCAGTCTTTGGAGACTCTCAGGGTACTGGACTAGTAAACAAAGAAAGTTACATTACTATGGTATCTATCTGATTAGCAGAAGAACCTAGGATTCCCAGGTCAAAATGGGCTAGAAAAAGAAATATGATTAGGTGATGTGAGAGTCACAATTCTATCACAGGATCATCAAGTATCACTTAACTGTGAACCAGCACTTTTATCAGTCTGTCCTCATAAAGGCAAACAGCACAAAAGCTCAGACTCCTTACAGATGTAATTTTCGTTTATCCCATACTGTGAATCACTGAGACTAATAGATTTCCTGCCACTTCTAATAGATGTGCTAACCAAAGATGTGTTTCTCTAGTGCTGTTCAAGTGAAGGCATGTATAGGTGTAAATAAAAATATGAGGAGATGAGCTTATGTAGGATACAGATGCCTCAGCCACATCCCCTAGCAGTACAGCCACCCAATTTGTGTGTCCATGTCATCCCTCGTGCTACTTGTTTTGCTATTAATAACTTGTACAAATGGACCTCAGATTTGCTTACAATCCTGGAGTCATCTAATACCTTGAGCCTAAGGTGTTTACATACTCCTAAATTTCCCCTTATAGATTTTGGTAGCCAATATAGAAATACAAAAAAGCCAGGTTCTTAGACTCTACCTGTCTCACAGGCATGATTACCCTGCAGTGTTTTCTGGAGCACCTCATACCACATTACATCCGGAACTGGTGTGCTCACTTCACTGTGGTACTCTGCTTCATCCACCCTCACAGTTACTTCCTTTGTATAACTTTTTAATCCATTTATTATCTCTGATATTGGCATGTTGGTTCTATTCTTCGGTTACCAAATGCAAATGTCATCATTTTATTTTGATATAATTTCATATCTTGGAAGGAAAACTTAAATGAAAGGAATAAATCAGATAATGTAGTGCTCTAATTTTCCAACACATATGAAAGAAATGTAAAGTGCATGTTGAATAAGAGTTGTGTCCTCCTGACTCTGTCCTAAATGCAGTCTGTAGCATTTGCCCGTGAGAGAAGAATATAAATGTTCCAAGAGATAATGAGAAAAGGAAGGTGATGCTCATTTTCTTTTTCTTTTTTTTTTCAAGACAAGGTTCCTCTGTGTAGCTTTGTGCCTTTCCTGGAACCCACTTTGTAGACCAGGCTGGTCTCGAACTCACAGAGATCTGCCTGACTCTGTCTCCCGAGTGCTGGGATTAAAGACGTGTACCACCACCGCCCGGCGGTGATGCTCATTTTCTAGGACAAAGAATTAAGGATAACTTGATTCTTCTTATTGACTTTTCTTATCTGGTCCCCCAAACCTGAAATATATAATGGTTAAAAGCACAATAGATATTTTCAGTCATATATATATGATGTGTTTTTTTCCCTAGTGTTTTCCCAAGAGAATTGGTAAAAATGACCATTTCAGTATGGTGGTATTTTATTTGTACTGAAATGTGATTTTAATTGTATGTTAATAAATAATGTTGCCTGGGGCTCAGAGCTATTAGAGCCATAGCAAAAGCCAGGTAGTGGTGCATGCCTTTAATCCCAGCACTTGGTAGGCAGAGCTAGGTAGATCTCTTTGTGGTCAAGGATACAGCCAGCATTGGAGACACACGCCTTTAATCTCAATACCATAGAAGACCTGGAGGGCTGTACAACGGACAGTAATGAGGCAGTCATGTGGTTGGTTTTATAACCAATGAGAAGGCAGAACAGAAAGTCTATATAAAGACAAACAGACTGGAAGTAGGTCTCTTTCAGAGAGGTCTCTTGGCTGAAGAGGCTAGCTGCAGCAGGAAGGGTAAGGCTCTTAGCTCTGATCTCTTGGATTTCTTCTTTGCATTGGTTCTGTGTTTCTTATTTAATAAGAGGGTTGGTTACATCTACAACTTCAGGTTTAGAGAAGGTTAACTAATAAAAATCAAAGAATTTTGAAAGTGTGTAGAAGAATAAACTTTGATATTTCAGTCATAACTTTCATAGCATCAAACCCTCCTATTTGAAATTCAAATATCTTGCATTTTTCTTTCACTTTAGTTAAAATTGCATAGCACTTTTAGGTAATTTCTCAAAATTGTAGGTCCTTGAAGAAAAAGTTCTTTACTGGATGTTTCAAAACAATTTTCCATACAAAATATTTTACATGTTTATACTATTCTAATGTTGTGAATTTGGCATGCTAATTTACATTGCTTTATAGTTTCCTGTGCTATTAATCAGAATGAATCTATAAGCCCCATGAGTTTCTTTACTTATCCTCTTGTCTACAAAACACCTTAGCACCTCCTGAACATTTTGTTCTCTGAGAAAAGATATTTAAATGTTTTTCAGGTAGAATCTTGAAGGAAAAGAAAGGGGATTTCATTGTATTTTGTAAGTGAAACAATCCATAATATTGGGAATGACTTTCTTTAGAATGAGACTAATACCAGATCAAGTCACAGCTTACACATTTTCAAAAAAATTCACATAGTAGTAAAACACCAAGATATTTAAGAACACTATGCTGCCAAAGAGAGTGACTGGATTCATTTTTATTTTTTAAGTAAGTTAGATAAATCACATATAAGTAACTAAAAGATTATTATTCTCCATTGACTGTGATGGTAAAGGATGTGCAACAAGCTTTCACATTTTAAATTGGTGTTATTTGATGAAGGGAAAACAGTGATAATTGAGGCCAGAAGAAGAGATAAAGATAAAATCAAGTTAATATGATAATTAAACAGGTGAAAATTGGATTAGTAAGGTGACTCCTTTTAAGGAGATGTATTTTGACTAGTGTGAAATATATTCATTATATAAATGCATGATGACTAGGTCAATGACAATGGTATGTATATCTGAATGAAAAAATATATTTAAAATGTGAAAATTATTGTAGATTTATAATGGTTTGCTTGTATAAGATGATCTCTGTTAATTTCTGGCATCCATAGAAAGAAAGTATATGTACTTCAGGACAAATCATCCTAAAGAAGGTACTCATGACAGAGTAATATGTTCCTAACTTAAAGGACAGTAAATGCGACCTACATCGTTTTGTACTAAGGCAAAGAAAAAAAAGTATACTTTATATATTACTGCAATAATATTTTATTTATTTCTGCTTGCTGCATGCTGCTTTGTCGATGTGGGAGAACGACTCCCTATGAAACCTTGAGTGGCTAAAGGATTATTACACCTAAACCCCAAGATGTAAGTGGAGTGATAATGGAAAAATAATATTCGGTTGAAATCTCTTGAGGCTTTACTTTGTGATATGTAATTGGAAAGGCCCAGGAACTCAGTGTACCAATCTCCAAATCAAGATTGCAAGGCATAAAATAATGTGGAGACTCCAAGCCCATCTTGGGAGGCTAATCAATAATGTGAGGAAGAGGAAATAAACAGAGCTGCCTTACATTTGAAAGTTCTACCTGTAATAAATCTTTCTGAAGGAGAAGGAAAACCCCACAACATGTGTGATGTGAGTTTCAAATAGCAAAGCATATAGTGCTATTTGATTTTTTTTTTAAATTAGGTGTAAAGACTATTACATTTTAGATGTAAAAGTTTTAGGGGTCACTGAAGAGTTTAATTATGAAAATTACCATGGAAGAATTTTTTTAAATGTGTCTATTATCCTGCCAATATGAGCTAAATTACTATGAATCAATGTCATAGCATAATTATTTATTATTTCATAGCATAATGATAATCTGATAACTAAATAAAATTTTCACCAAGAATAATTCTTAGTACATTGTTCTATCAAATTCAATCTGTAATCTCCTACAACATATTTTATCTAAAATCCACAAAATATTCTCACTTAGAAATCTACACACACACACACACACACACACACACACACACACACACACAAGTACATGTACCCATTAAACATAATTCACCTTAATTTATATGGACACATGAATGACTAGGCTAGTGATTTTTAAATTTCAATGAATTTTAAAATATTTGCCTTCATCTGACTTGAAATAATACAAAAATTTTGTACAAAATTCTATAAAATGATTCAACTATTTTCAAGATTGAGTATTTGCTATTTTGGGAATGGAGCCTCGGGGTCTAAAAACTCTAATATAAAATATACCCTTGTTCTTGGGGAATTTCTCTGAACAAGCACTGGCCTTCCTCTCTATTGTCCTCTCCCGTGGTATAGTGTGAAGTTGCCGGAAAAGAGATGACAATATCAATTCGCAAGCCTGGAACCCAGCTGAGACCAGCTGACAAAGATATTTTTGATAAAATATACAGGAAGAACCTGCATCAGGATAGCTTTGCACCTTGAACAGCAGGGACCCTCTTCAGTTCTGAAATCTGCAATATCACAAACATAATTGTCCTGCCACACTCTGACCCTAACTGTGGCTTTAGTAATAAAACACATCTCATACTCTTAAATCGATCTCTTCCTAGAATGTAGACTATCTACATGTCTACCTCCATGCATTCATACTGTCTTCCACTAACAACCCATGCTAAATATAGTGGCATCTACATTAATATCAGCATTTCTTATTCAATTTAATTATTTATGCTTCAAAACACAGATTATAATTTTTCCCACATTGGACCGAGACTGTTCTTACTCTCTGCAACATTAATTATTTTTATATTTATATTCTTGGGGATTAAAGAAGAGAATTCATTTATGTTAATATCAAAATTATCCCAACTATGCTTTACTCCTTGGATAGAAATTAATGTAATATTTCCAAGAAATTATTTTAGCATGAAATTAATTGGATTGGAGTAATAGTGCAAATATTATTATAATCACTCCTAACTTTCCTGTCATATATGTGAATTTGACAAGAAATGCTTCCAAAGAACTCATGAGACACCAAACTGAATATTTTCTATGTCCCAGCTCTTTTTGTTTGTAATATTAAGAACAATATTACTCCTTATTATCTTCCTTTCAGGTTTATATCTTTCATCTTGCTCCTGGATTTCACTCTATTCACAATCAAAACAAATCAAATACAGCAAGAACAGGAAGGAAAACCACAGTCATTTTTATTATTGTTTATTGGAAAAGCCCTGAAAACTGTTCATATTTGGAGGTCCCCAATTTCCTGTCGTGTTGGAATGGAGGGATGAATGAGCTGACGCTACTTGTGTTGAGAAAATTCTCATAACTGGAGGTCATTATATTGAGTTATAGAAGCCAGACACACAAAGAAATAGATTCCACGGCACCTTTCATATGTGGCGTCTTCAGAAGTAGATGACTTGAGAGTTGAGAGCTGAACAGTGGTTACCAGAGGCTAACAAGAGTGGGGTGCAAAAAACATTGTGGAGAGGTTCCTCAATGATGGCAGTTAAGACAGGCAAAAAATTCTATGCTAGAGTAGAGTGATTACAGATAACAGTAATATATAGTGGACATTTCAATCCATTAGAAAATAAGATTTCTCTCTTTTTTTAAATACAGGAAATGGCAAATGTGTGAAGTCATAACTATATTCAATGTTATAACATATCAAAAAATCACATGGTCTCCATTCATATGTATAAGATATATATATATATATATATATGTATATATATGTATATATATATATATATATGTATATTTATATCTTAACAAAGCAAATTAAAATAAAGTAGTGGATGTCCTGCCCATGTAGGTGTGCTCTGCTAAATATCTGTGTGAGCAGAGAAGCACAGAAAGATCATTTTACAGAAAAATGTGAAGCAGATATCAGATAAATCATGAGAAAAACAACAGCAATAAAAATAAGTAAATAGTGGCTGGTGTGGTAGTTAGGTTGTTTAACATGCATAACACACAGGGTTTTATCCACAGTATCCCATAAACCCTGCCTGCTCATTCAATGCTGTCATCTCAGCATATTGGTGACGAAAATAGAGAAACCAGAAGTTCAAGGTCATCTTCAGCTACATACAAGAGTTTGAGGTCAACCTTGGATGCATGGAATCCTGTTTTGTTGCTGTTGTTACTTGTTTTTGTGTTTTCCTTTAAGGAATCAAAGAATGGAAAATACAGAAATATTGCTTGGCTCCTCAGCATTCCTTCCTCAAGTCATTTTTCTATCAACACTTGTCTATGCCCCTGCCTTCAGCATCAAATGATAGTCCCTTTCTTCAAGAAATACTTCTTTTATATGCTGCTTAAATTGTGTGTGTGAAAAAAATCTACATCTACTCCTAAATCTACAGTGTCTTTCTGTACATATTAAAAGAAGAAGCCTGGATTAATGTTTCAAACAATTAATGAGCATAGCAAATAATCTATTTCCTGCAGCTTGATTTCCCCTTCCAATGTGACATGAGCCTGTTTGTGTTTTAATTATTTATTATTGCTTGTTTGTGTGTGTGTGTGTGTGCGCGCGCGCGCGCGCGCGAGCGATATGTGCATGGGTGCCTGTGATAGCCTACATGTGGAGGTCAGGGGACATTTTCTGTCTTTTGTTCTCTCCTTCCACTTTCACGCGGGTCCCGCAGGTGGAATGCAGCTCAACAGGTATGTGCCCCCAGTGTCTTTACCTGCTGAACCATTTCCCCTGTCACCCGCCATTATGTTTCTCAGTCCAGACCGCACAGGGTTCTTTGGAGACTGAATTGAATGGTTTATGGAAATTTCCTTGCAGGGCACACAATATGCTTGAGAAACTCCCCTCTTCCACCGCTTTCCTAATGTAACCTGCATTCACTAAAGCAGGGTTCTCCCTGTCACAGCCTTTGCATTGTACAGTTTCGTTCGTTTGTTTATTTGTTTGTTTGCTTTACTCTGAAAATTAGAAGAGAAATGAGCCTCCTCATATGTCATTTCAAATGTATAATGTGGGAACTGGAAACCTGCACAGGGTTTTGGGAGACAGTTACATTACTGATACAGGTGATTTCCCTCTGGAAACCTGATTAATCACTGTCTCCTCTTCTCAGGAGTCACATGTATCCTTCTACATCATTTCTGCTTTCATGATAGCAGACTGTTTCTCCAAAACACATCTCTATGAGGAATATCATTTGTTACAAAAATAAAGGAATAATATTTCTATTTATCCACTCCTACTCATTGGCTAAATTTTTCATGAGATTTTTATAAAATAGAAACAATGGAAGAATGTTACAAAATATACTCAGAAAATTGTAAAATGCTACAAAGCATATAAAATTATTGGTAGGAATATGTAAAGCCAAACACTATAAAAAAGATCAGATAATATAAATGTAGCAAATATATACCAAAATGTGAAAATTTGTTGGCACAACTGAGATTGAGGTTTATTTCTATGTTTTTCATTTAGTAATATGCAAGATAATTAGTTGAGCTCATTAATTATGCCATGACATTCAAAACACAATCCATTTTAGAAACTGCCTGCTAGATGCAACTATAGTTTAATGCATTAGTTTGTAGAATAGGTGATAATAGAAAACTGTTTACGTTGAAAGATTAGTTTCTAAATTTTGTGACATGCTGCCATGGGACAGCATATTTAAGTGTATATTGAACTTTTCATATCACTTGTGAAATCACAGAGGAACCAGCAAATTCGTCACACTTTCCTTTTTAAGGATATTTTACTCTTTTCCATAGTTTTTACTGAGGTCAACTGTTTCACTAAATTCATCTGATTCAATCCTGTAAGTACTGGTATTTATTATAGTAGAGTAATAGAATTCTAAGATGCCTTCTTTTTATCCTTTTCTTATTATAACTGTCTCAGTACTACCATGTTTAAATTCTTTTGCTTTCACTGGTTAAAGTGCTTTGCACGGTGTGCAATGCCAGAAGGATAAATTCCTTAGAGATTTATGCAGAGCCTGAATAGATGTGTTTCCTGTGCTCCTTTGTAAACAGCACAATATATAACTTTTTCTAATGTGGTGTGAAACATTTCACTTGATAATACTTCACTATTCTGCTTATTATCCTATATGTCTGTGTCAAACTCACCATCCCACCCCATCCACCTAAGAGTAAAGGAGATCTTATGGCATGCAGGACACCATATAGGTGGCAGCCTTTATGACTTTTTCCCAGTGGTCAGTCTATAAGAACTTCTTCATTAACAGATGTGATGGAAGAGAAGTATTCATTGCCTGATTGATTATGCAATACATAATCCTGAGGACTTTCCTGAAATCCCATTACACAGCCTGCAGAAAGATCCTTTATCTTTTCTGGGAAGCCACATCTATATCACTATGAAGCTTTTGTAATCAGAATTGCCAAGAACTGTGAAAGGTCAAAGGGTAATTGCAACTTAAAAGTTAGACTGCTCTGAACACATTGATTGAAAACCAAAACTCTTAGATTGACAACAAAAGACAACCTATTCCTCACTGCAATAGCAATCTAACAAATATTTGTTTGTTCTGGTTTCCCAAGACTGATAAAATTAAATCATGATAGAGTAGACCATTTGGTTACTTTAACAGGTACCTAAGGCTGGGTGCTTCATAAGGACATTTTTATCTTATTCATAATTTTTGAAATTCAAAGACCAAGGTGAGATATTTCCACCTGTTTGTTCTCAAGGTAACAGCACAAAAGAGAACTGAAAGGGCTGTGTGCAGAAGGAGCCCACTGCAGGGTTAGACTTACTTTATAATATCCTTATTTCATGAGAAGTAACTCATCCTTCAAGAACAGCATTTATATCTTCAGATGGTAGTGCCTCTAGGTTATAGTTACTACAAACTATACTCAACTTCTTAAAAGATTCACCACTTTAACTTTTCCATGCTGGGACCAAACTTCGAGTCTATATATCTTTGGGGGAAGTCAAGGCAGCAACAGTCTCATCCTTGCAACCCAATGTTCTACATTCTTGCATCTAAGCTGTTTACAGCAAATGCAGGGTACACAAAGAACCTCCAGTGAGCCTTCAGGAAGAAGGAAACCAGCAGGGAATCAGCATAGGGAGGACAACTGGTCAAGGTCCACAAGCAGGCTTACTCAAGATGGGAGGGCCAGGGCCCTGCATTGGTCAGTTAACTTGACTCTTCTCAAAGAACCAGCATTTTGTTTAATTCTTTCTGATACCATTTTCTAGTCAGTTTGATTATGTTTTTTTTATTACTACTTAGGTGTTATAATCTTATTAGAAAAGTTCTGGATTCACAATAGCATTTAACTTCATGCATTATGTACTTAGGATATATTCACCCCAATACCTTCTATTGTTCTCTTTCCACAGTTCTACTAGTCCCATTCTTATATAATTAACCCTCTTTCTAATTTCATCACACACACACACACACACACACACACACACACACACACACTCTTTGTGTGACTCTGTAGGTATATAATCTAGGTTCCAAATACAGGTGAATCATGCTATACCTGTTTTACTAATTCTAAAATAGCATGGATGGCTGTTATTTTTTTATGTATTCTAATTTTAATTTGCAATGTATTTGTCCCTGAATCCCATAAGAAATATTTAATTAAATAGAATTAAAATGACAAGCCCAAAGGAAAAATAGGTACTAGGAGATGACTTGGACTATAAGTACTTGCCATATCAGTGTGAAAACCCAACTCCAATTTGCTGTTCTCTCATAAAAAAAAAAAAAAGCTAGTAGAAGCACACATTCCTGAATTCCCACTGCTGAAGACGAAGATGGAGGAAAATCCCTGGGCATTGTGTGCCACAGGTCTATCTGATTTGGTGAGTCAGCTAAGAATAGGGAGAGTCCCTGTCTAAAATAAAAATAAGATAGAGACTCATTGAAAAAGACACCTAGCATTGACCTCTGACCTCTGCAAGCATGAACAAACATTTCATACACATATACACACATACACACACAGAAAAAAAACAGGAAGAGAAAAAAAGAAATGAAATGATAATTTTACATGGACATTTCAGTACTCCTACCAGCAAATACATGGGATAGAGGGAAAGAACTCAGTAAAGATGGAGAAGCCTTAACACTACCAATGAAACTGACCAACTGATCATCCACCCCACACCCCATGAAATGCTCATCATATGCAAATCATTGTAAAAACTCTGCAACAAGGACCAAAAGTCACTATTTGTTAGACATAAGAAGACTCTCCATACATTTAATAGGACTACATTCACAAAATATCTTTATACTAAAAACATGAAATCACACTAAAAATTAGCAAAGCATGGAATTCTGAATAATTCTAAATATTCTGAATTTTTAAAAATATGACAATACATTTATTGTAGCCTATTAGAATTACCATCACCAGATATCAAAGACTGAGTAGCTTAGTCACCAAAAATCTATTTTCTAGAAGCTTGATGCTAAGGTTCAAGGTGCAGGCAAGGATTCTGTCTTTGGGGGCTTTCTACTGATTTGAAAGTGGTTGTCTCCCCCCCTGTCCTCAAGATAGTTTCCTGGGAACTTTCTTAATGTCCTTTCGTAAAAACACTAGTCATACTAGATTAGAGTCTTTGGTGGTTTGAAAGAAAATGGCCCCTAAAGGTAGTGGCACTATTAAGAGGTGTAGCTTTGTTGGAATAGTTATGGCCTTTCTGGAGGAATTGTGTTACTGTGGAGTCAGGCTTTGGGGTCTTATATATGCCCAGTGTCTCAGACCACCTCCTGATGCCTGAGAGATAAGATGTAGGACCCTCAGCTACTTCTCCAACACCATGTCTACCTGTACATTGCCATGCTTCCCACCATAATGATGAAGGACTAAACCTCTGAAACTAAAAGCCACTATCTCAACTAAATAGTTTTCTTTTTATAAGAGTTATCATGCTCATGGTGTCTCTTCACAGCAATAGAAACCCTAACTAAGACAGACTTTGGTATCAGGGACTAGAGTGTTGCTGTATTAGACCTGACATGCTTTTGTTTGAAGGAATATGGATCTTGGACCTATGCATTAGAAAAGCATTTGGATACTTTAAGTGCTGTTTAATGGATCATCTGAGTAGGACCATAGGAGACAGTGGTGCTGAGTATGATCTGAACTGCAGGTGGCTGGCTCGCTCAAGAGGTTTCAGAGAAGAATTTTATGTTGCCTAGAGATTGTTCTTGTGAGATTTTGGTGAAGAATGTGGCTGCTTGTTGCCCTTGTCCAAACAGTATGCTGGAGGCTAAAGTGAAGATATTTGAATTAATTCTGTTGGCAAAGGAAATCGAAACAGCCTAGTATTGACTCTGTTGTGTGGTTATTACTGGTCACCCTTAGACAAATTTATAAAAGAAGCAAGCTGAGCAAGGAAAACATTTGAGGAGAAAAGGAGCACCAGAGAGTAGAATGGAGCTAAATTTTCAATTCAAGGAAATAAATAGTTTATGAAATGGAATAAAGGGAGTGGTGACCTCAGGGCAAGATCCCATCCAGATAAGTTTTCAACTTGTTTAAAGGAATTAAAGAGAAGCTTAGAGCTGAGGGTGGTGGAGCATGCCTTTAATCTCAGCACTCCAGAGAAAGAGGCCATCCTAGTCTATAGATACAGTTTCAGGACAGTCAAGCTTAGAGAGTGAAGGTAACCATCGAACAATGAAAGCTGGTGAAGAAGTAATTGAACAATGGGGCCATGTTCCAGCCCCAGCAAGCAGCAGAACTTAGCAAATTACACCATGTGGTTCTCGCTTTGGAGTTAAGGACAGAAGAAGAGCTATGGAATGTCCCTCCACAACTAAGGAAAGCTGCTTAGGCCAGGCATGGGTCAGGGGTCTCCCTGAATGAAAGCTCAGAAAGCTCATCTCATGAAGCTGTAAGTTGAAGCCTGTGTTACTGCTGTAGATGATTGATAAATTTATTGATAAATAAAACACTGATTGGCCAGTAGCCAGACAGGAAGTATAGGCGGGACTAACAGAGAGAGAATTGAGAGAACAAGAGACAGGGAGAGACCTGCCAGCTGCCGCCTTGACAAGCAAGATGTAAGGTACCGGTAAGCCACGAGCCACGTGGCAACTTATAGATTAATAGAAATGGGTTAATTTAAGATAGAAGAAGTAGTAAGAAGAAGCCTGACACAGCCATACAGTTTATAAGTAATATAAGCGTCTGTGTGTCTGTGTGTTTATTTTATAGATGGGCTGTCAGACTGCTGGGGCTTGGTGGGACCCAGAGAGAAAACTCTCCAGCTACATGTTACCTTGTAGATTCCAAGGTGTTGGAGATGCCAGAGCCTTGGTATACCAAACTGAAAGGAGTTGGAGATCTGAAGAGTGCTTTGACATTAAAAATGGAGATGCAGAGTTTGGAGTTTGCCCAGGTGGTTTTTGATCTTGCTTTGGTCCACTATTTCCTCACTATGCTTTCTTCCCTATGTTTTGGAATGGTAATGTACATCCTGTGTCATTATATGTTGGAAGTATGTGATCTGCTTTTTGATTTTGATATTACAGGGGAATACAGATAAGAGGTTGCATGAATCTTAGAAGAGACTTTGAACTTTAGACTTTTAAAAAAGTATGAGACTGTTACAGACTATTGGGACTTTTGATGTTGGACTGAGTACATTTTTTCATTATGATATGGCTATAAAAATTTGGGGGTTAGGGAGTGGAATGTGGTGGTTTGAAAGAAAATTACTGAAGGGAATGACATTATTAAGAGGTATGGTTTTGTTGGAGAAGATATGACCTTTTTGGAGGAATTGTGTCACTGTGGAGGCAGGCTTTGCGGTCTTATATATGCTCAAGCCAATTCCAGTGTCTCAAACCACTTCCTGTTGTCTGAGAGATAAGATGTAGGAACCTCAGGTGCTTCTCCAGCATCATGTCTGGCTGCATACCACCATGTTCCCTGCTATGATGATAATGGACTAAACCTCTGAAACCATAAACCAATACCTGAATTAAATGGTTTTCCTTTATAAGAGTAAATGATGTCATGGAAAATCCAGGCGTTGATGGCACATGCCTTTAATCCCAGCACTGGGGGAGGGGGTAAGAGCCCAGTGGATCTTGATGAGTTCGAGGCCAGCCTGGTGCACAGAGTGAGATCCAGGACACCTAAACTACACAGAGAAACCCTGTTTTGAAAAACAAAACAAAAAAGTGTAGATGATGTCATGATATCTCTTCACAACAATAGAAACCCTAAATAATATTAATACTGCCTCTAAAGTGAAACAAATTGTTGGTTAGAGATTTCATATATGAATTAAAGGAAATCTAAATTATCACACAAGGAAAAGTTTAGTCCAAAACTCCAGAACAAACCTTTCATTCACTCTCTCAAATACACTAAATTCATGATTTAAGTAGTGAGTGATATTCATGTAAAGGCTACAGAGAAATGCAACATTTTCAGTTCTTTTAAGATGTCATTAAAAAAAATTACTTTGACTAGAAACATGGACCAAAGAGAATATTGTTCAACTTCAATGAAGTTTTCTTTAAACATATAGTTTTTGCATGACTAAGATTTTAATGGTCCAGGAAATTTAGAAAATGTAAAGCAGAATGGACATTCAGTTCTCATTTCTTTCTTTTGGTCTGTTTGTTTGTTTGTTTGATTTTTACACCCCAACCAAAGTTTCCACTCACTCCTCTCTTCCCAGTTCCTCCCCCTACCTCCCCTCTTCCTCCCTATCTACTCCTGCACTGTTTCTTGTCAGATACAGTTAGGCCTTCAAGGAACTCACCCAGCCAAGGTATATCAAGTTACAGTGAGCTAGGCTCCTCCTCTTCTATTAAAGCTGGATGAGGCAATCCAGTAGGAGGAATACATCCCCAAATCAGGCACCACAGTCAGAGACAGCCCCTGCTCTAACTGTTAGAAGTCTCACAAGAAGATCACATTACATAACTATAACATATATGCAGAGAGCCAAGGTCAGTTTCGTGCAGGCTCCCTGGGTGTCAGTTCAGTCTCTGTGAGACTATATGAGCCCAGGTTAGTTGATTCTGTGGGTTTTCTTGTGATGCCCTTGACTCATGTGGCTCCTGTTATCCTTCTGTCCCCACAGAATTCTCCAAGCCCCACCTAATGTTTGGCTATAGGGCTCTGCATCTGTTCCCATCTGTTGCTGGGTGAAGTCTTTCTGATGACAGTTGGGGTAGGCACCAATATATGAGTCAGCAGACTATCATTAGGCATCATTTAAATGACTCTCTCTCTCTCTCTCTCTCTCTCTCTCTCGGGTAACCTGCCTCTGGATCTTGGCCCTTAGGTGTGAACTCCCTCTCAAGGTATGGGTTTCCAGCTGGGCCAGTCAAAGGGTTTGTGGTTGGGTACCAATTCCTCCCCTGGAAGTCTTGCCTGGTTACAGGAGATGGGCAGTTCAGGCTTCATATGCTTCATTGTTAGAAGACTTAGTTAGGGTCACACTCATAGATTCCTGGGAGTTTCCATTGCCCTAGATTCCTAGCTCAGCCCAGAGATTCCCCCAGATTCCACTTGTCTTTCCCAGTACTCTTTCTCCCTGACCCCTCCTGTTCCTATCCCCATTCCTCTTCCAGTCCTTCCCCATTCATTGATAATGTTCTATTTCCCCTTCACAGTGAGATTCATGCATCCCCACTTGAGCCCTCCTTAGTTTCTATGGGTCTCTGAATTTAAGCATGATTTTCCTTTATTTTATGGCTAATATCCACTGTTTTGTTTGTCTTTCTAGGACTGAGTTACTTCACTCAGGATGAATTTTTTTCTAGTTTCATCCATTTGCCTGCAATTTTCCTGATGTCATTGTTTTTTTACAGCTCTCCATTATATAAAAGTACCACATTTCTTCATCCATTCTTCACTTGAGGGGCATCTAGATTGTTTCTAGATTCTGGCTATTATGAAAAAAGCTGCTATGAACATAGTTGTGCAAGTGTCCTTGTGTTATGATAGAGTGCCATTTGATTATATGCCCAAGAGCAGTATAGCTGGGTCTTGAGGTAGATAAATTCCCAGTTTACTGATAAACCACCATATTGATTTCCAAGGAAGCTGTACAAGTTTACACTCCCACCAGCAATGGAGGAGTGTTCCCTTTGTGCTATATCCTCTCCAGCAAATATTGTCCGTTTTTTGCTTTCAGATTTTCTAAGTTTGTGAAGGACAGTTATTTGAAGTATGACCGAATGAATCTTTGGATTTCCCTGGTGTCTCTTGGTATGTCTCCATTTTAGTTTCTGATTTTGTTAATCTGGATATTCTCTCTCTGCATTTTAGTCAGTCTGGTAACATTCAGTTCTTTTTGGTAGGTGAGGCACAAAGTTACTTTGTGATGTGGCTTGAGAAGTAGTTTGAAACATAGAAGGCTATCTTCTAAGTTTCAACAAAGACAGAGTATTGTGGAGATTAAATGAGGACTCTTCAGAGCAAGAATCTTCATCACAGAGGACAGGTGTTCTGCAGGTATGGAGAGCTGTGATCTGTGACTCTCACCACTGAAAATGAATGGACATATAAGGAGTACTATTGTCATAAAAAATAGGGTCGTTTCATATGTGACAGAGAAGCAAAGAATAGTTTAAAGACAGATTGTTAAATTATCTACACATTGCAGAAAATTCAACTTGACCAGTAAAATGGATTATGAACAGAAAAGGATGATCACCAACTTGTGGTGAGAAGATTGATGAGTTGAGGAGAGAAAGCAGGGATAGCCAGAAAAAATGGAAATTTTCTCATCCTGCTCTAACAATGCAAATGTATTGATTAATAAAAGATGTATGTTTCACTTGTGTTTTAAATTCTAAATGTGTTGGTTCATATTAGGTTACAGGAGGAATATAGCTCACACCCTTAACATAGAAATAAAACTAAAATCAAATTTTAATGAAAACTTTACTTTGATATAGATGGACAGATGGATAGATTAGATAGATAGATAGATAGATAGATAGATAGATAGATAGATAGATAGATAGATACAAAGTACAGCATGTTTTTAGTTTGACACTGAAAGGCTCTAGCAGTCCTGAACATGGCACACATTACAGAGAGGTTTTTGTCTTTTACTCTTTTTTTTCTTGCTAAAGACTATTAGATTATATCCCTAAAGTTAGCCCTCATGGTCTATTCCCTTATTAGGCCACTGGCTCATTCCTGAGACAAACACTGAGATCTAACAATCAAAATACATTATTTGGCTCCTATGTCCATTCAGAATCTATCAACTCACCCTAGCACAGACTCCCACTTTTGTCCTTAAAAACCCAATCCTGTTTAAAAAAAAAACAACACAAACAAAAAACACTTGTTGCTGCTGCTTGCTGTCTGCCTTTGCAGTCTCCTCCAATCACCCTGCTTGCCTCTCTGTGATAACAAATCTCATTTCTGGTGAGAATTTGGTGTCTGGGTGTGTCCTGTATTCACTCTGAGGGGGCTGACCTCCCTTACAGACACTGTGCTGGCTTTAATAAATACTATTTCATTTAATGTGACAACTATAACTTAATGAGGCAACATCTTTTTATGTACTCTTGGGCATATACCCAAGAAATGCTCAATCATACCACAAGAGCACTTGCTCAGCTATGTTCATATCAGCTTTGTTTGTAATAGCCAAAACCTGGAAACAACCTAGATGCCCTTCAACTTATTTACAAATAAGGATCTTGCAAAGTGGTGTGGGATGTTATCTGACAGATAATGAAGCTTTTTGTTTCAATCATTTTTTATTTTCAATCATTGAAAATATGTTCCTCCACCCCCCCCCACGAAAAAAAATGGCAGCTCATCATCTACTTATCGCTATGGTGCAAACACCCAGCAAGAGGTATTTCCAGAGACATAGAGATGGATGAGTAAAGAGGGGGTTTCCAAAAACATTAGAATAAAATCTGGTCTAAATTTCTAAAACTCTATAACTCAGCTTAGAGAAATAGTGATGATTTTACACCACTTTCTCTTCTTCTGTTATTTTCGCATGTAAGAGATCATAGAATTTCATCAAAACTTGTTTTTGTCTTAGCCAAATGTAGCATGACATAGCTGTTAATATGGAGGAAAATGCTTAACCTTTCGTGTATTTTAGACGGCTCCATTCAAAGCCACGTCTATTGTCAGCCTTTGGCAAAGGATGAGACCGGAACTTGAATTAATTTTGTTAATTCATTGACTAATTGTTTTATTCAATTACTGGTCTTTACGAATTTACATTCAGAATATTTTAAAAGATAATACGCCAAGACTCTCTGGCCTCAGGAAAGCCAAACAGGGAGCACTTTCCTTTTGCAATGAAAGTCCATGGGCACTGAGGTCCCATAGTCCAATGGAAACTTCTCCACATAGATGGTACCTATTGTAGCTTTAGAGACTTAGCAATGTTTCTCTATAGCCTTTCTTCTTTCCTTGAAAAATGAATGGGATCCATGCAAGTAATATATTGAAAGGGTTAAGCCTGTGGACAGAAATAAAAATAGTCTACAACTACTAAAATAACAGTCTGTGAATAGAGTGTTCATCTTGGACATGTTTAAATACTATCTGTGTCTAGAGTTCCTGGGGCATAGACATAATGGCTTTTTAAATTGGAGGCAGAAAGAGAAAAGAAGAGGAGGCCATTTCCAGTTCCTTTCATATTCTTTGAAAGATTCCAGGATTTTGAAATAAGTGAATATTTTTTATTTTTTATGTTGTTTTTATTTATGTTAATATCATAAATTAGAATGCCAGCAAGACCATTTTGACAGAAGAGTAGAATCTGTGATCATCTGATCGTAAGAAAGCAGAAATAAGGAAATAATTTGAAACATGGGAGCAAAATGGTGGCTTCACAGAATGATAGTACACAGAAAAAAAGACAGGACTTGAAGGAGAATAAGAAGGAAAATGGATGGAAGGGAAGGGATGGAGCAGAGAAGGGAAAGGAGGGAGAGGGGAAAGAGAAGGGAAGAACAGCATGTTCTTCTGAGTGTTCCTTCCTCAGGAAAGTTTATTATGACGTGTTCAGAATCAGTGCGATTGAATCATAGAGAACTCAGACAGGCAAGGCATCTCTTAAATGAGAGAATTTCTTCAACCAATTCTATGGGTACACCCCAGCTTCCTGCAACATTTTTTAATATCTCAATCTCTATTATTACACTGACATTAGGATCCTTTAGAACCTGTTAATCTTTTAACATGTACAAGACTTTGTAATTGAGGTGTGTTGCCTAATATAAAAAAAAAAAAACAACAAAGAAGAAACTTTCTAATTAATCTGGAAAGGTACAGAAGGGAGGAACTTGATATATTTTTTCTTTATCCTGTCTTTGATTCGCTAATAAATGGAACAGATTCAATGGTTTTGTGTCACAAAATGACTTACACTAATAGTGTAAAAAAATGAAAAAAAAGAATTTTAGCACTAAGATGGCTTTCTGTTGTCTGGATTATACTTTTTGGTGTGTTTATCATTTATACTATATATATAGTATGCATATGTATGCATACATATACATATATGGGGAGTACTCATCCATGCATGTGTTCACATGTGGAGGACAGAGGTGACATGGATTGCCTTTCTCTACCACTATCAGTCACTGAACCTAGAGCTCACTGTTCTAGCTAGGCTGGTTACCCACAAGCCCTTGGGATCCACATACCCCTGCTTCACCTGACTGCAGTTACAGGTGTGCAGTCCTCCATCTAGTTTTTATGTACATGTTAGGGATCTGATGAGGTCCTCCTGCATGTGCAGCAAGTACTTCACCGACTGAGCCGTCATCCCACAGATCAGAACTTATAACTGATTTTCAAATTATGATTTAAATATCAATGTGAAAAATAATTGAGAGATAGTGAGAAAATTTTATTTATAGAAAGTCAGTAAACTCTTATCAAACATGTAGTAATCACAAAAATAACCTTCAAATTCACACTGTTTTTATGTAATAAGTGGAAGTGTTTCTACATCAAATACCCATGTTTAGTCTGCTGTATGTATCTGTATATATATTGTTCTCAGTATCGAGGTGGCACAATGGTGGAAGACCTGTGGGATTTGTCGTAAAGAACCAGTTTCCCCCATTATTGCCTGAACTGAAAAAAACAAAAACAATTCATAATTCAGAAGGAGAAGAAGAAATATAAACATGTCATTTACAAGAGTTTTCATAATAAAGTAGGAACCTGACACTGCTTCACATTGTTATCTTCTTGGCTTTCACAGTTTCTATTTTATGTATCACTTTGGTTATTGTATTATCTTACATTTACACCACTTAATGAATATGATATCTTTACCACGGCGCCACTACCCAACTAGAAAGTATTGTTTCTTTGAGTCTTCTCTAGTCTTCTTTGTAGAATATTACCTGAGTGTTTCTAGGTAAATATTTGTGGACATGGGGAAAAACTGGAAACTGCTACATATGACTTTTCTTCTTTCCTGGAATTGAGAAACAACTTATATTCACTTCCTTGATCACTCTACACTGTTTCCATGTGCATTGCCACGTCCACATGAAAAAAATGTCAAATTGCTATTACTAGTCTATACTGCAAGTTTAGTGGCTTAGCGATCTTTTGTTGTCCTGCATGTCAGGATTTCTGTGTTGGCCTAAAAGTAACCTCAACATATCACTAGGCTGCATTAATTTATAATGGCTAGAGGGCAACATTCCATCCTTGTGGCTGTGGGAATGAAACCATCTTTTCATTCTTTTTGTAAGAGGAGATTGTTTCGAATTCCTACAGCCCAAAGACATACTGTGGACCATAGTCTTCTTCCATCCTTAAAGACAGTATCCGAATGGAATTCTACTCATATTGCCTCTCTTTAAAGAAGATATCTGTCTTCTTCTTCCTTTTCATCTAACAGCACAGGCATAACATCTATATGGAAATCTCAGGACAGGCAAAAATCTATACATCATAGATTTTAATCTTTTTCTTTATGTGTACTTCTCTATTCCTCTTTATGCACAGTTCTTATGCTTTAGCTCATTTATCTATAAAATATTAAATTATCATGCAATTACATTTCCCATCAATAATTCAAATCTGAAAATATATCTAAACAGGTTTTAAGACCCAAGTCCAATCTTTTCCACATAAGCTGACTCAATGATTCTGTCTCTGAGAGTACTCACTGAAGAGTAGGACAGATAATAGTTAGGAAAGTGAATCTGATTCCATCAAGTGCCTACCCTGTACTGGGAGTTTCACACATATTTGTTATGCAAAACTTTTTTATAAGATTTCTAAAAAGAATTGTGTGTGTGTGTGTGTGTGTGTGTGTGTGAGAGAGAGAGAGAGAGAGAGAGAGAGAGAGAGAGAGAGAGAGAGAGAGAGAGAGAGTTCCTACATACATGTATGTCTGTGCTTGTATGTGTGTGTGTCTGAAGGCAGCTTTGTGCACATGATTGCTGTTATCTACAAAGTCCAGAAGATGGTATTGGTTTCCCTAGAGCTAGAATAATAGGCAATTTTGAGCCTTCTTATGTAGGTTCTGGGATCCAAACTCTATCCACTCTAGCAGCAAGTTCCATGAACTGCTGAGCCATTTCATCTATCCAGCCCCAGTGAATCTTGTTTTATGTGTAACATGCATTCCAAAACACAAATCATTTCCTGTCCCTCCATATTTTTATAAATGGAGGTAGAACGCAACTACTGATCTAATTGCTTCTAAGATACCTTCATCTTTTTTCTTCAGGTTTACTGTGCTTTGCACTTCTTCTTACAATTGTACCCTTAAAATATATCAATAGCCAAGAGGTTAAATATCTTCCAGTTCAAACAGTTAAGCCCTCCTTGTATAAAAGTGACACATCAAGTGCTTGCTCTGGAGTTATTTTTTGAAATGGTGCCCAGGCAACTTTGTAAGACAGTTCACTTCACTCCGGCGACAGTTTATAGTGTCACTCATTCAAGTATTAACTTCTCCAGTGTTTGCAGGAACTGTCTTCCATCCACATTAGCATCTACTGTAGCCTTCCCCTTCGAAGACTGTGTCAGCTCTATCTCATCAGACCCTCCACATATTCTCTTCCTTTTGCTTTATACCTGAAATTTACAATATGTCAGAGTCATGGTGATTATTTTTAACATCATTTTCCTAAAGTTTTGGGTAAACAGAGAGTTTTTTTTTCAAGGATAAAAAATACAGGCTAACCATTGGAAAGCAAATGTGACACTTGGCATTGTCTTAAACTTCCCTCAGCTGTTCCATGTTTGGTGTGTTCCTTCTTGAGTTCAATATGCTGGTATTAAATTAAGTGTCTAAATGTAACCTCCTGGTACAGGCCTAAAATCCTACATATTTAGGAGTCTACAGAAAGAGGAAGACAAGTTCAGGGCCTGCCTAGGCTACAGAGTAAAAAGTAAAGGCTTTCCTGGGTGAGCTAGTGAGATCAAGTACCAAAATTAAAAAAAATAAACAAATGGATCGACAATATAGTTCAGTGCTAGAGTGCGTGCCTACTACTTTCTGAGCTCCAATGTTGAGAAACGAGAGAGAGAGAGAGAGAGAGAGAGAGAGAGAGAGAGAGAGAGAGAGAGAATGAGAGCTAAGCTTCTGATTCTATACCCCCATTATACCTCCCAACTATATAATTCTGTATGGTGAGATTATCCTAAAAGTCATGCATGGTACACCAATTGTAGGAAAAATGAAATGTGAGCTGAAGTGAGATTCAAGCATCATGGGTGTTTAGGAAACACATTCATTTTATACAGTATTCAGGCTGGCATATTTAGTGCATTGAAAAATGCCCACCAAGGTGTTTCTAAAAAAGAACTTGCTTCCTCTGATAGGTGCTCTTCCTCTGGTCCTTATAATCATAATAGTAAATTATTTAATTTTTTCATGTCTTCATAATGCACTGTTTGTGGGTGTGAGTGTAACATGTGAGTATGGGTGTGACACAGTTTTTCAGTACTGGAATGAGACCACTTAATTTTGGAGCATGCTGTTCTTGTACATCTTTGTGAAATACAGTTGTCTGTCCCATGTTTTCTATGCCATAATTTTGAAATTATCAGCCTATGTAATGTTCTTTTAATAGTTTGTCCCTACCGTAACCGGGAAAAGAGAGCATTGAGTTGGCTGTTTTCCTAAATGATTTCAGAATTTGTGACATTTTAAAAACTCTTCCTATATCCAGTTATTTACTTTAACTGCAGTTCCTCTTGCTTGATTAGTTGCATTTTGCTAATACTTAATTAAGATGTCATTGTACCAAAGAATGGAGGAGTTGCCTAACTGAAGTCACAATATATATTCTTTAAAACAGACCCTACAAATTGAATAGAGAATGGATCTTTCTAGATATAAAGGTAGCATGTTCTTTAAAATATACACTATTACAAAGAAATGTCAGCTGTCATTAATAATCCATGGGTGTCTTTGGTAATGGCTCATGAAGGTTAAGGAGCTTATTTAAAGGTTGCTATGTATTCGCTATTCAATATATTGCATTTCTTATTGTTCATAGATCCAAGCAACAACAGAAATCATCCTCACAATTTGTTCTATGTTCTCTTTCCTTTACAATTTTCAAAATTAAAGAAAAGTGAACATCACATCAAGCAGTTACTTAAGTTTTACATGTATATGGGCATAATAATACAAGACATTTATAGAAATCCCATGTAAGCCCACTTGTAATCCTTGGTTTAGTCAGCGTTGTGTGAAATTATGTTGGTTTAGGCAATTTGCATGGTGATAATGACTCTGTAACATTTATAGAAGTGGAGGGTAACTTAAAGGCATTTGGAAAGCACTGCATGTAGAAATGGCAAAGCTCAGTCTACTTACATATCATTGGAAAACTGCCAAAGCAGTGGGCAAGCGAGCGCAGATTTGTGCACAGGGCGTCCCTGAATGACAGACTAAAGTGCATCTGAATGTGTGAAAACAGGTGGTCTGTGATGCACGGTATCAGCAAAGCATCTGGGCCCTGAAGTGTGACTGCAGCCTGTTTTCGACTCCCAGTGGAGAGCAGTGTTAATCATGAACACACAGGCTGGCATTGTCTAGAATCTTTTGTTTGGCAGCCCCTTCTACGTATCAGAAGACAAGGCCAGCCACGCTTTTCAGGTTTGGAAAGTGTGTCTCATCAATAACTGCTTTGGACTAGGTCTAATTCTACAGGAAAATTGGCATAGCTAGATTCATGCAGATTAATAGAGCTGCTTAGTTTGGCTCTTACTCATTTGTGAGGATCTGCATATTTTAAAAGGTAGGGTGTTTTCTGCTTTCATTAATGAATTTGGTTGCTAATAAATGTAGACAAATAAATATTAAATATATGCATAATACATTTTTCTGAATTTCTTCATTTTTAAGATTTCAATTGGAGATAAGCTTCCAGTATCCCCTACCTACTGTAAATTAAATGCTATTCATCTTCTAAAAGCAGGAAAACACTCCCAATATGTGCCAGGAGAATAAATTAAAAATATTAAGTGTAATTCTAACTGAACTAAAAGCAAGGTGAATGATTCAATGAATTAAAAAATGAGACAAATTGAAAGCAACTGGAATAGATGTTCTTTATTACTCAGCACACAGTAAAAATTATTTTTCAACATTTTTTATATTTTATAAATATTATCCCTAGACAACATTTGTAATAGTGGTTGGAGGTGCATCTAAAAATAATGATAGTTAATAGTCACATGTCCATGAATAAATTGGTTTAATTTTTTTCACAAGCAAAAACTATATCACCTTGCAGAAGCAAACACTGAACAAACCATCTAACTTGTATGTTGAAGCTAAAAAAGCCCAGATCACAGGGGTGGGAAATATAATGGTGGTTACCAGAAGTAAGCATTTGGCTGGAGAAGATAGAGAGGTAGAAGAGGTCAGGAACATATGCTGAGCTATTGTACTGTAAGAGGTTCTAAGTAATGTGAATAAACAGTATATTTGAAAATAACATGAATGTGATAGCCACTTAAAACAAACATAAGCTAAGTGTTTGACATGATGAAGATGCCTTTTATCTTGTTTTGGTCTTTTCGCAGAATACACATGCATAGCAAAGCCACATTGTATGTGAATATGATTATTTCTCAATTTAAAAGGAGAGAATAGTCCAAGTTCATTATAGTGTGTATCTAATACACTACACTAATTACAATCCCCTATAATTTCCATTTATAATGTTAAATTCTACCCTTCCACATTGCTTCCACTGTGTGATATTCTTGTTGTACTTTGACAGTTTGTGAGAATGTCTTTTCTTAGTCTCTTTTCCTTTGTATGTTTAATGAAGTAAGCAGGAGATTTCAATTTTAAAAAGAGCACTAATTTTGAAGCATCAGAGCCATTAACTACCAGATTTGGATGCCTAATTGTTAAGGAGAATGAGGAAAAGCATTGACTTCAACTTTTGATCCCACTGTTTCATAATTTGAAATGTAACCTCATTCATTCTTTAGGAATAATTTTAAGTTGATTGGGGATTTGTCACATTTTACTGGGGAACTGCACAATCAGAAAGTTACTTAGAATTGCAGGAATAGTTTCTAATACAAGAACCCTGTAAACCTTTGAGTCTCAGGAGAGCACTGTGTATGCAACCTAATCTGGGGAATGTCAGTGGTATTCCATGGCTAGTATTAATACCTTGACAGTTGTCCTAATAATCATTTTGCCAGCTTTCTTAAATGACCCTGTCCATTTCTTCTCCCTATCCATTCCCCATTGTTTCTTTTTTTTTTTTTAAATTGAGTATACAAGATCATGTGTAGAAATGATTCAGTGGATGAAGCACTTGCTTCCCAAGCAGAGGCCACATAAATTCCTCGAAGTGTTAGTAGCCCACCTGTAATTCCAGCAACAGGATGCCAGAGCAGAAGGATCCTTGAGCAAGTGGGCCAACTAGATCGCCTAAACCAAGGAGCTTTAGTTTCAAAGGAGACCCCGAGTGGATAATGGGGGAGGAAGATACCAGAAATCAATGCCTAGTTTCCATATTTACCTGAATGTCCATACATATATATTCCCACTCATGGGAGTCCCCACTCACAGAGGGAACACACACACACACACACACACACACACACACACACACACACACACACACACATTACAAATATAAGAAGGAAAGGAAGTACGTGAAGATATGTGGAGAGATTGGAACTGTCTCCTGGGTTTCTACCGTCTTCATACAGGTGCTGCTCACCTTCTCCGTGACATCTAAATCTGAATGGAAAATTCCCACTGTGGTTTTGTCACCCAGAGCTTATTCTGGCAAATCATTATTATATAATGAACATTAAGACAATAACCAATTTTTTATATTAGCCTCCACAGATAATGTTCGTAGCACTATGTGATTCGTTGGTGGTCTACTAGGTGTCCAATTAGGCCAAATCACTTGCAAATTGCTTGTTATAAATAATTATGGAAATACACTCTTAGTCATTAAACTTTATTACTCAAGAAAAACATTTTCAGCAGTCATACAGATTAATGTGTGTGTGTGTGTGTGTGTGTGTGTGTGTGTGTGTGTGTGTGTGTATAAACTAGCAGTGTCTGCTTGGTGCTCCTAGAATTATTTGACTCTCACATAATAGGATATTGTTTTCAGTTTTGTGAATATCAAAATATGTGTTACTGTTTCATCCAGAAATTCAAAGATCACTGAAGTGGCTCATTGTCACAGCATATGAAGGTCTCACATATAAATAAAGATACACAATAAAATTAGTCAAGATATACTGCATTAGCTATTATGATTCCATATACAAATAAAAACTATTTTATTGGACATTGTCTCTTTAGTACCTGGAACAATGTCAGACATGTTTAAAATGAATTCATAGGTGGTCCAGTAAGATCAAACCTACTTGGAAGACACAAGTTCAAGACCAGCCTGGGTAAATGACTTATAATCTGTCTAAAATAATAAGTAAAAAGGGTTTAGGTCATAGCTCACTTGTAGAATACTTGTGTAGAAAGTGCAATGTCCTGGGTTCAGTCCTCAATACCACCTCTCCCTACTCAGCACCCACACAAAATAAAGAAAATAGAAAATGAGTCAAGAATGGCTTTATAATTGGGGATGGAAAGATAGCTCAGTGGTTTATAGCAGAGGCTTCCAGAGGACCCAGGTTCAATTCCCAGCAACCACATGGTGGCTCACAACACTCTAAGACTCCAGACTTAGGAGGTCTGATACCCTTTCCTGGCATTTTTATGCACCAGGTGTGCATATGTTGCAGAGAAATACATGTAGGCAAAATATGTTTACACAGACAATTTTAAAATAATTAAATAAAATGAGCTTTATAAGACAAAAATATAATTATCTATAATTCTCTTGGATTAAATGTGTAATCCAAAAGAATAAAGATTTGTTTTTATTTATATATTTTGAAACAAGGTCTCACTATGTTTATCTTGCTAGACTGGCATTCTTTATATAGATAAAGCTGGCTTGGACCTCAGAGAAATCTGCTTACCTCTGCCTCCCAAGTGCTGGGATTAAATGACAGCACCACCACATCCTTCCACAAAGAAATTTTAAAACAAAACTATTCTTCAGTATAGTTTCCTTGTACTGATCTTCAGACATTACATTAACCACATCTGGTAACCATGCCTTTGGCCAAACATCCTGTTATCCAGTCTTAAAGAATAAGGGCAAGCTTGAACTCTCTGGCCGTAAGTCAAGATGGAATCAAGCCACAAATGGGAGTCACTGTGGGTTCCCAGAGAGGAGCCCATACATGCTCACCTAACAATAATGCTATCTTGCATGTAAAACATACTTTAAATTTTGTATACATGCTTTTCACTCTGCAAAGTGATTTGCTACATATATTAATCATTGATGATAAACAACATTAAAAATGTATCCTGATTTTTATCACACTACTTGTCAGATTATTTTTACATTTATAAAATCATTTCTAAGATGCAAGCTTTAGTAAAGCAAATAGAAAGAGAACATTATGAAAAGTCATTTAGCTATAAAAGAAATTTTTAAGATGTGTTAAATTGCAGCTCCTTAGTATAAAGCTTGCCAGTGTTTATTGTGTGAAGTTAAGAATTTAGACTTCACTAATGGTGCAATCTTCTTGCTAATTTATTCTTCACTTAATAGCACATAATTGTTTGAATAAAATTTGATGTCTCCCGAAAAAGGAAAAGGCATTGTGAAGAGGTGTTTTCCATTCCAGCTGAAATTTCAGTTCAAGGCTTAAGAAATTGGAGAAATAGCTACGCCATACTCTCTGCTAGAACCTTTTGTCTCCACATTATGGGACGTGTGACGTGAATGCACCAAGTTTCAATCTTTTTAGCATTCAAAGTCATGAAGAAAATTACTACAAATCTACTGTCAAATATACTTTAATATTAAAAAATGGAAATAATAGATTTCAATAAAATAAATAAAATAAAAGACCAATGATATTGCCTTGTTAATTGTTTTATAAATACGAAGTAATTTGCATCATCTTACTATAGTGAATCTAATTTTCCAAGTATCACTATTCTCCTCCCAAGAAAGCATCACATTAGGGCATGTAAAAAAAAAATTAAAAGAAAGAGTATCCATTGGAATATATAACCTGTCAATCTACAACTGAACGTTGGTCAATGTTTCTGTGATTTCCTGTGTGTCACTAGTTTATGTATTCTTGAAAGTATGCACATCTTTATAAATCACAATGTGCTTCAAAGGAAAGAAAAATGAAGTGGAAAATTGGCATAGGGTGATTTAATCAAGATTTGGCACTCAGTTCTTTTTTTTTAAATGTCTACATTAATAACTGAAAGATAAATTCATTTTCTTGAAAATATATGTGATAAGGACATTCTGTCTGTATAGGAAATATGTCAATAAAGGACAATCAATTGATTTACACACCTGAGTTCAGTAGAGTCTTCTTTTCTTCAAACTGAAGCAAACCTAATGAACTGTAGTATCTAATATAAAATTAAATCTGTAACTGGGATGGGGAGATGGCTCAGTAGGCAGTAGCTTTTCTTTTCAATCACGGGCATCTGAATTTGATTCCACAGAACTAACACAGAGCCAGGCATGATGACTTGTATCTATAATCTCAATGAAAGTTCACAGGCTAGTTAGCCTAGACAGTACAAACAATAGATAGGTCCTGGAGAACAGTTCAGCAGTTAAAAGTACTGACTTCTCTTCCAGAGGACCCAGGTTTGATCCTCAACACCTACATGGTAGCTTTCAAGTGTCTCTATCTCCAGTGTTAGGGAATCAGATGTGCTCTCCTGACTTCTCAGTTTTGCAGGAATGAGGCACACACATGATGTGCAGACACACATGCAGGGAAAACACTCCATACATGTAAAATAAGAAAAGAAATAAAAGGATAAACAAATAATAGAGAGACACTGTTTCAAACAAGGTAGAAAAGAAAGGTTCATATGCAAGGTTTCTCTCTGACCTCCACATGTGTGTTATGGTACACATCTCCCTGTACTTTCATATACAAATATAAGTACACACATAAAAATAATATAATCAATCAATGGCTCTATGATATCTTTTAAAAGTAATCTGTTGATAGAGAAAACATTGAAATTTACATTGGACTGTTTCAAACTTTTAAAGTTTAGCCCTTTACAATCACACACAAATCCTTTAAGTTATTTATTAAACTGCTCTAAAGTTTTAATTGTATCTTTAGAAAGATAAAGTGCTTTCCCCTTTCACTTGATGGCTTACTTTCTCTGACGGCACATGCACGCATATCAGCCACTTTTTTAATGCGCTAATAGCATTATTACCAGCTAACCACTAATGAATGCTTACACTGAGTGCTTTCGGGATGTTCTTTTATAATTAGGGTTATTTGAACTGGCTTCTAGTAGAGAGTAGTAACTTTTTTTTTAAATCACCATTTTAACAAAAATTAACTACCCATAATCTGTTCTGGCTCATTAGTGTTTTCAGGCCCTGGTTTCTCAGGGTTGGCTCACATTCTGTTCGTGCAAGTATCTGCCACTCTCCAGTTACATCAGGCAATGTGCAGACATAATGAACTAAATTCATTTATCCTTAGCTGTTATTGCAAAGAATGATTTTCTAAATGGTCTCCAATTGCTTGAGACATCTAATGCAACTTTCCAAAATATCTAAGTTTAAGTGAGGAAAAATCCACATGACTAGACTTCTACTATGTCTAGTTATGATTACTGCATTAACGAATCATTGATTTTCAAAATTTTGAGGACAAAACTATTGCCCTCAGTTGAATAACAAGGCATAATATAACATTTCAGATCTATCATATTTTTAAATATACTCTTAAGAATTTAGGCTCTTACACTATGAAGATAGTTATATAACTAGTTCCCATTAACAAATACAGTCAAGCTGTTTCTGTTTGTGGCTTTAAAAACACCTGATTATTCATTGACACGGGAACCTACTAATATTTGAGTAGATAAACAGAAAGTGGAAGCCTGAAGGTAAGACTGCAGTTATAGCAAGAATATAACATAAGAATATTAGACAAGTTTCCAGAAAATTGACTACTCTCACCTTCCAGGTAGTAAGTTTAGGAAAGACACACATCATGTCATTTTTTTGATAGCATTTTGTTGTTGATGATCGTATCATCAAAATACAAGTATCTCTTCAATTTTTAGAAACCGTGTTTTATTTTTGTTGCTTTTTTCACCAAAAAACATTAATTTGCTGACCCTTTTAATTCCAATTAAAAATTACAACAAAATGAAATCACAACCAGCATCTCCCATGTGTCTTTCTATTCCCCGATTATGTCTTTCAAAAAATCAGGTAATATTTAAATGCAGAATTTATTACTGGGGAAAAAAAAAACGACACTCTTAAGGTATGAGGAATGGGACTAACCAAATGGATTGCTATACAAAAGAAAAAAAATACTCTCATAAGAGGAAAGAGGGCAATGTCCAAAAGGACCATTAAAGAAAAATGCTTTTAGAGGAAGAGGGTGGGCCCGGGAGATGATTGCAGATGAAAACACTTCCGTGGGATGCAGGGGTGCAAAGGCCCTGGATACTGCTCCATAAATCTATATTTTAAGGGAGGCTTTACAGAGTTTCTTAACATTCTAAACTAGATAACTTTCCAAAGTGTATTTTTCTTCCTGTGATAAATGACATACCAAGTTTGAGAGTTTTTTTTCTTTAATTTTTTAAGATTATAATATAATCACATGGAGTTACCAGAAAGCCCCTAGATAGTCTACAGACAGAATTATGAACTTTTGAGTAGTTTAGAATGTCAGATAACATTTCTCATGATCACTAAACAGAATTGTACATTTCTAGTTCCTGGTATTAATTGTTGTGATTGTGATGGAAATAACTATTCTTAATGATCTTTAAGCTCTCTGATACATGAATAAATGGAAAATGATTAAAAATTCTGGGAGTACAGAACACACTTAAGGGAGGCCCCTTGCCCAGCGGTAAATAGTCAACACAAAATGGATTCAATGGTACTTTTGAAGATGGGCACTTTTTACCTTACTTGCCTTTTGCTTAGCTATTATTGTTTTTGGTTCTGTATTTTTAAAGGTTTTGAGTGTGTGTGTGTGTGTGTGTGTGTGTCTGCATGTGTATGTACTTCTCATGCTCTTCATTTGCTTTTATCTCTTATATGGTTTTGGTTTTTATTTTCTTTTTTCTGTCCTTTTGCTTTGTTTTATTCTGGTTTGGTTGTTTTTTTATTGCCATGTTTGTTTTCTAACTAGAGAGAGAAAGAAGGTCTGGAGTTGTATTGGTGAGGCGATAAGAAGGATCTGGATGAGACAAAGGAGAAGAAACTGCTCATAATATATAGTATAAAATTAATTTCAATAAAATATATATACATATTATATTGAAAATAAATTATAGATTGTATATTTAATATAATATGTAATATATTATACATAATTATATATACTGTATATAGTATGCAATACTATATATACCAGGCCAGGCTTAGGCCCCAACTCTCTACTTGCTTACACACCAAGATATAAATATACATTATGTGCAATTAGCAGACTTTCCCTGGCTGTCACACTTTCCCCTTTGGAATAGTGACAAAAAATAAATATTTCCTTTAAGTTGATTCTTTCAGGAATTTTTTGTTAGTAATGAGAAAAGTAATGGACACAGAGAAATGAACTAATAACACACAGCTCTTCACTGAAGGAAAAGTATATAAATCTGTCATACATGAAAATCACTGTCGAATCTCATCATAAATCTGTAAAGAAATGTGCAGTTTAACAATGAACTAGTCTGCATGTCAACTGCATATACTTTCTTTCCTGTATTAGTTCCTTTCTGTTGCTGTAATAAAATATATTGACAATAGTAATTTAGAATGGGAGCGTTTATTTCAGCCCACAGTTCAAACGACATTCCATCATGATGGGGAAGTCAGGATAGTAGGGGCTTGAAGCAGGTCACATCGCATCAATGGTAAAGAAACAAACAAACAATCCAAAGTGAATTCAGGAATGCAGCTGCTCAGTCCCCTTTGTTTATTAAATAATCCAGCATAGTCTGCCAAAGCAATGCTCCCATCCAGTTTACCATGGGTGCTCCCTATCAATTCTTGTAATCTTGTTGATCCCACACAGCCATGCTCAGAGACTCAGCTCCCAGGTGAATGCTGGTAAAGTTGGCAACATTACTATCACACCTCATAAATAACACATAGATTGAAATGCCAAGGCATAACATTTTGTAAACCATTTTGGAAGAACTGGTTTAGAGAAAAAAACATCAAATCGCTACTTTGGCTTAGAAAACAAAAACATCAAGTTGCTACTTTAGTGAATCCTGTGAGTGAAACTTATATTCTCTCACATTTTGTTATACAGGGTTTGTAATGAAAGTATTACCTTGGGGTTGGCTCTAAAGTAAGATTTATAGGTATTAATGCCAACTAGCCACTGTAGTGGACATATTATGCTTAATATTGTGATACAATGTAACATGTTACCTTAGTCTAGGTAATAAATACTGTATAGCAAATTAAAATGTAGGAAAATCTAATGAAAAGTAAAAAAAAAAAATCATTAAATTAGACATATGATCAACTCTTTGATTCTTTAAAGTAAGGATAACCTATTTTGTTTTATACAACTTATAATTCATTAAATATATTAAGATTTTCTCATCTGTCACACATTTTAAAAATTCATTTTATGTTTGGTTTTAAAACTGATTTTTTTTTTAAAATCAGTTTTTTTTTAAGTCTTGGAGAATACCTATGATCTCAAATCTTGAGTTATGCTTTTCTTGCTTTTTATTGTAACTTAGCTTTTATTTACCATCTGTAGTGATTTTACATCCACCTTTTACACATATGATTATTAGCAAAGTTGAACATATATGCAGTGTGGTTGCTGTCAGATAGCAAATTGCAACTCATGGTATTCAACAAAGTAAATGAGGCTTTCCAAATTAATCTGTCTTTATCTTATACTGGTGAAATTATCAAAAACAAAGTAGCAATTTAGACCAAAGAAAGATTCAACAAATTTTATAGAATACAAGATGTTGAGACAGAGGAGAATAATGAATTTCTAGTTCTTTATAACAGCTCCATGTGTCTGTCTTTAAATTGACTCTCTAATTATCTTGTTTAAACATCTATTTGTATGATATATGCGTTTTTCCGTAAATTCAATATCTAATTATAGGGATTGTAAATAGGGTACTTTTTTTTAAGATATGTTAAAACACTTATTTCTTGTACTAGTTAACTTCAGGGATAGGTTTTAGGAAATCATACCTATCCTCTTAGAATTGATAAATTCTAATATTTTACAAAAGGACAGAATGCTCAATGTATTTGAATATAGCCATATAAATGTATTGTTAAAATAAATACTTTTTGTAAACATATGCAATTTGAAAATGTTAATCCTTTAATGAGATGGCTTTTTATTCCTTTGTGTGCTTATTTATTTATTTGTGTGTGTGTGTGTGTGTGTGTGTGTGTGTGTGATATGTGTGCATGTTTGAGTGAACACTGCCTTGCACACTTGAAGGTCATAGAAGGAGATCAAGTCTCTTCACTGGCTGTTTTGCAATTTATAGTCTTGAGATGGTCTTTTAGTTAACCTCAAGTGTGCTGATTTTGCAAGCATGGCTACCAACAAGCCTCAGGTACTTACTTCTCTCTACCCCTCTTAGCACTGAGGTTTAGATGCTGGTTTTCACATGGGTGATGGGAATCTTATTTTATGTCTTCATCCTCAAGTAGCACATGTTCTTACCGCTGATTCAACTTCTCAGCCCATAACAATGCATTTTTTCACCAATTTATATCCCCCGGGAGTGCTTTGTACATACTCACTAGAGAAGTAAAATGCTTTTATGGAGAAAAGTCATTTTTATCCTTATTGTTTATAAGTTACATTTATTGTCTTTTCTCCATTAAAATTGCTTAAGTTTTTTTATTACAGAACCCAAATACCAAATTTGGAAATATTTGGTAATATCACTCCTATTGGAAAAATACCTGAAACAATAATACATAGATAAGTACTGTAATGATAAAATGATGAAAAAGGTACCTTTGGTGCCCAGCTAAGGTGAGCCTCTAAAACAGATCTAAGGCAAGATGTCTATTGGGGAAGGTCAGGAGGACAAAAGGCATTCTGGGAATGGGGACACATGAGAGAGATAGAGAGATAGAGTGGGAGACAGAGGGACGGAACAAAACAGAATTAACAAGACAGAGAGAGAGAGAGAGAGAGCAATCTGGCTGCCACCTTTACAGGGGGAGCATGTCACCAGACAACTCTATGCAATGTGTAAGGACTGGAGCAACAGTTGAAATGCACCTCACCTGGGGATGGCAAGTAATGATGTCAGCTGCTGCTGCCGCTGCCTCCACTGCCCTCGTGCAGTCGCTGAAAGTCAGGATGTCAGGGCACCATGTCCACAAGTACTACTTAAAGCTACTCTATGACATCAGAGAGAGGCATGCGCAAGAAATGACAGCCAGGTCATGGGTCTCAATTTTGCACGAAGTGCCTATGGTCAAGATAAGTCTGAGTAAAGAAATAATACTTAGGCATAAGGAAGAGAAATTATAGATCTCACAGAGTGCAATGTGATCGTGTAGACTAGGTTTCAATGTTGGAGTGACTGTTGCTTTCAAGGTGATTTATCTCTCTTCAATGGACATTTGATAACTACACATGCTTTTATTGTCTGGATTCAATTTGGGGTAAATTGTCGAGGACTTCTTTCAGTAAACCTCAGGCAGATTCCTCTGAGTTCTTGCCTTAACTGTGCTTTGAAGTTGATATTCCATGTCACCATTTGTCCATTAGCTCAATTTTAACAATGAATCCTTTTAAGTGGGTTTAGTGGGTGCTCCATCCTCATGCACAAACTTAATAACTCATGCACTGTTTTTGATAACTATTCAAGGTTTTCACTTTCTACTTTTCATAATAAATTTTGGCTGATTTCTAAAAAGAATTCTGTTAAGTCATTTTGACAAAAAGTGTGCTTCTTTCTCTGTTTATTCACGTTCCCTTTAGTAATTTTCATCCATTCAGGTCCTGACCTTGGTCCTTCTCTGTAAACCGTGAGCTGTCTTTGGGGTGCTTGGAGTTCAGTTCTGTCTCTGTTCCCTGAAAAAATGTAGACTTGACCTATATTACAATATCCTTGAATACAGTTCTTCTGCAATTGTGTAAGATGTTTCAAGTATATTTTCAAAATAAAACGGAAAGCCTGGGGAGAGAGTTGTCAGTTAAGTATTTTGCAGGAAAATATGAGAACCTGTGTTCTTTCATCAGCACCCAAGTAAACTCTTGTAAAGTCAGGGTTGGGGAGTTGAAAATGAGTAAATCCCTAGTGCTTACTTACCTAAACTAATGTTGAGCCCCAGATTACAATGAGAGTTTCTGTCTCTGAAGAGCCAAAATCAAGGCAGAGATGGCTTCAAAGGAATGACATCCATGTCTGGTTGCTACACACAAACGTGCGCGCATACACACACACACACACACACACACACACACACACACACATATACACAGATATCTACATATGGTAACATAATTATGCACAAATAACACATACACATATAGTGTGTCTATGTCTAAGTGTATGTGTGTGTGTGCATTGTGATATTCTCTGTGCAGAGAATATTCAGAAGGACTAACTTATAGGTTGGCTTCCCTGTCTGTGATAAAATAATCAAACCACTTTGATTTTGATCAAACCAAACTTTGAAAGTGGATTGCATTTTCATTCATAATGTTTTCCTGTAGTGATAGTCCTTGCTTGGTGTTAGAATTTGGAGAATTCAGACAACAATATCTGAGTGTTGGGAATTGCTGAAGCCCTAAGTGAATGTGTATTGTTAACATGGGCACAATCATGTCAAGGATCAATGCCTCAGACCCACTGGAATTTGGCAAAAACCTCTGTTCCCTCAGTGAGACACAGAGGGATGGAAAAGCCTCCCTCTGATCTAAGTGTGAATGTTGACAGTGTGCACAATATTAATGTTTAATAATGATTGACCAGTATGTATAGAAACTGCAGCTTTCTCCTCCTAAATGTTTGCAGAGACCGGTACCCTACTAAGAGCTACTATTGAGATTGACAACCTCATCCACCTCTGCTGTACATAAAGAAGGGTTGAGGTTCCTGGTTATTGGGCATAGTAGCTGTTACTCCATTAGAGTGTGCACAGGTTACCTGACCCCAGGTTTTTATTGGTCTCTTCTTTGTTTTCTCACTGCCTCTGATCACTCAGGTTTCCAGACATAAGTCTCCTGGTACATGGTCCATAAGAATTATTGTGTTTAGTGATGCAATAGCTATGCATCTCAATGTTAGCCAAGGATATATAACACCTAGCAACAACCTATAAAAATTGTCTTTATACCCACAAGTAAGTGTAGTCTTCACCTTTCATAAAAAAATGTTCACTGCACCAGACAGAGACCATTTCAGAAAACAACTATCAATCAAACAGCAGAGTTATGGAGCCTTTTCCAAATTGGTAAAAATCTGTGAAACACTCTTGCACCTATGATTGAGCAGATATTGCAGAAGATGTGTCAGAAAGATTGTAAAAGTGTGCACTGAGGTTGTGTCCTTGTATAGCAGAGACTACACCTATAAAGTCCCACCAATATAACTACACAAACATAAACTGAACAAGTATAACACCAATGAACTTGCCTAATTGGACCAGAAAAAGATCAAGAGGCCTCAACCCTACACAAAGAACTAAAGGCAACTGAGAAAGAGCTCAGAGTAGAGAAGGTTGTCTTCCCCAGAGAAGAGATACTCCCTGAAAACATACATACCAGTAATACTTTACAGACTAAATAGGTTATATTTAGGAATATATATATGTATATATATATAATATATATACATATATATAATGTAATATATATTATACTATATATAATACACACACAAATATGTATGCATGCAATGATAATTAGTGAAGGAGTGTAGGGAGGGCAATATGGAAAGGTCCAGAGGGAGGAAATGGAAGGAGAAATTATATAATTAAATTATAATCTCAAAAATAAAAACAATTGAGTTAAAAAGAACTGGTTTCTAAGTTTCGCTAAGATTGTGCTGATGAATGTTGTTGTCATCTATACTTCTCTGGGCAAGGGGCTATATAAGATGTGAGAACAGTTGGCTATACAACAGTTGAGGACTGCTCTTCAAGAAGTCCTCTCAAGTTTCCTCTGAGTAAACATTAGAATAACCATTCTTTCTTGGACTGTTTAAGACACTAAGATATGAAAAAAATTCAAACAAGCTCTTAAAGTAGGTGTTTTAATGCTGGTTGTTACTCAAGATAATAATTCAGAAGTATACCTGTGAGAAACAGCATGGATAGGTGACTAAATGTAACCTTGTATTAAGTCATCCATTAACTTAAAGGATATGGCCTATCATGACAACACAGGATAAAGATCAATAGTCGCTGAAGGCAGAAAATGATACAAGTGGTAGAAATTGATAATATGTATAGCTAACACATCTCAATTCTAAAGTTAATAAAAGTTGTTTTCCAAAAGAGAAGCCATCAAGAACCCGGTTGTCCTGCCTCTTTTTCTTTGATAGATGAGGGAATACTAGCTTTGAAAAGAAGGAAAGGAAATAGTAGGTGTAAAGACTGGGTGATACAGCACTAAAGAAAGGCAGACTCTTTCCTAGGAATCTCAGCAAGACACTTTTATATCTGGATATAATTTTCTTAAGAGTTACTGGAAAGAGTAGGTTACCTCTTCACATTTTGAGTGATTATAAAAAGCCCTAAGTTCCATTTCAATGCCCCATCATGTGGTTCCATCAAAAGGAAGTACTCATAACACAAGCCCCTACCTGCACAAAACAATCCTTGGTACTTGACAGAGTAGCATGGGCCTTGACAAGTTCATTCCATGTTGTGAACTAAGACCCTTCTGCTGTGGTCACCTTGTGGATACACTGGACATTACCAGGTTACTAAATTCTTGCCCCGTTCTCTCACTCAATGTGTTCATTATGGATACCACCCTGGTTGGTAATTGCTTGTTTACTCCTCGGTGAGGACTTTCCTTACTCACTAATCTCACTGTTTCTGGTACAGTGCTTCACCCAGGGGAAGTCAATAAGCATCGCTGGCTGACTCTGTGCTGAAGTGCTTTAGGTAAAATAATTACCTTGCAGTAATTACAAACACTCCCACACAAAGCAAATGCTAATAGACAAGGGAAAAGTAAAGCTCAGTTAAGGCCTGTAAAGGTTAAGAAATGTGTATGTGTGTGTGTGTGTGTGTGTGTGTGTTGTGTGTGTGTGTGTGTGTGTTATAAAATATCGTAGAAATATTAATCACAAAGCATGGAAGTCTCTAGGCATCTTCCTTTTCTAATATAGGATATTTATAGTTCATTGGCATAAAGCCTTCGGATGCCACACTGCCACCCTGCAACAGGATTTAAATTGTGTACAGTTTCTAAAAAAGACAATGTACATGCTTTGTTTGAGTTTATACTTTGAAAACAGCTTTTAAAAGATGAATAATGAAGATAGCAACTTACTACTAATTTTATTGTATATTAAGTGAGTCAATAAATGCAAATTTCTTAGGGATATAATTTGTAAACTATTAGTGATCAATAAGCATTTGCTGCATTGTTATAAGAATCTATTTGAGCCAGGCGGTAGTGGCGCACGCCTTTAATCCCAGCATTCGGGAGGCAGAGGCAGGCGGATCTCTGTGAGTTCAAGGCCAGCCTGGGCTACCAAGTGAGTTCCAGGACAGGCGCAAAGCTACACAGAGAAACCCTGTCTCGAAAAAAAAACAAAAAAAAACAAAAAAAAAAAAAAAATCTATTTGAAGTCAATATATTTGTTTATCAGTATTCAAAACATCACAAGTCTTGGTGATACTGACAGCATAAATATTATAAGTGTTTATTTGGCTGCCTTAAGTGACCACAGAACACAAATCAACAGAACAAATGCAGTAAATACACACATACCCAGAGAGACATATATACCAGATTTTTTGCTTGTCTCTATACTCTACTTCTCTACAATTTCTATTCCTTTTATAGATTATATCCTGTTCTATTTGATTTTCTTTTTGTGGCTTCTAGACAGGAGGATGAAGAATGAGGTCAGAGACAATTTTGTTCTTGTATTAGTTTTCGTTTGCCTTTGCAACAAATTATCACAAGTGTATATGAAGCTCTTAGGGAAGAGTGAATTGATGTACATTGGTTTTGATGCTTTCGCCTTTAGCCAATATCTCAAAGAACTTCAGGAAGTTACAGTCATGTTGAACAAGCCTCATAGTAGCATTCTTGAGAAAACAGACATTTGTAGTTAAAGGCATGAGATGGCAGTGAGAGGGAACCTTGAAAACAATTTATTGAATAAGCTTTGTCAAGTGTTGACTATACAATTAAAAAGAACAGCTGAGGCTTCTTAAAAATATTTCTAAAGCAAGACTATTTGTCTAGGGCACTAAAAGAAAGTGAAGAACACCAAAGAAGACATGAAATTCTGCCTTTTTACTAAGTAGAAAGTTACTCTTATGAGCATTCTTGCTCTTATTCCAGGATACAAGCAAGATTTCTAGTGTGAAAGACTGAAGAATTTGTCTTTCAAATAACCCCTATATATGCTGTCATTTTGAGAACTTTCTAGCCCACAGAAAGACAATTAGCTGATAAAACCATCACAGCATGATATACATCAACTTCTCAGGTTAGAGGGTGGGGAGACACAGAATTCTTTTTTCTTGGGGGGGGTTGAAACAGGATTTCTCTGTGTAGCTTTGTGCCTTTCTTGGAACTCACTTTGTAGACCAGACTAGCCTGCAACTCACAGAGCATCTGCCTGCCTCTGCCTCCTGAGTGCTGGGATTAAAGGCATGAGCCACCACTGCCCAGCTCACAGATTTCTTAATAAAATGCCAGCTACAGAAAAACAACAGAATTTTAGAATTGTTTATAAAATCTTTAAAAGTAGAAACAAATGAAACTTTCCTTAAAATTGAATGAATACAAACAAACGCTGACTTAAAAATGACTCATAACATCATTCAAGAAATTCCGGGTACCAAAAGGAAGAGCAAGACTAAGAGCCAATGAGACTAGAAATCTGGGATAAGGAAGGCAAGCATTCCCTTTGCTAACTTCTACCATGACCCGGCTACCCTGGAGTAGATTGCAACCTAGGTTTTAGCATCCATTGAAGAAGTGAGCTTCCATCAGAAGCACCAGTTTTTGTTGCCAACCATAGATGGTGGCTTTAGTGGCAAAACTATTGGCATCATGCTGAGTTTTGCTCTCTGAACACTGTACTCCATCTCTGTTCTCTTGATTCCTGTATTTTTTTTTTCTAGCCTAGCTCATCAGCTTAGCAACAACAAAGAAATTTTTGAGGACATCACATTTATTATTTTTTTAAGCCAGATTTGGTGTTTCTTCCTTTCAACTGAAGTCAATAAATGCTATAACTTAGTACAATTGCTCTTTAGTATTGTGTGGTAATTTTAGTTGAAAAGTCGAGCAGGTAAAAGGCTTTATTTATACTATTTACTTACAGAATTTATAGTTTTTTTTCAGTATGAATTAATTTATCTTCAATGAATTTTGTAGGGATTGATTAGTTAATGATATGTTTGTTTTGTTCCTAACAGTCTATGTACTGGAGCCTGGCTAATATAAGTGTTAAAACAATATAATGATTGACCAATAGCATGCATTTTTTACGCATTAAATATTTGTCATGGTTTTGTAGGTGGTGTTTTCCTTTCTGTCCTTTTTCTTTTGTGTTTCCCAGAATTTAAATGTTTATTAAGAGAATGTTTTTTTTTTTAATATTCTTTTAGTTTTAAGCACTTTTTATAGATTTTCCTTGGCTCACATCCTGAGATAAGTTGTCCTCATGTTCTCTCTCTAAGGTGATTATTTTCCTAAAAGATCTCCATAGAAATAGCAACTTTCCAAGCTCTGGATAGACACTAGTAAGTGTTAAGGAAATGTAGAATGTTTAGATTCAGTGAATCTGTTTTTCTCTCTGTTTCTAGCTCCCCCTTTTCCCCTCTCAGCATTCTTTCCTGTTTTTTCTTCTTTCCTCTTTCTGAATATATGCTCCCATACACAAGCACTTTGATCATCTGTTACAATCTATTTTCTTTTTTATTAAATGTACATTTAAAATAACATTGAGTAAACTTTTCATGTAAATATTTTTAATCCTCTAGAAAAGAATGGGGAAGTTTAAAACTTCCTAATATTTATAAATAAAACATTTCCTCCTCCTTTATGTATACAGTACTTATTATGTTTCTTATGAGCTAAATCTTATTATAAAATATACCTATTACTAGAAAAAATAGATTGAAAATTTAGGGTTAGTCATTCAAACAACACTATGTTGGAAAACCTCCACCTCTTGAATTGATAAGCAAAAACTACAAGCCTTTGCCGGGCTCTCTGATTAGAATAAGCATAAACTATGTACAATGTTTTATGAGCACATATTATAATCAATCCAATCCCATTAGACTGGGTAAACAAATTAGGCCTAAAATTGCTGAAATTCATCATAGTTTCCAATAAGTGTTCACGCATTATTTGCTGTGCTCTCCCTAAACATGTGCTGGTGAGTCTGTTTTAGGCTTGCACAGAAGGATTAAGCTTTCCAATCATATTGAAGGCCAGATTGCTTAACTACAGCACACAGTGTCATGCTACAGATAATCCATGCCCTTGATTAATGTTC
This sequence comes from Peromyscus leucopus, assembly GCF_004664715.2. NCBI lineage: Eukaryota > Metazoa > Chordata > Mammalia > Rodentia > Cricetidae > Peromyscus > Peromyscus leucopus. The sequence goes on from NC_051073.1 coordinate 26,377,866, forward strand.
TTATAATCAATTGCTGTCCGCTAGTGACCCCCTCCCATCATGCTCTTCACAAAAAGAGCAGATGGTATTTAAGAGGTTATGCCAAGAGGGCGTCACAGAGGTCAAATGGGACATCGATCAAATGGGCAGAAAAATTGCCTTTTCTCTTCTTCTTTCTTCTTATCATAATAATCCATGAGGGAATGGAGTGTGTGAGTTATAGTTTGATCTATAGCTCAAGCACTAAGATATTTTCTTGTCTCAAATTTCTATGTTGTTTTGGGTAATGAACCTGGAAATTGGATTCCTTGTGTGCCAATAAAAAATTGTACCAATCCGAACATCTCACACAAATAATTCTTAGACTCAATAAGATATTTTCAAAAATTTTAAAGCAGCCAGAGGGTTCCAACTTAATAAAACCTTTAATATATAGTGACTTTTGGATCAATTTTTATAGTGGTAATGGCTTTATTTATAGAAAATTACAGCGAATTTTCATTTTTGTGTGATATGGTACATAGTGCTTTGTGTATAGATTTTTCCTTCTCTTTTTTCCTGTCCTTTATCACACCCATGACAATCTATCATATATTTCAAAGTGATCAATTTTCTTTTTAATTGGTATTCTTAGTTCCAATTAGGTAGAATCTTGCAGGAGAGGTTACATTCCCTTGTGCCGAACACAAAGATTGAAGCTAAATAAGAAAATGTCAGGATAATTTTGTTTAAAACTGAAATGTGTTACTTTTCATAAATTGGCACCTTCACATACATAGATGCAGATCATTTCACCATGAATAGGTCACATCTACATATTGCAGTGATAAGAAAGATATTCATTACATCAGGGAGACTGTGTACCCTGGAATATACAGAAGAAGAAAAAAAAAGCCTGCTGAATGAAGGCACATGCTTATTATGTGAGGCGTTTGTGAAGCTTTCTGTCACTGAAGGTGCTGTTCTTTACATACCAGATTATCCAGGAATCTTTTATTGAAAGACTAGTGGGTACATAAATGTTAACTCTCCAGGGACTATTTATTGCCAAGCAAGGTTAATACTACTGGGAAAGAAATAAACAGCAGTGCTTGACCTTTCTCAAAGAGTTTTCATATGGTAATACTTTGTTAGATGTCGAGTGGGTGGTCCTTACTGTGCCATATTGATGCCTCTGAAAAGGAAGAGAGATGGGTCAAGAAAAGTTACTGATTGATGATTAGAGGTCAGCAAGGATGAATGATGTTTGGTAGAACACCGGTACCAAGACTAGCATCACGGAAAGAGAAAACAAGATGAATACCCCCTGGGTTTCTGTAGGCCAATACAGCTACTGGGATATTTCACTGAGTAACCAGTGTAGATCAGATGCCAAAGAATTCTGAGTGCTGTGTGTATATGTGAACTATTTCCATGACAGAAATAATGTGATTGAGAGTGTCACTTCACATATTTCCAAGGATTGTCTTTCTGGTGATAAAGACTCTCTCTTTTTCTCTCTCTAATTTAAAACTTAGCTTGTTCAAGCATATGTGGTTTTTAATAATGATGACAAATCTTGAACTGATAAAAGCTAATTTTCTAGGTGCTGCCCTGAGGATATTATCTAATCTTACAAAGAAGTAACTTAAGTCAAATGATTGGAGAATGTTCTCAATAGAGCTGGAGGTGCCTTTTGATATGAAGCTGGAATAAACATGAAAGTTTAATTGGTAGAGATTGACCATAGGACTTGGCAGATTTCATTGGATAACTGTTCTGCATCTGGCAAGCTGATATGTAGGTTTGTACCCCAGAGCTCCCACCTCGTGTGGGAGCATGGATAGTAGTAGTGTGTCTTATAACTTCTATATCTTATAAAGGACATACGACATTGGTCTGGACATCTTCTAAAAGAAGGAAATGAGACAACATTGAATAAATGCAGCCTTCAAAACTGTATGAGAAGGAAAACTCTCATACATACGTAAGAATGAATGGATCAGGCATTAGCATTACAGTTATATTTTATAGATATTCTGAGGACAGCTATGAGATGAAAACAAGGGCCATTCCCTCTAATTCACATAAAAGCACTCAATCTGACTGGGTGAAGAAAAAAGTACAACGTAGAAATACATACTTATTAACTTTTTATAAACGTTAGACTACAAGCCAGGAATTGAGCTACAATTTACATTAATGTCATTGATGAAGAATATACCCTTGCCTATGTGTTCCACTTAGATATCAGTATTCTTTTGCTAGATACTCTCTCTCTGTGTGATGGGTTACATCAAGAAAAACATCAGTGAATTCTTGTCATAAATAAGGTAGGAGAAGTTGTAATATCACCACCCACAAAATAAATTGAGCCTGGTGCCTGGCTTGCACTAATTTCCCTAGGGTCATGTCTGAGCTAACACAATGTCCTTGGAAAACTGTTTCATTCTCCTAAACTTTTAACGTATTGGAAAATATAAATGGAGGATATATCTTCCTGTGGAGTCTCTTCTTTCTGCTCATGGTTTCTTTAAAGTTACATATGTGACTGAGCCTAGATCAATTGACTTCTAACCTAGCTTTCACCCCAAAAGCTCTGGTAGTAGTGACTTCTTGAAAGCATTTTGAAAGGAAATGCAATACTTAAAAAAAAGTACTGCGTGTTTTGTGTTGACAGCTCTGAAGATAACTGTACTAGTATTAGTTAGGTACTTAGGGTGTACCATGCTAATACCTTTATTTTCCATGTGAAAATGTAATGGGGTCTTTGACAAATATTTATCCAGCTACTGTTACTCGTATGGTATACATAGGTAGGAACATGTGAGAGCATAAAATTAGGTTCGTTTCATGACATATCGTTTTGCTATAACACTTTTATGAATAGTGGCTACTCCATTTTTCCCTAGGGTGATAGCACTTTAGGCTATGTGCATGCTTCCATGGATTTACGACATACATGTAAAAAAGAAACATCCAGCAGACATATTTAGTTCTTGAACTATTTTCTGCTATTGTGAACAAATGAGGAAACTTGGGCATTAGTAAACACAAATACAACTCTGTATCCAGAAATAAATATCAGCCCTCAGAAACAGAATGTATTTTGTGCATGTTGCAGATAAAAGTATCTATTTCCTTTTGTTTATATTAAAGTAGTAGAAACAATTAAGAGTCAATGTTATAAAACTATCATCATGGCAAAAATTGTTTCTGATTAAATTTTCCAAGCTGACTAATCTAATAACCATCAGTCCATTATTTAAAAATTTATACAAATGAAAAAAATCAGTCTAGTTAGAAAACTGTAAGATGACTTTATGGTTCATAAATCAAAGGGACATTCTTCAATAAATATAAATTGTCACCACAATTTGTAATGAAGGCCTTCTTGGAGGAAAGTTTGGAAACAAAGCATGTTTATTTCAAACAACTTATTAAAATTAAACTGACACTGATTCTATTCATATTTAATTTGGTATAGAATACACACACACACACACCTACACACACACACACACACACACACACACACACACACACATATACATGTATATAAAATTTGTCATACCTAATGGTGTCTTTCTTTTTACACTTAAGAAATTTTTGTAGATCTTGGAAAACAAATGATTTAAAAAAGTTAGAAAATGTGAAGAAGCATTGACTATCTGGGTTATTCCATTTGTACAGATGATGTCAATTCATGGCCTTATGTTATTAGCCATGATGCATCTGTACATTGCTCCTATAATTAGAATAAAAAAATAGCCTAGCAGAACTTCTGATATGCACAGCAGGAACAGAGGGAATTGAGAACACAAGTGAGTTTCATGAAGAATTAGAGCAATCAAGCTTACAGGAGAACCTGGTAATGAAAGAAACAAAATTTTGATTCAGAGATTACTTTACAGGTAAATAAAATACAAAAAAAAATTGTCTTGTGCCACATCCCTAGGAAATTTATTTAATATATTTTACTTATTATTGGACATGTATGCTGAAAGGTAAAGAAATAGTCACTATTAATTGGCTGGCCATATTTTTGTTATGTGTTTGTTTGGCAGAGTCTTGCTATATAGCCTAGACTGAACCTGGACTCAGAATCTTCCAATCTCAGCTCTTGGAAAAGCTGGAATTACAGGTGTGCAACACCAACTCCAACAGCTTAATATTATCAAGGTTTGCGTTAATTTTATACTGGGAACAAAGCATTCTGGCTCAAAAGATTTTTCTATCTATACAATGTAGATAGAAAAGAGACATAAAAATCAATTATAAATTCTGATTATTCTCTTTCTGCTCTCGTTAATCTTCCTCCAAATTCTATCAGTTCTCTCTATTTCAATTACCCTTCTCTGATGCTCTACATTTGTGTGATGGTTGAATTGACACTATCCATTGGAGTCTGATGGAGTCACCATTGTACCAGGTGCTATTAGCATGCTATATGTTTGCCACAACACTGAAATGTCCCAAATGCTAAAGTTTATGGCATGAGTAAATAAAATTCCAAGTCAGATGTCCTTTGTGAATAATTATTATGACAATACCAGCATTTTATATCTGGGTAGGGAAGTGGGGATTGTCTAGGGGGAGTTGGGAGAGGAAAAAGAATATCTGAAAATATAGTGTATTTTAAAAATTCTATTTTCATTAAAAAGAATAGAAATAAACAGAGCATTGACAAAATCCAGATTATATATGTGTAATATCTTTATCATTTGTGTGTTTTCAGTGGCAAGCCACATAGTGTGCTATATCTTAATAAAGTTTGACTCTCACTTTTTCATAGTGGATGTTTGATATTGCAGTGATGTTGTGGGTTTGTTAACCAGTTTTCTTCAATAAACTACTGTTAATCACAGTGAAATTGTTTTACTGTTTTGTTGGATAACATTGGCCTAATTTCTCATAAGCTTTTGTTTTTAATAGTTGTCTGTTTGCTTTTGTATTTCAGGATTGTTTTAGTTTAACTGTGAGATTGTAAAATGGCCACTTGGGGTGAGTCTTGAGGTTTTGTAGACCACCTTCACTAATTATTCACATGTTTTGTTCCCAGACTGTAGAGACAATGTGAGCATCACGCTTCTTGTTACCATGCTTGCTGGCAAAGATGGAATGTATTCTCCCAAACTGTAGTCTGTATATTCCCTTTCTTTCTTAAGTTATCTTGTCACAACACTTAGAAAAGTACCCAGAACAGAAATAGTGCCTCACTCTGTTACCTGTTACCTGGCCCTTGCTGGCCATGCACTCATGAGAATCTCACCTTAGGCATTAGGGTACAGCAATTACAGATGTGTATCACCACGCCTGGCACTCACTGTTTTAGTGATATCATAGTTCACTTTCTATTACTATAACAAAGGACATGATACAAATACTTTTAACAATAAATTAACATAAGAAATACACTATCTTATTGTATAATAGGCATTGAAATATTGTCAGGATATAAGAATTAAAAATACTTTTTGTAAATTATTATAATGAAATTTATGAACTATTTTTCAGTACCTATAAGAATTAATGCTCTCATTAGCAACGTTTGGGGGTTCTAATTTATTCACATGCATTCTATCATTGGGAAATGTCAGTCTTTTGAATTATACCCATCCCGTTTTGTGGACACTGAACGTTATTACAGTGTTGGTTTCCCTTAGGCAACTCATTATTCTTGTGATGACATCATTTGAAGAGAAAAAGGTTTTTTGTCTTCAAGATAAATTTATAAATATTCTTATAGTTATCATTCATGTTATTCTGGAGGTACAATTTTAAGTAAGACATAGTTTTGTATTTTTTTCTATTCTTGTGAAACTTTTTAATAAATGCCTTTTCTCCCCCAGGACTTTGGAGAAAATGGTAGAACACAGAAACATGAGTTCTGCCTCCTCTTTCTATACACTCTGAAGTCCTGTGCATTAATACCTCCAAGAGAAAGCAACTGTTAGGGTTTCAGGCTGAGAGACAGAAGTGATGAGGAAGAATTCATGGTCTTTGGAACTTGGTCTTGAGAACTGATAAAGGCCTCCATCATTTGGCTTGAATAAGAGTTAAAGCCCATACTGGAGTAGCCTGCTGAGGAGAGTGGTCGCAGGTAAGAGATTTGGTCTTTTTCTCTGAGAAGGCCAGTTCCAAATTGAACATAACTTCTTGTTCTTCTTTCAATGAGGGGCATAGAGAAAGAACATCCCTCACTCTTTTTTGTGTCTTCTACCCCTGGTCCAGCAGATAACTGACTACTATCTTGCTGTGAGATGTTCTGTATGTCCTGTGGGAGTCCGTTCTTGGGTTCCTCGTGGCTTTACCCAGCAGGTCCGCATAGAGGATGATTAGGACCACAAGCCTGAGTGCAGGTGTCTGAGATGGTCTGCACTTGGCTGTGCTGGGGAATGGTCTGCATGTCAAGTTGCTCTGATTGGTCAATAAATAAAACCTGATTGGTCTGTGGCTAGGCAGGAAGTATAGGCGTGACTAACAGAGAGGAGAAATAAAAGAAAGAACAGGAAGGCAGAAGGAGACACAGCCAGCCCCCACCAGGACAAGCAGAATGATGCCAGTAAGCCACGAGCCACGTGTTAAGATATAGATTTATGGAAATTGATTAATTTAAGCTATAAGAACAGTTAGTAAGAAGTCTGCCACGGCCATACAGTTTGAAGCAATATAAGTCTCTGTGTTTACTTGGTTGGGTCTGAGTGGCTGTGGGACTGGCGGGTGACAAAGATTTGTCCTGACTGTGGACAAGGCAGGAAAACTCTAGCTATCTGGTGATATTTGAACAGCCATAGAGATCAATGTAACTATTGGATCTGTTACCTGGTTAGTGAATGGCATGTGCTGGAAAAGGGTTTTTTTTTTTTTTTTTTTTTTTAAGATTTATTTATTGGTACAGTGTTCTATCTGCATGTATGCCTACATGTTAGAAGCGGGCACCGTATCTTATTACAGATGGTTGTGAGCCACCATGTGGTTGCTGGGAATTGAACTCAGGACCCCTGGAAGAGCAGCCAGTGCTCTTACCCTCTGAGCCATCTCTCCAACCCTGGAAAAGTTTTTTTAAACTGGGAGAAAAAGGAACAAGAAAACTCTTGGAAACAGTTTCTATTGAAGTTGTATGTCTTTAAGAGTAAGAAGAAAATTTAGGTTAAATACATAAGATTACTCTAGGAGACTCATAAGTAAGAAACAGTAGACTTCTGACAAGAGCCAATTTAAACTTGGTTGTGGGCAGTGCAGATCAACTTCAGATACAGAATGGAAAGAAAATAGTGTTAAAAAAAATAAACAGAGGCAGTGAATTTGAGCAGGGAGGCTGGTACATGGAAAAAGGTGTAGGGAGGAAAGGGAAGGAGAAAAATGATAAAATTATATTTTAATCATTGCTAGGAATGCAAGGCAGCAGAGTAGATGTAACCAACCGTCTTATTAAATAAGAAACACAGAAACAATGTAAAAGAGAAAGCCAAGAGGTCAGAGCTCAGAGCTAAAATCTCACCCTTCCTCCTCCTGTCCCAGTTTCCCGAAAGAGAGCTATATCCTGTCTGTTCGTTTTTTTTATAGTATTTTGTTCTACCTTCTCATTGGTTGTAAACCCAAACACGTGACTGCCTCGTCACTGTCTGAATGTACAGCCCCCTAGGTATTAAAGGCATATGTCTCCAATGCTGGCTGTATCCCTGAACACACAGAGATCTATGGGATTAAAGGCGTGTGCCACCACCGCCACACTCTTGCTATGGCTCTAATAGCTCTGACCCCCAGGCAACTTTATTTACTAACATACAATCAAAATCACATTTCAGTACAATTAGAATACCACCACACAGCAGGAAGATGGTTGAGTCTCTACTCTTGGTTTTGCGTCCATAATTTATTACCTCCCAAGGCTTTCCACTGCATAGACGTTTTACTAAAAAAAAAAAAAAAAAAAAAAAAAAAAAAAAAAAAAAAGTGAGGCCTACCTATTGCCTTTTGTTCCCCACACAGTATGGCTACATATCAGTCCAGTTTTCAGTTTCTAACACTAAACCAGCCTGCAGCATCACAAGTCTGGGCTTAGGTCTATACCTTGTTAATCATTAGGATATGATGCATCTCTCGTTGCAATAGTCTTTCTAAATGAGCGAGGACTCACAGATACTATCTGTGTGTGTTTTCCGGAGGCTACTTTTGTTCTAGGAAACTTCTTTCCTAGATAAATTGCCCATTGCTGAATTTCTGAAGTAGCAAAATAGCTCAAGGATGAAATGCAAATCAGGGTATCTTAGTGAGCAATTGTAGTCCAGGGCTTTAGGCGTGGCTCAGAAGTAAAAAGTATATAGTGCTTGTGTAGAGGACCTGAGTTCTGTTCCCAATTCATATCAGTTTGATGACAACCACCTTCACTCCCAGATCCTAAGGGACTGATACTCTCTTTTGGCTTCTGTAAACATCTGCACTCATGTCTACACAACCATACACAGATATACACATATATGTAATTAAAAATAAAATTAGAAAAAATAAAATAAAACAGAAATGACAGCTCATTTCTTTGTTTTTATTCATATATTTATTTCGCATCTTGGCTGCAGCCTAGCTATCCCACCCCTATCCTCCCCTCCTGTCTCTCTCTCACGTTCTGCCCCTTCTAACCCCCCAAACCTCCTCCTCTTCCATCTTCATCCAGGAAAGGACAAGTCTCTATGTTTATCAATAAAACATGACATATCAAGTTACAAGAAGACTAAGCATCTCCCCATGTATTAAGGCTGGGCAAGGTGACCCAGTATGAGAAGTAGGGTCCCAAAAGCCAGTAAAAGTGTAGGAGACAGCCCCTGTCATCTCTTAAATAATGTTAGCAGGTCTTAATTATTAAATATGCCGTGGCAATAGATGAAGGGCTAACAAGATTCCCGCAGAGCAGAGTGTGTGTTTTACATTAATATTAGAAGGTACTGAGGTGTAAAAAATGTTCATGTAACCAAATTAATCAGTTTTGTCATCATCTATCTGAGATTTATAACCAAATATTTTGGTTATTTGCTTTTCCTTTATTTAACTTCTCATACTGGTTTTATACATAGGAAGAAAAATCTTAGAAGAAGATGAGTTGTTTCTTCTATATTCAGTGTTTTGGTGAAACAAAAATTCACCATTCTGAACAGCAGTTGCATTCTGTTCTGTGCACATGTGAAATAATTTCCTGAATGGCCACAGCAAAAAAAAAAATTCACCATTCTGAACAGCAGTTGCATTCTGCTCTGTGCACATGTGACAATTTCCTGAATGGCCACAGCAAGAAGTTCATTGTTTACACCAAGGCGTGAGAAGAGAAAAGTTTAGTCTTCGTGCTCTTCTACTAGCGCAGTCTTGTTTTGGAAAGGTGTATGAGAAATGGTATGTGTAGCCCCGAGAAGCAGTGGGTGAGAGGCCACTGACAAGAGTGTGGAGCCCCTGGGGCCGCTTTTTGCTTCTTACTGATTTGTTGTGTGACTTGGGGTAAATCACTTAAACTCTCCGTTTAAGGGTTTGCACTGGCCTCTATCTTGATAAAGAGGTTTCTCTAGCCTCTGTCCCTTTGATTTCTCACGTTGAATTGTTTTCTGTCTCTCTTTAGCTGGCAGAGACAAAGGTATAGTCTGAAATTTTAACCATTCATTTTTCATGCTCTGCTTCCAGGTGTTCAAGGTGCCATCCACAGCCTAGCTGAACAAACTTCGACTTTTCATGCTTACTGGGGTTAAAATGTGGGAAGGAGAAAGGACTGAGGCAAAGGAACCTGAGTTCTGAGCCCATCTCTGAAATAATCAGTTCCTTTCTATAAACCAAATGAGTTAATTGCATCCATAGGAACAATTTAATTTAACTTAATTGGAATGTGAATGGAGAAAGGATGTCTGAAGGCATCAAATCACACCTGGTAAGAAAAGAGTCATAATCTTTCCCATTAAGGTAAATGAGGACAAGACCATTTTAAGAATGACTCACAATGCCTTCAGCAATATGACCCAGATTTTTTTTTTTTTTTTCAGAATAGTCTGTGATATAAAAGTCACTTCTGGAGCTGGGCGTTGTAGCACACACCTATAATCCCAACACTCAGGAGGCAGAGACAGGCAGATCTCTATGAGTTCAAAGCCAGCTTGTTCTACGAAGTGAGTTCCAGGACAGGCTCCAAAGCTACAGAGAAATCTTATCACAAAAAATCTAAATAAATAAATAAATAAATAAATAATAAAGAAGTCACTTCTGAATGTTTAATACTCCATATTCAGTAAAAAAAATAGACTCTATTATATATAAATTTTTATGAGTGACCTATGAAAATGCAAGTCCATATATATTCACACACAGTAAAATTAATTTAAAAATACAAAGTATTTTTTTCAGTCTAGTGGAATTTGATAGATAAATGGCTAAAATATTTGTGAAAATATACATATGCTATTAATAATCATTTTGAGTAGCCAAGTTTTTCTATATTCATTGCATATTTTTATTCAGAGAACAATTTCAGAAAATATTACATATTAAGAATCCAGTGTTATTATTGAGTAGAAATTTTCTCCAATTTAAAATATTCCCTAGGGGAATGAGGGAGGTTCATGAGATCAAAGATCTTAAAGCAAGTCACTAGACATAGGAACCTCAGAAAGTTAGAAAATTGACAAGGCCCTTCCCAAATTTATAAAAGAAGTAAACAGTTGTTGGGTCAAAGAAACCATTCCTTTGGATGAATTGGCCTCAAGTTACTTAAGGAGCTCCAGGGATGTACTATTGTGGGTTCCAGTCAGCTTGAAAGCACTGATAATAAACTCGGAGTCACCAATAACATGTCAGTGTCACATTAAAGAAACAAATAAAACACTCTCCTTGGAGTCCTGTGGCCAAGAGCTAGCCCAGATTTGAATTCTGTCCTTTACTTTCCTCGGGTCTTCCATCAGTCCAGCCTGTCTTTTGTGTCAGTCTGCATCTGCACCTGCCTGAAGGCTGTCTGTAAAGATGCCACTGTGTCTGTATTTGTGTCTGAGTGTGAATGTCTGCTATGTCTGAGTGACTGGTCCCTAACAGAGGGTTTGGTTCTCTCTTTTTTTTTTTTTTTTTTTTTTGTTATTATTTTTTTTTTACATACATTCAGTTCTACATATCAGCCATGGTTCCCCTACTCCCCCCCCCCCCTCCCCCCCAGCCACCCTCCATCCCACCTCCTCCAGACAATCCTCCCCGAGACGTGATCAACTTGTAGACTCATCCAGGAGGTCCAGTCCCTTCCTCCCAGACTAAGCCAGTGTCCCTGCATAAGTTCCTGTTTCAAACAGCCAATTCATGCATTGAGCACAGGACTGTCCACTGCCTAGATGCCTCCAACTGATCAAGCCAATCAACTGTCTCACCTATCAGAGCCTGTCCAGCTGGAGCCCCTCAGCCTTTGGTTCATAGTTCATGTATTTCTATTCATTTGGCTATTTTTTTTCAATAATTGAGTAAAACTGAAATTTATTATATGCCACAGTCGTCCTAGGGACCTCCATGCTATATATATATATATATAGCCTTTATGGTTCTATGGGTTGTGGTCTGATTGTTCATTTTATATCTAGAATCCACCAATGAGTGAGTACATACCATAACTGTCTTTCTGGGTTTGGGTTACCTCACTCAGGATGATTTTTTCTAGTTCCATCCATTTACCTGCAAATTTCATGCTTTCATTGTTTTTCTCTGCTGAGTAGTACTCCATTGTGTATATGTACCACATTTTTTTCATCCATTCTTCCGTTGATGGGCATCTAGGCTGTTTCCAGGTTCTGGCTATTACAAATAGTGCTGCTATGAACATAGATGAGCATGTATCTTTATGGTATGTATCAGCATTCTTTGGGTATATGCCCAAGAGTGGTATGGCTGGGTCTTGAGGTAGTTTGATTCCTAATTTCGGAGAAACCGCATACTGATTTCCACAGTGTTGTACAAGTTTACATTCCACCAACAGTGGAGGAGTGTTCCTTTGCTCACATCCTCTCCACATTGTTGTCATTGTGTTTTTGATCTTAGCCATTCTAACAGTGTAAGGTGTATCTCAGAGTCGTTTTGATTTGCATTTCTCTGATGATTAGGATGTTGACATTTCTTTAATGTCTTTCAGCCATTGTAGTTCTTGTTTTTGAATTCTCTGTTTAGCTCTTTAGCCCATTTTTTATTGACTGTTCAGTGCTTTGATGTCTAGTTTCTTGAGTTCTTTATATAGTCTGATGGTTCTCTCTTTTATTGAACAGCAAAGAAAACATCAAATGGGGCAGGAATGAGGGATACTTTACAGCAATTTTACAGTTTTATAAGGGATAATGTTGCTGACTCTGACCCAGATAACAAACAGTATTACAAACATCAATGTTTATCAAGCAATATTCCTATGTTGCATTCAATATTTATGTTGGATATCTATTTTATAAGGCTATTTACAGCCCATGTTTTCTGTTTTAACTAAATGATTGTCATGACACACATACAAATCACTTATGCAATGCTCTTGGGTCAAGGACATGGGAAAGTATATAATGCAGCATCAGTTATGTATTAGCTTAGGGTCTAAAAGTTGGTTACATCAGAAATCTAAGTTAAGTCAGTGTGGCTGTTACATTGATCTCCTAAAGGTAAATCAACCAAATGGGCAGTATACACAATATAATAGCAGTTGTAAGTCTTAAATGGCCTCAAGATGTGATAAAAACTCCGGATGTGCGGCCAATTCAAGTACTTTTCTCCTAGAATGTAAGGAATATTTTCATCCTTAAGCATTGCTACAGTGAATCACCAGGGCTCTTCCAGGATGTATCTGCTTTTGCATCCCATCCTGTGTAACCTTAACAAAAATCATTGGTTTGTTAAACTTAGTTTGAATAGCATTGTTTCTTTAGTCAGTCTTGATACTCTGTTTATGGTAATAGATACTTGTGTATGTGGAGCATATTCTGTAACAATTTTGTTTTTAATCAACTAGGAAATGTCAAGCAACGGAAAATTAAGCAATTTCCTTTAAACTGATTAAGGATAAGTGTTATATTAGGATTGTAATTTAGATTTCTTGAGTATTGTCCTTGGTTTTATTTTGTTTTTAAAATAGCAATGTGTGATCAGAAAAAAAAAATTGTGTGTTAACTATCCATGTTTCATCAGTGCTAACCCACTTGTGATGAGTCACTATCAATTTCATTCATACATTCACATGTATCGTTTTGTTGGTTGATATCCTTTCACTAAGATATTGGATTTATTAAATCTATGGAAAAAGAAGCCAATTGAGTCTCAAGAGCTCTTAAAAATGTATGCTCAGATGAAAACCAATGTGTTTATGGTAGCAATTTTCCTTAGTTGTATACAGCTGGATCATTCCCATTCCAGCTGTGATTTACATCTGGAGTAGCCAAAGAGCAAACACTTTCTAAGATTATCATGTCAAGTCCTAACACTAGAGAGAACAGTAACTTTAGACTTTGACTTCAGATAGGGGTTTAAAGTCTTCCAAAACCAAATACAATATGTCTTTTGAGTCACAACCTACTATTGCCGCTGAAAACTATAGCAAAAGACACTATGTGTTTTTACATCTTACATTGCACTGAAGATATTCCTATTAGTGTCACTGTGTTGTGTCAGACATGTCTGGAACAGGATTTTTCAAGGAAAGCATACTCTTGATTTTATTAAATCCAAAACATAAATTTCATATTTCATTAAGACTGGGCATGTATTCATTTTTTTAAGGAGTTAGAAAAGAAAATTAGGTCATCTCGAGGAATTACTCTTGGAGTTTTACAATGTAGAAATATATAGATAGAATTTTAAAAGTATTTTCTGAGGCTGGAGGAATGGCTTAGCCATTATGAATACTCACTGCTCTTTCTTGCAGAAGGACTGTGTTTGGTACTAGCACCCTCCCTGGGCACTCACGACTATGTTTAACTCCAGTTCCAGGTTTTTGCTGGCACCTGCACATGTGTGGTGCAAACACACATATAAGCAAGTGTACACACACACACACACACACACACACACACACACACACACACACAAAGACAAATACACAAAGACATTTTCTAGAACCAGAGAGTTTGAATTAGAACTCCAACTGAACTTAACCATCAGCTTTATGTTCTTTCTTGCCTTGATTTCCCTGGAAGAAGGGACTATAACCTGGAAATAGTCCAATGAATCCTTCCAGTCTCCTGCTGCTTTCTGTCGGGGTATTTTATAACAGCCATAGGAATGAATCCAGAACACATATATAACATGTGAACAAAATGATCTAAGGTGATTTTTTTTTCAGTTTTACAGTTTCTGGTGTTCATACCTTTGTACAATCCCATTCCTTCGCATATAATAATGAAATGTGGCTGTTCTAAATAACAGAATAAGGTGAAAGTGATGGATTATGTCTGTAGTGGCTATGAGATATGATTTTCAAATGCAGACTTATAAATATTCTTTATGCAGAGAGCATTTCCCTTGCAATGAAAGGCTTGTAATTAAGTTTCTAGAAACTAAATTTTGATATTTAGATAATATCAAGAATAGTATCAAATAAGTTTAAAATTTTTATTTTTATAAATTGTTATTTAATTTATCTTAGTGTTTAATTTAAAAATGGGATTTCATTTTACATTTCTGTTAAAAAGAGAATAGTTTGTAATTACCATCAGAAACAGACATAGCCTCATAGTGTGATTTTATTACAAAATGCAATTCCAAGTATTTATAAGTATATTTATAATTACCTATATGTATTTATATATAAGGAAATTATAGTATAAATGTGTGTGTGTATTAGGTAGCAATAAATGCTTAAAAATACATATATGCTCATATTCCAAAGATACCTTTAAACAATAGCTATGGGCATACCTTATGCTATAAAACAAAGCTGTAAATTATTGCAACATAATTCTTATCTCTCACAGTGTGTAAATATAGAATCAGATATACATAAACAATCACTCATAATCAGTACTAGTAGATATAGAAATGTTGGCAATGTAGTAATTGCTGAGTTAGATCCTACCAATAGGACCATGTAAAGTTTTGTAAATGGGAATAAAGAGGAACTCACAGATAAAAAATACTAGGAATAAGAATCATTCATATTTTCCTTTTCAAGACAATAGTAAAATTCCCAATGGAGAAGTGTCTGACAATCAACCATTTAGCCTATCAGAGTTGGGTATGGTAGCTCATTGTCACTTCTTTCTTAAATACAAGGAAGGCAGAACCAGAGGGTTATAACAGCTCTATGTGCACTAGCTTAGTCTAAGCACGTGTCTATACAGTTTACTTTGAAAAGATTTTCGTTGCTTTAGAGATTGAATGCAAACAATAAGAAAAACATTTTCTGCTTCAGTTATGTTACTTTGTCTACTAATTATATTAATCCTGGAAAAGCTTAATGGCAAACCATTTGGCAGACAAGGCTCTTCAGAACTCATGACCTCTTTTTATGGTTCCTCTTGAGGGAACTGGTCCCTTTACCCAAAACTACATGTCCTCACAATTTATGCGCCCTCCAAGTTCCCAGTGAAGAGTAACATTTTGGAATATGCTGCAAATGTATTTGATATTTTATATCTTTGTGATTGTATCATTTTTTGAATAGAATACTATTCATTGTGCAAATATTCAAGTATTTTAGGGAGGCTATAGCTTGGAATAGCATTGTGCTTTCATGGATTCATTTTTATTTTCATGTTTTCCATAAAATTATGTTCTGATATACACTAAACTGTATCTGTAACTTTCAAATCACACATTGAATACATTCATGGTCTTCTTTTTCTTACTGTCAAGACCTTTTGGTCTCTCTTCCTCATTCTTTTCCTTTTTTATACACACAGCTCAGGCCTTTACAACATCACATTGCTCACTGTCCTTGAAAAGATAAATGGATAACTTGCAACGATAATTATAGATCCTCACTGGTGTAATGAAGAGAATTAGAAAATGTGTACACAATAGCAGTGCAGGGGAGCGAATACATAATTGGCAGCTATTAATCTAATATAGAAGGACAGGGATGGAATAATTAACAAATGCCACACAGAGAGACCATTTATGATAAGGATGGCTGAAAAGACAGTGGCATTACTGACGTTTTCCCATTGGCAAAGCAAGCCAGAATGAAAACAAAATGAATCTTTGGCCCAGACAGCAGCAATCATGTTTACTGAGCTGTGGTGAAAGTAGATTCTTTATGTATCCATTCAGTCATTCTCCTTTAACCCTGGTCTTTTCTACTAATAACATTTATCAATTCTTGTCCATTCCCTATATTTAATTAGCAGCATACTTAAAACAAACTCTCAAATTTTATTTAAAACAGACTTTAGTTAAGAAAATATTTATCCCTTGACATTTTGGGAAGAAATGTACTTTTGCATTTCAGAAGCTGTGAATGTTTTCTTGTGCTTCATCTTGCTAAAACATACAGCCCATCAATATTCCACTACAAGTGGAAATTAATTTAAATGAGTAATAGATAACACATGAATTCCTTTCCATAAATATGAAACAAGTATATTCATCTACAGCTATCACAGGATCAGAAAACAGTCATTGTTAACATAGATATGATACTGTTGAAACCATATTTTTCTCACTCCTTTTTTTATGTAGCAGTATACAAAGTCAAAGAATTTTTCAACTTAATTTCTAGTTCATTAATTCAAATGAGAATTTAATGTATAAATGAGTAAATATAAGAAAGGCTGAAGAGATTCACCATTATGGTCCTTTAAGGCAGACTTTGGCAAAAACAACTTATGATCATCAAATGAGATCTGGTCAAACACTTCTTACTACATATCAGATTTTTTCTACATATACAATGCAATGCCTGCTGGTCTACATGATTACTTTTCATTAATAAATCCTCACGTTGTCCCTCGAATTTCTGTTAAAGAACAAATTTGGAAGTATTTAAAGCAAAATTATTCTCAGAGAACTTTATGGTTATTTTAAATTTTAAATAGTTTTAATTTAGTGATTTGAAAATTTCATGTTTATATGAAGTGCGTTTTGATTACTCTTTCCCTCTACTGTCTCCCATTTTCTTTCCAGCCCTAACAGGGCCTCATCCCTACCTCTTCCTTTCCCAGGTTCATGCCTTTTGATTTGTTTTCAGTTTAGTTTAATCAGAGCTTTCTGTGAGACACCAGAGTGGGGCTGTGCGTTGGGTCTCAGTGGTCTCACCCGTGGATATGTAACTAAAAGCAAGGATTTCTATCTTTGTTTCATTCTATCACTAGGGGATAGTTTATCTCTGAGATGGAGAGATACCAGGTCTTTCTACATTTTGGTAATGCTTGGCTGTTTGCAAAGTGATTGTTGTACAGACCCAGTTCAGGCACCCACAGTTGTTTAGAGCTCATGACTGCAAAGGCTATGTGCTGCCCACAGAACTCATTCAACCTCCCTTTCCCCTGTTTTTGATATCAAACATTTTTCTTCCTCTTCCACAATATTTCCAGAGCCATTGATGGAATGATGCAAATGTCCTTTCTTTTAGAGCTGAGCAACCCTGCCACATAGTCTCAACTTCTTGTGTGGTCACATGTCTTTTCTTTATCACAGTTGACTGGAACAAGAGCTTCTCTAATTTAGGCTGAGACTAGTAGTTTTCTGTGTGTGTGCATGTGCACACGTGTGTACACACACACACACACACACACACACACACACACACACACACACGTTAAACTGCTAAAAAAGCAGAATTCACTTTCTCCCTAGGGCATAAGATTTCCCTTGCTATGAGTTTTTGAATGGGTTACAGTACCACATTGGGATTCCTTCGCACAGACTGGGCCTGAAATATTATCAGAAATCAGTTGAATAGCCCCGCCCCAGCCACCATGATGTCACTAACGCAGACTGAACAAATCTTTTATGGAACATTGATACTTTAGCTTGCTGAGATCACAGATAAGTAAGCCCACTGAGCTTTTTTTTCCCCTACTCCAGCAGACTTGTTGCACCTCCTGATAAGATAAGAGCTTGGCAGCTGGAAAGGGGGGCTTCTGTATAAGTTCCAGTTTTATTTTTCTATATATAACCAACATGTATAATGCGGTCAGTAATGAGGCCCATTGTCGGGTTTTTGTGAGTAACCAAGAAAATGACCTGTGTTGTGTCAGAGGCTTCTAGAACTTGCATGATCAAGCAATTCATATATCCATAAAGATATGGTAAGTGGTACTCATGTGGTAGTAATCAACAGCTGTTTAAGTGGACTAAAAGACCACTCAGCAAGAGAGGAACCATCCCTGTTACTATAAACCTAGACAATTTCCTGGTGCTAATGAGGTTATGGATCTTAGAAGAGAATCTACCACTCCACTTTGCTATACCAGCATAATCCCTCACTACATTCTAAATCTTATCCTTAAACTCTATACACTTAACTCGACAACAATAATCACTATAAAAAAATCCTCTTTTTTTGCTCTTTATTGTTTCTTTTGTTTGGTTTGGTATGTTTTGGGTTTTTCTTCTCCATTTTGGTGAGGAGGTTGCAAGGGCAGAGGGCAGATGCCGGGGTAAAGAGGTGAAAGGGATTACGATGCATGATGTGAAACATGCAAAGAATCAATAAAAGTAGAAAAAAACTCACATCTTCCAGTAGATGCTACTTCTATATCATGAAGGATATTTCTTTTCCAATTTTATTTTTTTTAATATGTTATATCTTTGTATTTGAATACAACTGAAAGGTATATTCTCCTACTATGTGGGTTCTGGTGATCAATCTCAGGTCTTCATGCTTAACAGCAAGAAATTTTACACACTAAGGTGTCTCATTAGTCTTGAGAGAGAGAGAGGGGAGCAAAGCCTGAAGTCTGTTTATATTTATAACACTAAATGAATCCTGTTCTCCAGCCATTCTGCTATTTATTGTTGATTACTTTTGATTGATTATCATTTCATGTTTGTAGATATCCTAGGTTCACCTGTAAAATTTCTCTAGTGGTCTCCAGCCTTACAAAATGCATTAGCTTGTAGAGTATTTTTTACTTCATTCAATATATTGTCATATATTTCTTCTTATATTCTTGAGGTAGTTGTTTTTATATTCACTTAGAAACTCTAAATACTGTTTTCCTATTTAATTTGCTTGTTATCAGTTTGTTTTATTTTATCCCCTTGAAGAGAAAACTTATATACATAAATATGTTTTTACTACTTATTTTTCATACAGTTTTATATAAATGCAAATACTATCTTATTTTCATTTTTCAAAAGCCTTATCTTAGCTATTATGAGCTTCTCATCTGTGCTTTATATCTCCAAATCAGATTTAATTATAAAATACCCAATATTATCTAGACCTATACACTATAATAAATGTGTATTATCTTCCCTGCTATATTTTAAAGCCCTATGTAATTTATATAATTAGTTCTTCACAGTGAAAAAAAATCTTTCCCATGTAGTAATTCTGGAATGAAGTTTATGTGATTCTTAATCTACATATACTAACTGTAACTAGTTAGTCACATTTTCCATCTTATTTCATAGGAATCAATTGGAGACATATATACCATAATTAGGTATTTAACTTTGCATTTTAAATATTTATTTAAAAATCAAAGCTCTGAATATAAATTATTAAATATATTATATGTTATAAAATATTTATAAGTATCTTTTTGCAAGAAGTGTGTATGATCCTATTGAAGTGGGTAGTGTAGGCATGACTAGGGGCCATCTGTTTTACAGTCTGCAAAATGATTTTCAATCAAGTCTCCCAGTCCATCTTCATTAATGCTGTCTTGGGATCTTCTATTACATCCAGAAGTAAAAGAACCACAAGCAAGAATTTTACTTGGCTAATTGATTAATAAATATTTTCTTTTTTAAAAAAGTTTCATATATTATATATTTTATCATAATATTTCCCTTCATCCAGATCTTCTTCATCTCCCAACTTACACAATTTTATATTTTTCTCTTTCTTTTGAAAGAGAAAGAAACAAAACAAAAAAAAAAAAAACAAATAATATGTTTAGAAAAAAAGGATTAAGATAAAAATGCAAAATCAAGACACTTACTGAGTAAGTCATGGTGGTCAAGCATCAAAGAGGAAAGCTTGTGGATAGCTCAAACATAGGTGATTGTCTGAAGGCAGAGGGACTAAAGTATGCTGTGTGATACTGTAATGGGATATACAAACTGATACCATGAGCTTCACAGGCAAATGGATGGATCTAGAAAAAATCATCCTGAGTGAGGTAACCCAGACTCAGAATGACAAACATGGTATGTACTCACTCATAGAAGGATACTAGATGTGGAACAAGGATGACTGGACTGCTACTCACATCACCAGTGAGGCTATCTGGAAAACAGGACCCCAAGAAAGACACGAGGATCGCCCAATGATGGAGAAATGGATGAGATATACATGAACAGGCTGGATGTGAGTGGGGGTAATGAAGGGCGAGTGTCGAGGGAAAGAGAGCCTGGGGGAGCGGGAGATCCCAGCTGGATCAAGAACAGAGAAAGAGAACAAGGAATAGGATACCATGGTAAATGAAGACGACATGAGAAAAGGAAGAAGCAAAGTGCTAGAGAGGCCCACAGAAATTCACCAAGATACTTCCACAATAGACTGCTGGCAATGGTCGAGAGACAGCAGGAACTGACCTACTCTGGTGATAGGATGGCCAAACACCCTAATTGTCGTGCTAGGAACCCCATCTAATGACTGAGGGAACTGGATGCAGAGATCTACGACTAGGCCCTGGGTGGAGCTCCGGGAGTCCAATTGGCGAGAAAGAGGAGGATTTATATAAGCAAGAATGTTGAGACCAAGACTGGATAAAACACAGGGACAAATAGCCAAAAAAAAAAAAAAAAAAAAAAAAAAATGGAAACACATGAACTATGAACTTGTGGCTGAGGGGCCCCCAACTGGATCAGGCCCTCTGAATAGGTGAGACAGTTGATTGGCTTGATCTGTTTGGGAGTCATCCAGGTAGTGGGACCCGGTCATGTGCTCAGTGCATGAGTTGGCTGTTTGAAACCTGGGGCTTATGCAGGGATGCTTGGCTCAGCCTGGGAGGAGGGGAATGGATCTGCCTGGACTGAGTCTACCAGGTTGATCTCAGTCCTCGGGGGAGTCTTTGCTTTGGAGGAGGTGGGAATAGGGGGTTGCCTGGGGGGAAGGGGAGGGGGGCAGGAGGGGGGAGAACAAGAGAATCGTAGCTGATATGTAGAATTAAATTATATTGTAAAATAAAATAAAATTAAATTAAAAAAGAATCTATTTTCAATAAAAAGAAGCATAATATTTTCAAAAAAATGAGTAAATCTTTATAAAAGTTTCAAAATAAATAAGTATAAAAATTGAAATATATTTTGATAATTTGAACTATGCTACAAATTCATGGAAATTCTTTATGAAAAAGAAAATATGGTTTATCTATGCAATTTTTAAATGAATATAAACTATAAAATAATTGACAGTATGACCTGTATGTGGACACTGCTGTGTACCTGATAAGGCCATTGAATAAAATAGTATTAATTAATATTCTACAGTAGGAATCAAAAGTTTCTGTGCCAGTACCAATGGCAATAAATTCTTAAATAAATAGTGAATGAGAGACCTATTCTGTGTAGATTGGTTTCATATAATGTATGAAACTACTCTATCTTCAATAATTACAGTGATTCCCTCCCACTCTTGGAGCATAGATTTCACTTTGGATTTTTCCTGAGATTACAATCAGAAAATGTAGAAAGTTAAATCTCCAGTGGAGGGACCTAAGAGATATTACACAGGTGAGGTGAGCTAGACTAATGTCAATATGTCATGGTAATATGAACAGAAGGCATAAAGTGATGAAAATGTCATTTAAAAATATGTGACATATCCTCAAGTTAGGGGACTTTTAACTGGTACCTGATAAACATGTTTCAAAAGTACCCAAATCAAAGTGGTTTGAGATTGTCACAGGCCAGAAAATCCTATAAAGATAGGAGTCTCTGATGTAATTTGACACTAAGAGAAAAAAAGACATTAGGAAAAAGTAGGCGTATCAATAAAACATCGAGTTTAATTGATAAAATATCAAAATTAACTTGAGTTTGACATTTATCTTCTAATGATAAAATAGGGACAACTATACTTGAATTGTGTGACTATTCATGACATCACATATTCAAGTTTTAATTTTGAAACCATTCTAAAGTCAAAAGTACCTATGAAAACGACCAAATGTGCTTCTCTGATCTGGCATTTCACCGTATAAGTCAAGAGGACAGCAAGAAAGTCACACATGATAAATCACACAATATTGCTGACTACTATAAAATAACAACTGTAATCCAAATGATAAAGAGACAAACAAATAATGGAAACTGTAAAAGTTTGAACATGAAACAATTTGGTGAAGACGTAAAGGAAAAAATGTCTCAGATGTTTCTGGTAAGGGATTTTAAATAGTACAAAATTAGCTGTTTGACAGTTTGTCTAGTGGTTAATCATTCACTGAAGATGTGATGCAATTATTTCACTTTGAGGTATTTACTCTGTATCTCATCACAGAAAAGTTCTGTATATATTCAAGAACAATTATTAAATATATTCTGTATTATGGAATGCAGATGTACTATAGAAGTGAGAATGTCTATCGTAGATGACAATTACAAAATGCTGAATATAATTTTTAAGTTCAGTTTTGCCAGTACTTGGTTTTTGGCTTAGGCATGCCCTATTGACCAATTGGGTACAAACTGGGGTAAAATACTGTGGAGACTGAGGGCAGAATGTCCCCTAAGTAAGTATATGTTTTTTGATCTAATGCAATCAATCATTTATCAATGCATCCACCACTGAAAAATGGAAATGGTTTCTCTAATGCAGCCACATGTTTGCTAGGCAAGTTAGAATGAAAGTCTATGAAGACAGCATTTCTAAACAGTTATTGAAAAGTAACTTGTTGAAAACATCCATAATTATGATAACTATTATTAACAAATTCCAGTTCCCCTCATATATGTGGATTTTGATCTTAATTGATACAAGCAATTGTCTTTGGTATATTTTCTTGTAGTCTAATGATTTTATCCTAATAAACCACCAATACTCTAGAATGCTTGTCTACTGAAAAGGGGCTGATGAAGTTGAACTTGTACTTTGGTAAATTCTTACCTAAGGTTAGCCAAAGATCTACCTTCTGAGGCAGCTCTGCTTGGTGTTAGTAACTAGAAAGTGGGTGAGATGTCAGGAAAACTGGTAATCTTCCTAGGACCTTCCCTGTCAGGTTTTCAAAGACAGACTGGTAGAGCACTTGACTGACCTTCAGTATTGATTTGGGTTATCATTATTTGATATTCTATATATGTGAATATATACATATATTCATGTAGATGGTATTATAATTTTAAAATACTCCAAATCGGAATCTTCCTTTGAGATAAAAAAAAAAAAATCTATTTCATCGCAAACACAGCATATCTCTTTAACTGAAAAATTGCCATTTACTTTGTAACTGTACATATAGAAATGAAAATGCAGGCATTTAAATTATTGATTAAATACTCCAGGGTCTGGGCCCCCATCTAGGACCATGATGGGGCCTGAGAGCCACCCTGCAGCTGGGGTGACGCCAGTCTGAGTTCCCTGCACTGCCACCTGGGGCCATGGTGGCACCTGGACCCAGACTGCTTCTGAGAACCATGTCTGGGACCATGGTCCTACAACACCCAGGATCTGTGATGATATCCATGACCCATGTTGCCACAAAGAGCCACATGGATGCTTGGGTTCTGGGTCACCACCTGAAGCCATGCTGGGAATCAGGGCATGTACTGCAGCTGGGCCCATGATGATCTTGGTGCCTGCATTGCCACCAGTGACCACAGTGTCAACCAGACATGAGCTGCAGCTCAAGGGTCCATGTCTGGGTCTGTGGCCCTAATGCCTGAGATCTCAGATGCCACCTGGGGTCCGTCATGCTGTTGTCCAAGGGTCACCGTGCAGCTGGGATGAAATTGAACTGAGTGGTCTGTGCTTTCACCAAGGGCCATGGTAATATCCAGACCTGGGATGTCATTGAGGACCATGTCTGGGTCCATTGTTCTACCACAACCTGGCTATGGTGACATCCATGGCCCACATTTCCATCAAAAACCACAAGAATCCCTAGCTTCTGAGCTGCCGCCTAAGGCCATGTTGGCTCCAGTTACTCCTGAAGGCAATCCAGATGCCTGACGTTGGACCATCTTGGTGCCAGAGCATTATGTAGTTTCTTGGACCATACTGACCTTGGGTAGCCTGCCCTGATACCTGGGGCCATAGTGACGCCACAGCTAGGGCCATAGTGACGCCACAGCTAGGGCCATTTCTGGTTCTGTGGCCCTGCCAGATCCAGAGTCTCTGTTGAGTCCCCCGGCTTCTGTTGCCATTGGGATCAAACAACTGTGCTTTGGGAGGCGAAGGGGGCTTCTGAACCACCACATGGGGCCAAATTGGAACCTGGGGACCAAGATGCTTTGGAGCTCATCTGGTTCTGCAGCAGATGGACCTGTGCAGATGTCCCAGCATTACCACAGGGGCCCATGCAACCATGTGTTGAACAATGTGTTGAACAATATGTTGAAGTAGGGAGGGCCTTGTTGAGCTGGCCCCACTCCTTATTGGCCTAGAGTGACCTGTTGCCACCTTACAGGAAAGCTGACCCTGAACCTCTCTGGTCCTGGGATAACGATGCTGATGATCCTGGTAGGGAAAAGCGGGTCCAACCCCTAATAGGAAGGCTGGACCCCCACACTTGGGAAAGCTCTATCCACTCCTTGCCATGGGCCTGGGAGTGCTGGCTGTACCTTTCACCTGAAAGAAATGATCCCAGCCACCTGGACTGACCAACTCAGCTACCACTCAGGCACACATCTAGGGCGCATCGTTGACACACCCCAACATCTACCTCATATTTGTCGAGGTCCAGTATTGATGGTGTGTAAGATGAATTGCTAATTATTATTAATGATAAACCCTGTGCAAGCTATTGGGGTAAATTCTGAAAGATCAGAGAGACAGGACAAGTCATAGCTAACCTCACCTCACCCACTTCTCAGCCAATACTGTTTCCTCTAACTGGAAGTCTCTGAGTCCTCACCTGAATGGATCTCAGCTGAACTGCTGCTAAAAGCCTAAAAGCTTAAAAGCCTCTAGTTCCTGGTCCTCATGCCTTATATACCTTTCTGCTCCATGTCATCACTTCCTGGGATTAAAGGTGTGTGTCACCATGCCTGGCTGTTTCCAGTGTGGCCTTGAACTCACAGAGATCCGGATAGATCTCTGCCTCCCAAGTGATAGGATTAAAGGTGTGTGTGTGTGCCACCATTTTCTGGCCTCTATGTCTAATCTAGTGGCTTATCTGTTTTCTGACCCCAGATAAGTTTACTAAGGTGCACAATATATTGGGGGACACAATATCATCATAATAGTGTATCAAAGCCAGAGACCTTGAACCTGACCAACAACTCATCCCACAATGGACATCTCCAAGTAAAGCTGTTTAAGTGAGAGAGTATGCTACATGATACCTAGCAGCTCCCAGTGCCACTAAGATGAATGAAGAGACAATGGAGAGGTGGAAAGATGGAGGAACTAAGTGGTTTTCTTTTTTAATTATTATTGTTTATTTTATTTTTTAATTTAATTTAATTTTTGTTTAAGAAAATATTCCACTCACTCTACATATCAACCACAGATTCCCCTCCCATCCCTCCTCCCACTCCCCCAGCTTCAGCTCCCCTGCAACCCAACCTCTATCCCCTCCTCCAAGCTCCTAGAAACTCACGAAATTTGGACTAACAGCTGTGGAATTTTATTTTATTTAACTAACATTTTTCGTGTATTTTTACATACTGACCATAGTTTTCCCTCCCTCCTCTCCTCTCCCCATCCCCTCTTTCTCTGTCTCCATTCAGAAAGGGGCAGAAGAAAGGGAAGAGGTATTGTAAGAGCCAGGGGGTCAAGGTCATGACATAGGAACCCACAGAGACAGTTGACCTGAGCTCAAGGGAGCACATAGACTCTGAGCCAATAGTTAGGGAGACTGCAAGGGACTGACTTAGGCCCTTTGCATATATGTGACAGTTGTGTAGCTTGGTCTGTTTGTAAGGCTCCTGGTATTGAAATCAGGACATGTTCCTGGAGCTTAGCTGGATTTGGGGAACCTGTTCCCCATGCTGGATTACCTAGTCCAGTCTTTATGCAGAGGAGGAGCTCAGTTCTGCTTCAACTTGATGTGTAATGCTTTGTTGAAGCCTATAAGAGGCCTGCCCCTTTCTGAATTATTGTTTATTTTTATCTCATTTATATTCTTTTTAGCTTTCCTTTGGTGGACACTATAAGACAGAGGGGCAGATACAGAAAGGCTGGGAGATGAGTGGATTTGTTGTATATGATGTGAAATTCCTGAAGAATCAATAAAAAAATTGATTGGTGATAGTAATGATGAGAAAGATAATACAAAAGTAGGGTGGCATATAGATAAGATAAAATAGATTAAATAATGCTAAAGAAAATAACTACAATAAGAACTTCACAATCTTTAAAATTGATAATTATGGAGTTGTTACTAAATTCTATATTTCATCTAAGATATATTATCTCACCTAAATATTATAATCATTTTATTAGAAATGCTCTTGCCTTATCTCCTTTTAAAGATTAATAACTAAAAATAGAGAGTAAACAACTTAGCTATGGCCACAAACAGTATGCATAGACTCAAACTTCAACACCATTCTTTCAACCTCAGAATTCCATAATCTCAATCATTTTTCATTCCTTCCCTGTAATGAAAGGTACAAGAAAGCCACGAGAAAAGTTTCTCTATAACTGTCACCAAGCTGTTCAACTCCAAGACACTGAGGTATTGTCCATAAAACACAGGAAAGTTGGTGGGTGGGGGCATGGAATGGGTGGGTGGGAAGTTGGGAAAGATCTAGGAGGACTTGGGGCAGGGGAAACCATTATCAGAATTTATTGTATGAAATTATTTTTCAATTAAAAGCAAAGAATGTAAGGAGAAGAATAAAACATTTCAACCTAGGTGAATCTGATGTATATTTTGAAGTAAGACAATTTGAAATTTGAATAGGAAAGAAGGAATAAAGGAGGAAAAGGAGAGGAACGACAGTTTTTCAATTTTTGTTAAATAAAGGCTCAGAAATTTACATTTTTGACAACTAACACAGATGAAAAAGAAAGTAAATAAAAGTTTATTAACAATAGTAACCTTAAACTAGGATTGGATTTTATTTCTCTTATAATTTTGTTAATAACTCAGATGGAGTAATGTATAGACTATATAATGATTTCACTGACCATCGCTCTATGTAAAGTTAAGTCTGCTCTCCCTGTGTTTCTATCTCTAAGATTCTATAATTTCCCACATATGTCAGGACTGGAAAAGGGGAATAGGAGATTGACACGAATATGTTAAGAAAATAAATGGGCTAGTGCATCCATAATTATTTTCATGAGTTCCACAGAGCATAATGAGGAATTGCTCTGATTCTCCCTTACAGAGAGCTCCATGCTCTTGGCTGAGCATTAGGGAAAAAAATTATGCAAGTGCCAGACTCTACATTTACAAATCTATACAGACTAATTAGCAATTAAATAGGAATCTTAATAAATGCTATGAATCAAAGCTAATTGTATATTCTGTCAGCTAGCTGTGATGTGCAAAATGCCATCCATATTTTTATGTATTACTTTGAATAATTGAGAATAAAGTGGGTGTGAATTGCATATCACTTCCTCCCTACTTCAAAAAATCAAGGAAATTCACAAGTTCTCTATGTACTATGAAAATATTAATCAGAGACGTAACTTTGAAAGTGTAAAGAGAAACATTTCTCATCCAGAACTATGTCACAGTAAAGTAAAATGCATTCTCTAAGGTGACAGAAAGAAGACGTGAATTCAATACATGCAGTCTTGCTCGAGATACTCAGTTCATAATAATAATGAGATAAAAATTTACATGAACCAAACTACCTATCTCCTGTATAATATTTTGTTACCTATGGTCACATGCTCTCTAAGATCCTCCCTTGTGCACTTAACACACTGGCATTAGCTGAAATTTTCAATGGATGAGAAACACTGATCCATCCAAAATAATATCATTATTATCCCAATAGCTAATAATTATTTCTCCTCATTCTGTCATTACAGATGGAGATCTAGGACATGCTGTTTTGCCAGACATGATTATAGTAGAAGTAATGTGGCTTGTTAGACAAGGCTTCGGTTTGGAATCAGAGAAAAGTTCATGTGAAAAAAAAATCTCATTTATTTCTTCCGAAATACTGAAGAAGTCATGTCAACATTCATATCCTTAATACAGTCATTGATAAAATGAGGAAAATATTGTGTACTTTAGTAGTAGCAAGGATCAGTAGAAATGGTTTATAAACTATTTTAGAGATGTCTCTAAGTCAGGCCAGGATGAAGAAGAAAATAGTGTTGTTCACTATTTGTAAGCAAATATTTTATGTTTTTATTAAGGATTTTTTTATTCATTTTACATACAAACCACAGATTGCCATCTTTTTCCTCCTCTTGCTCCCCTCCCAGCCTTCACATCACAGCCTACCTCCCCCATTCCCTCTGCTAAAAGGTCAGCCCTCCCATGGGGAGTGAGCAAAGCCTTGTACATTTAGCTGAGGCAGGTCCAAGCCCCTCCCCCCGTATCAAAATATTTTAACATAAGGTTTTTCTGACTCATTTGAACTTTTCTATTTAGTAAAGAAATGCCACTAAGGACAGGCTATTGTGGTAAGAGTGACTTTATTCTTTGCAATATTGGCAGCATATTCAGTCAAGTGAAATAACACAGTGTGAGTATTTTTAGATCTGACCACCGACTGAGGCAAGAGACATACTGATAATTAGTTTCGGATATGTTACTGAAGGCCTCTAAGAGAGATTAACTCATTGAACAGAGTCAAGATAAGCACCTTGCAATTATGCTTGAGCATCATTCAATATTTTGGACCGAATGAAACAAAAGATCAAAGGGAATGTAGAAGTTTCTCCTTTTTGAGATGATCCTACTAGGAATTTTTTTTTTCTTGTAGAGCATATTTCTTAGGTCTTTATTATCAATCTGAATTTTGTCACTTACATTCTTGGCCATACTTCTTGCTCATCTCTGATGATGTCACAATATCCTAAATCTGTTGACAAATCTGACCATAATATTTTTGTATATGTGTGTAGGGAGTAGTAAATATGTGTGTATATATTGCTGTATTTATCAATAAATGAAGATATAAATCTTCTGCCCCTTTATTTCTCTAGAGACTACTGACTCATAAATATGGCTTTGAAAACCATGTAATAGACATATTTCAAGATAGCTCTCAATGAATTTCACCTTTTGTTACCTACATTTTATGAAGGTCTTTTCTTCACTGTATCGTCAATGTGCATGGCCTACACAATACAGAGAGAGTGAAGATGTGTGACTTCTAAACCTCAGTCACACTATTGCAGCTTCCAGCATACATTACAGATCAGTATTTACAAGTGAACCAACTAACACAACTATGGATATATGCAGTCTATAATATTATGACATATATTCTGAGGACTGTCATCTCCTAACACTCAACCAGTACGAGCCTCCTAACTCAGTAAAGGATGTGAGGCTTGCTGGCTGTAGCCCCCTTGACCCTTGTCAATCCATATCTCTACTGAAACTTTCATGGACACTTGAAATCAACAATAGTCCTTGAACCAGAGCATTTCTGCTCAGCAACACTGGCAATTTTTGCCATGTAGGAAATGTGAAGTCTAATACTGCGTGTTGATTGCATTTGTGTACTTTTTATATTTTCTACATAGATGACTTGGAAGTGAGATACAGATTTTAAATTGATATTTTTGTGTGTCTTGAAGAAGTCATTATTCATTATGTATTATTTTTGAGACTATGAAATTATGTGTAAAATATTCTTTGAAATATGTAATATATTATTAAAAATAATTTGAAAAACTAGGACGTTTTTACTCAAAATTCCAAAGTCCACAACATTTTCAATGCTAATTTTCATTTAATTTGTTCATCTTAATGTGTACCATGTTTCATTTGCTTGCAATCTCATTACACTTGACATTATCAGAACCTTTTATCTTCAACATCAGGGTGTGACTTTTTAAAAATTATTTCTATGAATGCTTTTGGTTCAGAAAACTCACTCTGTAAGGTATTTTTAAAGGCAAATGAATAATAAGGGAATTTTAATTTAAAAAAAGACTCCAATATTTCAAAGTGTAAAATTTTCATAATACAAATTTCCTTATGATGTTATTAGTTAACAACATGCTTTCCAAGAAAATTCATAAAGTTGTGTTTTATATGGATTCAGTTTTACTTGTGAAATTTAAATCACATATAGGTTTTACTATCATTAATTTAATTAAGTTTGGATTAATTTTGCCTTTTAAATTTTAGAATATAAGCCGGGCTGTGGTGGCACTTGGGAGGCAGAGCCAGGCGGATCTCTGTGAGTTTGAGGCCAGCCTGGTCTCCAAAGCAAGTTCCAGGAATGGCGCAAAACTGCACAGAGAAACCCTGTCTCAAAAAAAAAAAATTAGAATATAATAAAATGCAAGTCATATTTTCAATTCATGTATATCAACAAAAGGTGTCCAATTCATTGCATTTTACTTTCAGTTCGAGAGTGTGAAAAGTGATAATTAGTTGATGACCCCTTTCAGTCTTACTTTATTTTGTAATTCAGATAGAAATCTCCACAGGTAAGTAGATATTTAAAGTTGTTTTAGAAAAATAAAATAAATTTTACTCAAATAATATTTATGTAATTTCCCCCCTAAATCCCACTGTTAGAAGTAAATTATAAGTCTTCATTGGAGAGAAGAAGCAGATTTCCTTACCAGATGAATATTCACTATTGGTGAAGTTATGGACCGAGGGATACCTTAGTGTAGGATGAGAATAGTGGAGGAGATATAATTAATTTGAAATGTGCTTTGAATCATCCAATGAGATTGAAACAGTAATTTATTTTGTTATGCTTATATAAATGTTTGACAATACACAATAAATATATATGTATGTAGGTATACGTGTATATAAGCATATATATAGAGAAAAATTTATAATTTCTTTAAAAGTTTATTTTAAAATATTGTAATGACTCAAAAAATTATTAATGAGAAAAATAGAATGCATAATAAATTAGGCATCCATTGATATATTAAATATTAATAAAAAAGTAAATAAATTCAGTTACTACAGTATGAGCAGAGCATACTGTTGAGTGAAAACAGAGACTTTGACCCATCAGAGTATGTTTTTATGCATTTGCATTTCAGAAAACAAGCAAAGAGATCTTGATATAATACCTGTATACTATTTATTGATTAAAATGAAAAAATAGAATTTTCTTCAGTTTAATTAATATGCCATTATGAAGAAATAAAAACAAGATATCAAGTACTGATGATATAACATTTCTTTATGCCACACAAAACTATCTATAATTGCTTTACATATGCCTACAACAAGCTACCATACATGCATACAATACTGAGAATTCTTAGTGAAGTTATATAAATAACAGAAATTCAACACAAGATATTTCTGAATCACAAATCTATAATAAATACTGTGGATATCATAAAGGCAAGAATTTTGAGAAAAACCCCACTGTAAACACACATTAAGTTTTTATGTCAATAACAAAATATCACTTCATGTATCAATAGGAAATAGGAAATAAGGGAAAGTAGATATTAGAAAAGAATTTTAAAAGGACGTTGAAGGGGCTAATAAGGTGGCTCAGTGGGAAAAGTCCGTTGTCACCAAGGTTAAAGAAGAATACAATATCTGGAACCTGCGTATTGTAACGAAAGAACTGAAGGTTGTTCTCTGGTCTCCTCAAAAAGGAAGTAAATGTAAATATATATTTAAAAGAACAAGTAGTTTAAACTGCTTTGATAAAGGGAGCAATACACTATCACATTATAGCACAAAGACTGATACAAGAATAGTCAATGCAGCATTATGTTATATTTCATAATGAATAGTCAATTGACTTGTATGTCTTCATGTGAGCAGATACTAGTTGGAGATAGGGGGAAAAAGTTCTGATACTATAAAGAGGAAAAAGTAAAGACACAAACCGTCTCAGAAGATAGATTCACTCTACATAAGAACAAACCAAAGGTCATTTATTATAGTTATAATTATGCTATGTCACCAGTGTCAAAATATAATTTATAATTATGAAATTTTAATAGAAATTCATTTGGAAAATAGACGTAACACATGTCTAAGCAACAAGTAAGTGTCAAACTTATTGTTATAGTACAATAGTAGAATCTAAAGTCAAAAATATGTTCATGCTCAATAACGAAGATGCTGACCTTGTGTATCAGTAGAGCATGAAATTATTTGTACTGTACAGTTTTTTCATAATTCTTATGGCTTCCTTAGACAAGATCATACATGAATATAAGTGTAATAAAATGTCACCTACACCATGCATCTTTGCCTTGGGAGTATAAATCAGGTCTACACAAGTAGCTCTCCTAGGAGTCATCTCCTTTAAACAAATTGCCACTGTCTTTATGGCTAATATGCTATCATAGTCACAGATCATAACACAAGACCCCACTTACCAGGACAGTCAAGGAAATCTTTCCAGAACCTTGAAATACAGTGGTATGTGTGCCGTCAGTCCTGAACAGACCACTGCCATCCAGTCAAATATTTTTAAATAGATAATAATAAAAAATTACCCAAATTGCTTGGAATTAAATAAAAGTAGTCAAAATAATCTTCAATGTTTAAGTTCTATTTATTATCTGAAGTCTGAGTGGATACTATGGTTTGGATTTTATCCTGATCCATGCCATTCTACAATTTTGTATAGGCCTTGGCACACGGCTTTTTAGATAATAACAATATCTTATGACTCATTTGTATTGTTACATTTATCATTATTTTGAGACAGGATCTCTTGATTGAGCCCTGGATGGCCTCAAAAAGCCATTTCTTCAAACTTAATTATTAGAATATAAATTAAAAAAACCTTGTATTATTGTTTGTGAATATATTGTATTGTCTCTAGTATTGGAATGACTGGGTCATATATATATTATATGAAAATACAATACATATTATATTTTTGAACTGTAGTAACTCAAAAAATGTTGATTACAGTGATCATAGTAATTTACACTCTCACTACCAACAAAGGAAATTTCTAGTCCTGTGTATCTGTTTCAGCTGCATAGCTTGGTCCTCTTGTGGGACTCCTAACAGTGTGATCCAACTTCTTAATATAAATGGTCAGAATATAGGTGAGCTTATATACATGTCAGGGGTAAATGTTTGTTAAGTACTCTATTCCTCATATTTAATTGGAGATTTAATATCTACATGAATTATTTATAATTTCTTCAATCCTAGGGCTTATTCAACACAGTGAGTACAAACAACCCTCTTCCTCTGCATGCTAAGCATGTGTTTCTGTGAATTACAACAGTTCACTTTTAATAGATTCAACATATATATATATATATATGTGTGTGTGTGTGTGTGTGTGTGTGTGTAGTGTGTGTGTTTCTGTGTGTGTGTGAGAGAGAGAGAGGAGAGAGAGAGAGAGAGAGAGAGAGAGAGAGAGAGAGAGAGAGAGAGTCAGTAAGGTGAAAAGAGGGTATCTAATTCCCTGGAACCAAAGTTATAAACAGTTTTTAATCCTCAGCAAGAACAGCCAGTGTTTTAAACCATAGTATCATTTTTCTCGCCCATTCCTTTTTTAAATACTGCAAGTATTTGTTCTAAAGCATTGATTTTCAAAAACAATGCTTTTCATAATAGTTTCTCCATTTTTTCCTTTTAGAATTTGGTTTTTGTTTATAATTATATTTAGCTTTTCTGTTTAAGTATATGACCTCGTTTGAAGAGCTAAGTAATTATGTTTCCTCATTATGACCAAATTACTTAACATAGACAAGAGAGAGTCTTCATTTTAGCTCATAGCTTCAGAGCACACTGAATGCTTATCCAATACCAA
Source organism: Peromyscus leucopus (assembly GCF_004664715.2). NCBI lineage: Eukaryota > Metazoa > Chordata > Mammalia > Rodentia > Cricetidae > Peromyscus > Peromyscus leucopus. Next base: position 26,411,940 of record NC_051073.1, read on the forward strand.
ATAGTGTGATATATGTAATCTAAGAAATAAAGCTTGCCTACAGATCAGAGGACAGAGCCAGCCATAGAGTTAAACATAGAGATCAAGCAATGGTGGCACACATCTTAATTCTAGCACTCGGGAGGCATGGATCCCTGTGGATCTCTGTGAGTTCAAGGCCCCATTGGGCTACATGAGATTGATCCAGTATAGGGGGCTGAAAAAGGCATATGGGCGTGAGGAGTCAGGGACGAGAGAGCCTTTCAGCTGAGGACTCAGAGACATTCAGTCTGAGGATTCATGGAGTTGAGAATTGGCTGTGGCTCGTTCATTTATTTCCTCTGACCTTTGAGCATTTACCCCAATATCTGGCTCTGGGTTTTTATTATAAGACCATTTAGGATTTCAAGCAAAAATAAAAAAAAAAAATATTCATTCCATAAAGCATGCATACAAGTAACACACAGACTGAAGTTTGTATGGTTTTATTTATTTAGGAACACACACACACACACACACACACACACACACACACACACACACACACACACACACACACACCGTGTATAGATTTGTAACCACAAAGAAAAATAAGGCCATGAATTTGAAGAAGAGTAAGAGGAATTATGGAGGGCTTGGAGAGAGTAACAGGACGAAAAAAAAAAATGATGTGATTACAATCTCAAGAAATAATTAGAAAAGAAAAACATAACACAAAAATAAGAAAAATAATAAAAAGAGAGGGAAATGTTAATTAAACCTTTAAATGGATTTCTAATGCAACTTAAGTACAAGATATGCATCTCTAATTTACTAGTTCTCTGTAATGTACCCTTAACATCTGTGTTAGCTTTCATTTTCAGAAAATGAATTCTAAGCCTATTTTACCACCATTTTCAAAAGAAGATTAAATATATGTATATGTATATATATAATTCTAAACTCTTAATTTAATACATTTTCAAATATAACAAAATTTAATATAAACCGCTTGTGAAATTAAAATGGAACTATATCAAATAATACACATGGCATTTCCTCATATAGTCATGGGATATGAGATTTGGTGATAAATTAAAAATATGACTGACTGTGGAGCTGAATGATTAAGCTTGGAGTAAAAAGGTAACTAGTCAATAACTACTATTTGAGTGATTTACAGGCAAGGTTGTAATCTCAAATGAATCATTTCTTTTTAAAAAGCACATAGTAAATATTTAAAAAATGAATGCTAATAGCATGTTATTTTAATCCCTTGTTCCCAAGATCATACTTTATTTCTTAGAAAATAAAAATGGAAACAGTTTTGCTTATCTTCAACACCAGTGAGCACATTTCCCCAATAAACTCACTAGGAAATATTTTAAAAAATGAACCAAATGTGAAAATTAGTTTGGTAATATTAGCTCAGTTTTGACAGAGCCCAGAGTAGAAAACTGAAGTGTTTCATATTCTTGGTACTAAGGACTTTGTTTGGTGCCATATGATGTCTATGTTGGAAACGTTCTTTCCTCCCATAAAACTGTTTAACCTACTTTCCATATGGTTATACTTTACATATTTCTATAGTTCTGGTTTTAAATATAGCTTTTCAATTGGTCTGCAGTACTTGTCATCCCTCCAACACTACCTCCTTGTCCCTGCCTCTCATCCCCTTCCACATGAAATCCTCCTGTTTTAATTACACCTTGGCCCCTTATTACATTATATTTTGTTTTTCCTTCTTTGTAATATCTGCTACCTTTCCCTGGCCCCTTATTGGCTACCTAAACTCTGGATATTTTGACTCTAACATACATATCTAAAGCTTAAAATTACAGACTATAACTCATGATATTATCTTGTAGCAGAATCTTAGAAGTTCTTATTAATAAAATCAAACCTGAGCCAGGTATTGGGGTGAATGCTGGAAGATCAGAGAGACAGAACAGGCCAAAGCTACCTCACCTTGCCACTTCCTCAGCTGATCCTATTTCCTCAGACTGGAAGCCTCTGAGTCTTCATCCCAATGGGTCTCAGCTGAACTGCTTCTTGAAAGCCTGAATGTTTAACTAGCCAAAAGCTTCTAGTTTCTGGTATTCATGCCTTATATACCTTTCTGCTATCTGCCATCACTCCCTGGGATTAAAGGCTCACAACCATTCCTGGCTGTTTCCAATGTGGCCTTGAACTCACAGAGATACAGAGGGATTTCTACCTCTGGAATGCTAGGATTAAAGGTGTGAGTGCCACCATTTTCTAGCCTTTGTATCTAGTGGCTGTTCTGTCTCTGACCCCAGAGAAGTTTATTAGGGTGCACAATATTTTGGGGAACACAATACCACCACATTATCTTCCCTCCATTACATGATGGTTAGACCCTGTTGCTGAAGACACAACATACTTATGATATCAAACATGGAGAAATTGAACTTATGTTCAGCTAGTACCTTCACCCCTACTGAATAGCTTTCATAAGGCTGGAATGCCTTATATATGCTACTGGAGGAGAAAAGTAGCCATCATTAAAACCCCACTTTTAATTACATGAGCTACAATAATGAGCTACTTGCAAGGTAAGTCCACTGTTGTTATAGTGGCACACATGTTGTCAGAGTAACCAGCTACATTTTGATTGGGGTAGAGGCATTCGACATGAAATGGAACTTTTAACTCACAGTGTTAAATAAGGGCAAAAACCTTAGACTTTTGGGTCATTGGTCTCATGAAAAAAAAATCTACCATTATTTTCCTGCATGAGCATAATAGCCAGACAACTTCATTCATGTCAGTGTGCTGCTGAACCTTCAGCAGTGAAACTTCTCTTTCAGAAGATGGAAATAATCACAGAGAACCACAAGTGCACAATGTGCAGAGAGTGAGAGACTTTTGAGTACTAAAGCTTGCATCTTTACCACACCTGAGCTGAGTCATGTTTCCATCAAATGCGCAGCAGCTAGAGTCATCTGGAAAGAACAAATCCAAAATAAGAAAATGTCTTCACAAATTTGGCATGTAGGCAAACATGTGTTGTGTTTTCTTTATTGATGATTAATCTGGGAGGACCTGGTTCACTGTGCACAGTAACACACCCAGGCTGGTGGAGTTAGGTGCTATATAATTGCCCACTGGATAAACAATGAGGTTCAAGACAACAAGCACCACTTCTCCAGGGCCTCTCCATTGACTCCTGCCTACAGGTTCCTCCCCTGTTTGGGTTCCTACCTTGGTTTCCTTTAACAGTTGACTGAGATATGAAATTGTAAGGTGAAATAAACCATTTCATAACAAAGTTGCTTATGATCATGGTGTTTAACAATAGGTAGAAACCCTAATAACAATAGCATTCTTCTCTCTAGGCTCAGGGATCTACATGGAAAAAAAATGACAGAAGATTTTCATATTCAGAGGTGGTGGACAATTCCAAGGAACCAGCATTTTCCAGACAGCAGATTAGTGCACATAAAACTCACAGAGAATGTGAGGGTATGCATAAGACCTTCCTAAAGTCATTCCAGACTAAATGTCAGCATTGAGGAGAAGTAGTAATAAAGCCCTACCATTAAATGAGAAGATAGATCTGCTGGAGGAGAGAAATGTGTTTTCAATGGAGTGATGCTGAGTATGTAAGCCACACTTAAGTGCGTGAAACACAAAAATGTTACCTAAATCTCTTAGTTTTCGAGGCATTTTTAGAAAAATGAAAGACATAAAACAATTTTCAAGTTTTTTTTATAAACTTCTTTTCAACTTCATGGTATGCTCTTTTCCTTTAAATTCCAAAATGTAAGTGCTATTATAACATTGGCCAGTACTACTGCCACACTGACCTGCCAGCAATCTCAGCACATATTTGCTACTCTCAAGGATTGTAATATATTATATAGTTCCTCAAACATTTTCACCAGAGTTATTTCACCCTATGCTGAAGAGATACTGATGGTCGTCTTAGAATCCTTTCATAGATACTTCACCTCCAAGTGGTTCACACTAAGGAACATGTCTGACATAGCTCCACCCACGTAGCTGCTGAAATAGTAGTAAGGTGCCTTATCACACACTAGTGTGGAAAAATTACCGTATCTGTTTGGCACCCATGGATGCCCCACATTCAGATATTTCAACCTAAGTTGCACATTTTCATGATGAGTTTTTATTGTCAAATTTGAAACAATTCAGAGTCATCCTGGAAGACTGAATCTCAGTTGAAGAATTGCCTCAATAAGCTTGAGCTGTAGACATGTCTGTGGGACATTGTACTAATTATAAATTGATGCAAGATGGTCCACCACACTATGGGTATCACCCTCCAAAAGCAGACAGTGCTAGACTGAGTAAGCCAGATAGCCAGATAGTAAGCTGAATTTCTCTATGGTTTCCACTTCAGTCCCTCCTTGAGTTTCTTTCCCGACTTTACTTAACTGAGGCTTATTGCCTGAAAATGTAAACTGACACAACAGCTTTCTTCCCGTAAGTCACTTTTTGTCACGGTGCTTATCATGCCACAAAAAGCAAACTAGAACATGTCTTGTTACCCAAAGCTAGGGATATATAATCTCACCCCTAAAACTTATCTTTGCTTTGGTTGTGCCCAGTATTTGTATTCAAATACAGATTTAGGTTACCCTAAATACCATTTTCTAAAATGTTAATAGCTTTATGAAGATTTATAGTCATAAGAAATAAAACCATAAATGAAAGCAATTTTAAAAATCTATTGTTTAAAACATCAGAGATTTACAACAGTGAGGGAATCTCTGCTATAAACTTCAGATTCTTACTAATGACATGGTTAGCTCTTGAGTAGGTGGAAGTTAGGAGCGTGCTTGTACATTCCCAAAGAATCACCTAAAAGTCACACAGATGTTGGATCAAGCACAGAAGTAGGCAATGGACTGCTATTTAGACTTAGAGGGACAGGATACCCGACAGACATAAAGCTAGCTTTTAACCTGGAACTTTGCAGCTCTCTACAATTATTGAAGCTTTAATCAGACAATCAGTCACACAGAATGTTGATTGTAGTTGTGGGTTTATTCTTGGAACTCCAGCGACCAGTCACAAATGTCTGATTAGGAACAAAAAAATGAGAGCTTCAAATTTCATTAAAATTTTGAGTAAAAGACAAAACAAAGCAAAACAACCAAAAGCCTGGGCAATCCTTTCTCTGTCAGAGTTTCGATTCATTCGAAGATTTACTTTAAGAAGTAATAAACCTTTTGTGACATACAATTTGAAAATTTGTTACCCAATTATGATTCTTATTTTTCTTCATGAATGGGTCAGCATCGTAGATTAAAATTACAACAATGTACTTCCAAAAAAAACCAAGAAGTGGAATTCTAATTATGGGAAGAATATTTTTGCCTTTATGTTTCTGTAAACAGATGATTAATTTGTCTGAACTATGTACAAATTTCTATGATAAACCTTTCATTAGCAAAATGACAGTTTATTAAAGTTTCATTTTATAGCATGTGATGGTTGATGTCATTCTGTATGGTCTAAATATGCGTGGCTCTGATTGGTTGATAGCAAGGCAGCTTAGAGGCAGGCAGGAAGTTCAAAAAGAGAGAGAAGAAGAAGGCAGGGAGAGATACCAGCGAGCTGCTCAAGGAGCAGCATGCAATGGGACACAGGTAAAGGCACGGAACATGTGGCAATACATAGATTAATAGTTATGGGCTAATTTAAGATGTAAGAGCTAGCTAGCAAAAAGTCTGAGCCATGGCCATGCAGTTATAATTAATATAAGCCTCTGTGTGTTTACTAGGGTGACCTGAGTGGGAGAGATTTGTCCTAACCACCAGTAGGCCGGGACACAGGAAATCTTCCTACTACAAGCATGATATACTGAATATTATCACATAATAAAATAATAGAATGAATATTTAAATGTTTTATCATTCTCACTAGTTGAAGTTAAACTCATTAATCTTTGAAACTGAGTTGTTCTCAGAGTAAAATGGTATATTGAATCAATGAATTTTCTAGCTTATTTTTATGTATGTTGCATCCATAACACAATCCACTTTTCTTGGTATTCATAAAGCTTAATCTAATGAAATATTGATATAGTGTTCTTCAGTATCCATGCTTTCCAAACTATCCTACACATGAGACTGTTTTCTACATAAGGAAATTTAAAACTTATTTAACATGAGTAGCAACCAACAAAAAAGCAGTGCTTGCAGAGTTAGTTTTAAAAGTTTCTTCTCTAATCAGCTCTTTTCGGCCTGAAGATATATTTAATATATTTCAGATGTACATCCTGTAATACATTATGGTAGTTTTAATGTCAAAATCAATACCTGGAAACAAAAATGAGTATTCAGCCAACATCTCTCTGAAAGCAATTCCTGGAAGTTCTTATAGCATTACTAAGAAAAAAAATACTATCTATATTTCCTTGTTGTGGGGTAAGACATTCACAAAAAGTAACAGTGATGCAAAGGAAAGTCCCTTTGTCTAATTTTTATTAATTTTATTTTCTTAATTTACAAACAATATCATTTGAAGGATCAAGGCAAAGAGCAGGGTTGAAACGCTGCTATTCACAAATCCATTCAGACACCGAGAAATACTGAGGAGATAGTTAAGATTTTAAAAGCATATAACTTTTCAAGAAGATGTAAATATCATAAATTCTAAGATTCAACATCATATCCTCAAAGACTATTGTCCAAATTATTACAAAGTGTAAGTAAAAATTAAAGTTTCATAACAGCATGAGTTTTTGCATACTGAAAAAATCTAATTCAGTCTCTTGAAGTTAGCCTTACAAGGTCACCACAGGCAGAAAGGCAAAATAGATTTCTCCAACTACAGGGACCAATATGTGCTTGGAAATGGGAACAGAGAAAGATAAATTCCAGTGTGTGTCAGTTGCAATGTGATTCTGATAAATGAGCATTTAATGAACGTTCCAGTGCCTTGAGAGGGATAGGTGTTTGATTGGTTATTCATTCTTCCTGTAATGCTATTTTTACAAACCCAACAGCTTCTTCCTATGGCGAGGCTCATAATCTGCTGCACTTATTGACATGTAAAGACCAAAGGTGAAAGAAGGGCAAACAACTGTACCATCATCCTAAACTTGAACAGAGGAAAATCTTTGCCTTGCACTTCAACTCAATTTGTGGATTAGATTTTATTCTGTGAAAATATTACATGAGTATTCTCAACCTTCCATGTAGCTTCCTTCTAACATCCATATGTTATTTTGCCCATGCTTATGTAATTATATTTACAATTTATTATTTTAGAATTCTGGAATATTTGAATATACATATATTTACATATCATACATATACATAAGAGTAAATAATTTATGCATTTACAGATATTTTGAAGGAAACCAATGCATATACACAAAGAAAATAGTACATAATATATTCAAATATAATTAGATGATTTTTAAATATCATATATGTTTATGGAATATTTCTAAGTAGTATTATTTAAAACAGAAATGACAACACTGTGTAGTTTTAAACTGTCAGCATGGAAATTAAAATTTTTCTTTTATTTATATTTTTATTTATAAAATAAAAAAAAAATAATGAAAAAATCTATTAGTGGTCCTTCTTTGCTGGCCCTGCAGCTGATCCTGCTGTCTCTGATTCAGGGGGCAGCAGGTGAATAGATGCAGAACCAATGGCACAGGCTTCAGTAGACTGCAAACAATCTTGTTTATTAAACAAAGGACTGTGGTATTTATGTGTGTACTTTTTGGTGGGCTCTGCTTCCAGCTGCCATGATGTTTCCTGGTTGGCTCTGGGTCTTATGTCAGCAGTTGGCATTTTGGGAGTCCGGTTTCAGGGTCCCCTGGTCCAGGATACTACTGCACATGTCAGAGCTCTTTGTTTACTTAAGGCATGGCCCAGTGCTTTTAGCCTTACCCATCTCAGTTCTTGGTACAAATTTTTGAAGGCAGTATTTTCAGAAACCTTGTTTCCTACAGAAAGTCACAAGTATATTAGGGACAGAGGAAGAACAGTGCTTTATTTTGATAAACACATGGTAACATTTTGACACTGAAAATGAAATCATAGCTATATACGGCATAAATAACAATATAATATGTTAAAACAGACCTTTCACCTAAGAAATGTGGAAAAACATTGGACCTTGAGTTTATAATAAATTAAAACATGAGGGAAGGAAGCTGAACACATTCTTTCAATTAGCATTTATACTAAGAATGTAGAATTTGGCTAGCACAAAGGCCGAACACCAACTACAACTTTCAAGGTTTCCATAGAGTTGTAAGAGAGATTTCATGTTGTCTTGGAAACAGGTGGTTATGAACACAACTGTCCCATATTTAGTCTGTGATAGAGCTATGGGCAATTTCTTGGATTCCAAAAACTTTATGCACCATATGCTGACATTTAAATTATGATTGTAACATGAACAGGTGTTCATTAAATAAGATGAAAATATAAATTATTTCATTCTTTAAAAGTAGATGCACTTTTAACTGCTAACACACATCCCTTTGCTTTTCTTATTTTCTTCCTGAATCATAACGCATTTGTGCTCAGGAAATATAAAATGATATAATCCTATAGCTTCTACTTTTTAAAAAAATATTTTAAACCTTCTAAAAGTTTTTAATGAATCAAAAAATTCCCCCCTTTTCACCAAAAAAAATGTTTGCTTGATGATGTTTTCAGTTGAATTATTATGTAGTATTGTTTATTAAAATTTTTATATTTATTTTTATATTTCTCTTTAATCATAATTTTAAAAAGGCTTTTTGTGGTGTTTTTTGTCTACTGCTGTGGTTTTCATTGTTACTGCTTCTTTCAATTCCATTCTAATAGTATCAAGAGGTGACACCGTGCAACGTTATTAGGTTACTAGGGCTTTACCCATTATGTATAAGATTAGTGCCCCAGCTTAGACTATTAGCAAAGGTAGAGAGGGTGCCTGAACTGGCTTACCCCAGGAATCAGATTGGTGAATACCCTAACTGTCATCATAGAGCCTTTATCCAGTAACTGATAGAAGCAGATGCAGAGATCCACAGCCAAACATCAGGCTGAGCTCCAGGAGTCTAGTCAAAGAGAGAGAAGAGGGATTCTATGAGCAAGGGGCATCAAGATCATGATGGGGAAACCTACAGAGATGACCAAACCAAACTAGTGGGAACTCATAAAAGTTGATCAATGGCTGTGGAGCCTGCATGGGACTGGACTAGACCCTCTGCATAAACGTGATAGTTATGTAGCTTGATCTGCTTAAGGGTCCCCCTGGCAGTAGAAACATAATCCATCCCTGGTGCATGAGCAGGCTTTTTGGAACCCACTACCTATGATGGAACACCTCACACAGCCTTGAGGCAGGGGGAGGACTTGTACCTGCCTCTACTAAATGTACCTCCCCATGGGAAACCTTACCTTATTGTAGGAGGGAATGGGGGGGTGGGACAGGGAGGCTGGAGTAGCAGAAAGAGGGGAGAGGGAGATCTTTGATTGGTATGCAAAATAAATAAAAACAATTTTCTTAATAAAACATAAATAAATTAAAAAGATTAGTGCCCTTGTTAATGGTTAGGCTTGTGTCTGAGGATATGACCAAGGATTTGAGAACACTTCTTGATCTAAATACCCACTTCAGGCAGCTCACAATCCCCTGAATCTCTGCTTTAGGAGATGTGACACTTTCCATTGTTTTTCTATGGATACCTGAACACATAGGACGTGTACATGTACATACACATATGTAAAAAGAAATGTAAATCGTAACAAAAATATCTTTAACTCACCTTTGACCCCTCTCATTTCACTCATTAGTCACATAACAATGGTAACTAATCTATTGACAGAAATAAATACTATTTTAAAATATCTCAGTCCTGGGTCTGGAGATATGTTTTTGCCATTAAGATCATTTTTGCTTTTGCAGAGGACCTAAGTTCATATATCCACTATCCCACTGTGGTTGACAACCATATGTAACTTCAACTCCAGGTGATCCAGTGCTCTAATCTAACTAGGGTGCACCCCAATACAAAAAGAGAACTTGTTGAGGAATGTTTGTACACTCTGTGAAGATGTGTTGCTGTGATTGGTTTACTAAAGAGCTGAACATCTAATAGCTAGGCAGAAAGAGGTTAGACAGGACTCTTGGGGACACAGAAGACCGTGCGAAAAAGAAAGGCAAGAAGAGTCTAAACAAGTTGGTAGTACAATACAGAGCAGAGGTAAGCAAGCCACGTGGCAGAACACAGATAATAGAGAAAGGTTAGTATAGTTACGAGAGCTTGCTGGGGACAAACCTAAGCTAAAGGCCAAACTTTTATAATGAATAAGAAGTCTCCAGGTCATTATTTGTGACCTGGCAGCCCAAAAGTAATCTGAAAAGAAAGCTTGCTACAAGAACTGATTTCTACAAGTTGTTTGCACAGGTGCCCTTGCACCAAAACACACAAAATAAATAACTTCATAAATAAACAAATAAATTTTGAAAAGACTTTTTTTGGTTGATTTTATTTTGGTGAATCATTTTCTAGCTGAAATTCTTGTGACATGATTGACATGTATTCAATTGGTGCAGTCTGATGATTCTCTAATTATACTAGAAATGATAAGCACAATCAAACGAATTAGTCTATCTGTCACCTCAGGGTAACACCTTGCTAGTGTGTGTGTGTGTGTGTGTGTGTGTGTGTGTGTGTGTGTGTGTGTGTTGAAAATTCCTTGGCTCTATTCACTTAGATAATGTACCATGCTGGTCTCATATATAGTCTTATAACTGAAGGGTTGTACTGTACTGGTACACTCAAATTGGCTGATTTCCAGCCTCCTAACAACCACCATTTTATTTCTGCTAACCATCATTGTGAGTTTTCCCTTTAGATTCCATATATAAGTGGTGATATATATTATATGTTATAACATATTGGCTGTCCTCATTTATCATAGGATCAGTTTAGATTCTCTCTGCTTGCTAATTGTTTTAATGTTCTTTGAATTGAGTTTTACTCTTTTTCACATATCAATGGAGTTTTAAGTGGTTGCTCTATATGTGAGTTTCATGATGTCAAATACTAGATTAGTTGTATTTTCCTTTGGGCTGGTAAAACAGGTAATTCAAGGATGATAAAGGTCCTCTGACAATCATGTTTTAATTAGTCAAAGTTTTAAAGTGTCATGCATACTGACATATTGTTCCTATAGAACAATAATGAGACTTCATGGGCTTTTCACTTGAATTTTTAGGCTTCAGTAATTATCCAAATCTTTCTCCTCAAATACCCATGTCATATACTTCAACTTTCTTGAAGTCAATTGTGTCTTCTCAACTGGATGTGATAGTATAGCTCTTCCTGGGTTCCTTTTTTAATAATAATCTAAGAATCATTTTAGTCTGAGGTAGAGAAACTTTCAAGTTCATATTCTTTTTGTTGTTTAGGCATCAAATCCATGTGTTGCCTATTCGCCAGTGTTCAAAGGGTTTTCTGAAATATTTCTTTCATGCATTTAATTGATTTTAAGGCAATAATAGTCCAGTCTTGTCAATGTTGTGATGCCCAGAGGCATAAAATCTACTAGCTCATATCATCACAGAAAAAAAATTAGTTTCTTTTTTTTTATTTCTTTTTCTTACCTCTAGTGTTTGATTGGTAATATGAACTTTATAGAAAGCCTTGGATTTTATCTTAATTTACACGACTGATAATAAAAACTATGAAGCTTTTTTTTTTTATTTTTCCTTGATAAAACACTCCTTTTACTACACTCCCAAAACAAGCAAGAGGGGGTTATATAAGGTCTCCACAGTCATCCCATGAAACACCCTGTCCAGCTTTGTATGAGCCACTTAGTGATATGCCATCATTAGGATATGGATGCAGTGAGATCACATGCTGAGGACTTAGGTAAACACATTGTATGTGTTATCACAGTGCTTGACTTATCTGTCATAACAACAGCTTTCATACTTCTATTGGCTTTTATATCTCAGTCCAATTTGTTTCAGTTCTATGGACTGGCTATCCCCATTGGAAGCATAAAATCGGAATTCACCAACTTTTTTATTTTCTTCAATCTTTTCATTAGATGTATTTTCTATATTTTGAAACATATTGACTCCCAGAGACTGTTCTACAATATAGAATTCCTCAGTTAAACATTGATATTTTTTATCACCTCATTTACTTTAAGTTTAGGGAGCACAATAAGTATGTGGCTAATTTTAATCTCTGCTATAAACTACATTTTTCCATCCTTAGTATTTCACAGTCTTTGAAAGCTATGCTCTATGTTTAAACCATAAACAATATTTCCTATTGCTGTCCCACTAACCCCTGCTTCTTGCTCATGATGACATAACATTGTATATTGGTCTTACTCTAAGTCTCCAACCAGAAATGTGAATTATTAATATCACTTCTCTTATCAGTATCACCAATTATTAGCACAATTGAAGATGATTCAACATCTCCATTACCTTCAATTTAATTATACCTCCCTTGTATTATTTTTTCTGTATTTTATTGGCATTATATGTTTGCTGCATTGACTATCAACTTCCTTTGCACTTCATTGGCACTTTCATACTACTCTTGCATTCTTTGGGTTCATAGATTCTCTGAGCGTACATACCAGCTCCAAGGGTATTCTTATTTACCTCTTCAGTTTCAATATCTCCCGTGAACTTAAAAACTCATATGATAAACTCCAGGATACAGAATAGATATATAATAGGCATCTTATAATTAATATGACCAAAATAGGGCTCATAATATGCAAGTATGCAATACCATTCTGACCAAATTCTTTTTTGTCAGCATTTTATTTATGTATGTATTTATTTATGTATCTATCTATTTATTTATTTAATTTTACATACCAAACACAGATCCCTCTCTCTTCCCTCCTCTTGCTCCCCAGCCCCCACCCCCCCCACCCCACCCCCATTCCCTCCAAATCCTTGTCTTCACTTTTCCATAGTAACTTAGAGTATCGCTTCACCTGATGAACCCAATGTCTGACTGCAATTCTAATCATCCCATATGGTCTGCCTTTAAACATTCAACAAACATTATGTTATTTTTTTCATTATTTCAATTTCTACTCTTTTCTTTCTGACATATATGCTACCACATAAATCCTAGTAATCTGAACTACTGAAAATAAATCCTAGCTTAGTTTCCTATTTTCCTTTCCCATAATTCATTCTCCACTGCACAAGTATGGGGGCTATGATGACATTCCATGGTAAGCATTCCGCTAACAGACTTACTGACTGCTATTTTTCTTCTACAACAAACATGTTCTTTTCCATTTGTGAATTTCCATACCTGCTATACTTTAGTCTGAAGTACACCTTTCATGACAATATATAGAGTAAAATAGTTTCATTTTAATTTTTATATTGAGGCCTATGATGGTGTTAAAAACTCTAAAGAGTCTTCATTTATAAGATTCTGAAAAGATAGTCAACTGTCCATTACTTTTAAATATACTGTCTTTGTTTATAAGCATTTGTTTGATATTTTCTCTCTCCCCCCCACCTCTCTCTCTGTCTCTCTCTCCCCCCACCTCCCCCCGTCTCTGTGTGTGTGTGTGTGTGTGTGTGTGTGTGTGTGTGTGTGTGGTGTGTCTCTCTTCTTTCTCTTTCCATATGCTTACCTGCTTAACAGAATAGTCTTAGGATTTGAAACAGTATATAATATGTGATGAAGAAATAAGTAAAAATGGTAATAAACAAATCATATTATTTTTAATTTCTAAGTGACCTAGAATGCAATGATAATTAAACATTCACATGATCTAAAATACTTCAAAATATCTATATGGCTGCAAGCTGCCAACCTTGTAGTTTTTTTTTTTTTAAATATATGTTTCAGCAAAATATTTCTCATTGGATGTTCTCTATATTTCCCTAGATGTCAGTGAGATTAAGAGTCTACTCTGATCCTCTAATGATGAGTATGTGTCCATCTGCTCTTACTTTCAGAATTCTCTTCAGTTCAGCATCCTGCTGACCAGGCTACATGTCTCTCTTATTGGTAACACTTCCTATGAACAAATTTTTTTAGTTAATGGTAACTTCTGAACCATTGATTGGCATTGTCCTCAATTTTAATGCCTGCATTCTATGCCACTAAAATAAAACAAAACAAAAAGTAGTGAACCTACTGTGCTTACCTTCTTAGGGATGTATTGAATTTATACAGACTATTTTTTAGGTCCATCTAAATCCTACCTTTCATCAGTGCATCTGTCGCGTTTTCAAGGGTGCTTTTTTTCTTTTTAGCTTTGTGCTCAAATAAACCAGGATAATGGCAAATTGTGAGCTCCCTCTTTATTCATGTGGCTCTTATTAAAGACTCCTTTAAAAATTCATGTCTTTTGAATTCATAGGACATTAAGTTTGGGATGATTATTAATTTAAGCTTAATAAGCAGCCACCTGAATAATGGAGTTTAAGAGGTTTAGAAAAAGAGAGAGTCTACTTCAAAGCACTTTTCTGTCAGCTTATCATAATGTTCTGAATATTCCTGTGAGGCTTTTCATTTGATAAATGCAGAAGGAGTAACCTGATAAAACACACATACGCTGAGAGGGTGAAGTGATGAATCACCTCCAGCCATCTACACCAAGCACTAGAAGCCTACGGGGGGCAAAGTTATTTCAATTACAAATGATTCCTTATAAATAAAACCAAATTCTTACCTCAATTCTAGTTCAGCTGCTTATTTTATTCATATGTAGCTTCATGAATACCAGGATGCATGTAATAGACTATCATATGTAGTTGACACTTAGAATCCTTTGCATATGTACCATAATATTCTAGTTTAAATCTTACTGTAGCCAAAAACTAGGAGGCTGTGGTATTCTGATTGCTTTGATTTGTTTGTCATTTCCAAAAGGAAAGTATAGTGCTACTTAAACTATTGCAGAAATATGTATGTAGATTTTTAAAATGATAGTTTCACTTGTGAATGCTGATTCAAAAAATTACCAGCTAATATTTCCAAGAGTGCTAATATTCTGCCTTCTGACTCGTGTGTGTCTGTGTGTGCGTGTGCGTGTGCGTGTGCGTGTGTGTGATATGTATGTCTTCCCATGGATATTTTCTCTTGAGTGTATATCTGAAGGTTAGAAAATTTGAAGTCAGGTGTCTTTCTCAGCTTTTCCTCACTCTGCTTATGACATAGCCATTCACTTAACCAGGAGCTCACTGATTTGACTAGGTGCCCTGTTTTGTGTCTGACCTCTATATAGATGCTAGGGATCCAAGCCATGTCCTCCTCTCTGCCTGCCAGACACTTTGTGGTAGAGCTGATGTGCAGAAATAGATAAAAAAGTTGCTTGTTTGTTTTGTTTTAGTTTCTTGATAATATTTGCTGTTTTTATTAGTCAGAACAAAGTTAATGTATAGCAGCATACCAGCATGATGAGACTCTAGAGGGAAGGAATATGAACTCTGCACCAAACATATCATCAAATTAAAGAGATTTTAAACTTAAAGCATTTCAGGAAAGAACTACAATGTTCTCTGTGTGTTCACTCTAAAATTGTATTTCATGGCTTCCCTAAAAGTAAAAGTGTGTATTGAGTCACATTGTCACTATCTATTGTGTGTTGTGTGTGTATATATGTGTGTGAATTTGCACACCTGTGTGTGTATAGCTTCAAATCTAATTGCTTATGAAATTTTCCCATTGAATCTATAAGCTACATATCAATGAGAGTTCCTTTTTGAATCCATAAAAGTTACCTATTTTACTAGTATTAATCAAACTTTCTATTCTTTTAATTATGGAAGTACTAAAGTATAATAATAATTTAGACAACATTTAGTCATTTGCCACTCTTGCTATTTTCAAGTATAAGAAAATGGGTATTTTCTTTCATATCTTCATTTTGCAAATTGCTCTGAGTTCTTGTAAACCTGAAGATGAAATCAATAAAAAATTCAGAAAAATATAGTTTTCCAGTATTACTTCCTCACTGCAATTTAAAGTATAAAATGTCTTCAAATTCCTAATCATTTTTGATATGAGACAGAGACTAACTAAACTATGTTTAATTGAAAGACTCAAAGTCATAGGAAAAACTGGGACTACTGAATTTGACTTGGATAATATCTGAAAAGATTCATTTCTAGAAAAGCAATGCTTGCTTACAAGTCTATTCAATTCTTTCTTAGTCATGAATGTTTAATTTCTCCAAATTCTATAATTTTAGTTCACTTCAGTGATACCATTGTAATAACGTATATGAAGAGTTTTGTGCCTTGAGTGTTAAGAGTTCCCATTAAGCCATCATATTTTCATTAAATAATCAGAATTCCTATTTTCCCTCTAGTTTCCATTCCTTCATATCTATCACTCAGATTTAGACAGCTTTTACTGCATACCAGCAGGATAAACAACCACCACTACTTCTAGTCCAAATTAAAGAGAGGACATGGAAGGAAGATTAGATGAGCTAGACATGATGGATGACTTCAAGGAAAGAGTGATTTTTAGAATCAACAGGGAAGACACACAATGATTTTGGCAGCATGCACAAGACCCAAGCAAGCTCAATCTAGACCAAAACTCAGAAGAGAGGACAGGAAATGGCCTGAAGGCTCACCCCTTGCTGAGGAGCTCCTGCTATTTTATTGCTGCTGGATGAGAGAAAGTAAGTTTGTTAATGGTGTGACACATCATATATCCATCAAACTCTAGGGCCCACCACATCCTCAGAAGTAGTTAGTGAAAACAAACGGAATCCAATGTGTTTTCAAAAGTTCTTGGGTTGCAGGGAGAACTAGAAATTGGGTTGATAGAGAGGTAGGGGAGAATTTGAATGAATGCTTTCAAAATACATTGCATGAAATTCTCATTAATTAAAACATTACTTTAAAATGGCAAAGTACTTAGACATTTCTCAAAACATAGTTTCTTATGTTTTAAGTGAGCATACCAAAATACACTTCAAATAAATTTTGATGTAATAAAACTAACCATCTTCCTTTTTTTTTATCAGTTGCATTTGGTTCTATCCTAATCTCTGAGCAGTTCAGCCTCTGGTTCATGGCCATTGGGTGTGTCTCTGACTCACCAGCTCTTGGGATCCATCCTTTGTCTTCTACTGTGTTGCCTCCTCTAGCCTTGATGTGGGGTTATATGCTAGTCTTACTGTAATTGTTATGCTGAGTTCTTTTGATATCCCTGGGATGCTTGCTCTTTTCTGAAGGGAAACAGAAGGAGGAGGAGTGGAACTGGCAATGAGAGCAGGTGTGGGGACAAACCGGGAGAAGTGGAGGTGTGTAGTTGAAGTGAGATGTATGTAATGTATGAGAGAAAAGAATTTTAAAAAAAAAGAATTTGAACTATTATCTCATATGATACTTTAGTTACTTTTCCAGGCACCTATCAATAAAATGTGTATATTCTTTGCTAAGAATAGTCATTTTAAAAATAAAAAAATTACTAATATGAAAAAATATCTTTCTTTCGTTCTGTTATGCATTTACCTTTTCTGCATTTAGCCATTTTCCCTTTGATAGGATGGGTAGTCTTGGGAATGTGTTAGCTTCTGAAATAATTGAGACAAAATTTATCAACAGGAATAACCTATTCATTACATTTATTTGATAACTTGTTAGGAAGAAAACAAGCTTGTAAAATTTTCATATCTTCTACATTGAAACTAACGTTTTTCTATAGTATTTAGGTTTTAGTGGAACAACACAAACATTTGACCAAGAATAGCAAGAGCTATTCTTAATAGAACAGCAAGAAAGATGAATGAATGAGGTCCTTTTGATATATGCCTAAGGGTGTTGTATATAGATCATTGTGGTAGCTCTGTATCTAGCAATTTGAAAAGCCTCTAGACTACTTTCTGTAGTGATTGCACCACTTTCCACCTATAACCACAACATAGTTGTGGTACTCATGAACCCACAGCAACTGTGATTGCTTGCATAGGTCCTATGGAATTAACATTCAATCAGAGATGGGGGAAGGAATTAGAATGCATGATCAGGCCAAAGGGAGGTAATAACTGTCAAAGGCTGCTGGTGGACAGGAAGCATTATCTTCAATGCTATAGTCACTGATGAGTTAGTTGATCACTGTCCTGGTAGCATCACACCCATGTCCAAGTAAGTAGCTCTTCTTAAACTCAATGTGCACAAAATAAAAACAAATGATATGAAACTCGGATGGGTCAAGCTGAAAGGAGAAGGGTGACAGGGGCTGTGCATGACCAGAATATATTATAAGATGTATGAACCTGCTGGGCAGTGGTGGCACACGCCTTTAATCCCAGCACTTGGGAAGCAGAGCCAGGTGGATCTCTGTGAGTTCGAGGCCAGCCTGGGCTACAGAGTGAGTTCCAGGAAAGGCGCAAAGCTACACAGAGAAACCCTGTCTCGAAAAACAAAACAAAACAAAACAAAAAGATGTATGAACCTGTAAAAGAATAACTTAGTGGAAAAATGTTGACAAGTAAAATTTATTGAATATTTTGTAAATTCTAGGAAATCATAATAAAATTTTATGTGTACAACTTTATGCAATCTTTGCAACTGCTTTATGGAATAGGTAATATTATCAGATTTCTTTTATATTTGAAGAATCCAAGGCTAAGAAAATATAAATATTTGTGAAACTTCAAGGATAAAATAAGTGCCGTTAACAGGACTCCAAAGCAGATAATAAACATAGCCAATTTGTTATGACTTTACAGTGCCCATTACTATAAAATGTTTATCAAGATATTCTACAATGTTTAATTGTCCACAATTTTGGGTGGCCTCCACAGTTTGATTGTAAACTAGTCCATCAACCATGTTGTCAAATTACATTGAGAGAATAAAATAAAATAGACAGGTGCTGATAAAGTAGAAAATCATAACACACTTAAGATTTTCTCAGGCCTCTTATGAATACACAACAGAAACGAAGATTTTGAGCAGATTTGGTGGGTCTGGAAAGCTCCAGGCAATTTGTACCCTGGAAGGTGTCATCTTTTTGTGGGCTATCCATTTGCTCTGCGACAATGCCTGCTCTCACTGATGATCAGCACATTCTCTAGATTTCTGGCACTTTTGTTTATCATCAAAATTAAAGTGTTCAAGACTAATTCATGGCACTTTCATAAGTTTTGTTGCACTCTTTGATTTTCATAAGGTTAGCAAAATAAGCATCTCCTTTCCAGTTATTGTTGGCCGGAACTCATCTCCTGAGTCTCTGATCATCGCCTGTACTTTTTTTTTTATTTTACAATACTATTCAGTTCTACATAACAGCCACATATTCCCTTGTTCTCCCCACTCCTGCCCCCCTCCCCTTCCCCCCAGACCAACCCCCATTCCCACCTCCTCCAGATCAAGGCCACCCCCAAGGACTGAGATCGACCTGATAGACTCAGTCCAGGCAGTTCCAGTCCCCTCCTCCCAGATTGAGCCAAGTGTCCCTGTATACGTCCCAGGTTTCAAACAGCCAACTCATGCAACGAGCCCAGGACCTGGTACCACTGCCTAGATGCCTCCGAAACAGATCAAGCCAATCAACTGTCTCACCTATTCAGAGGGCCTGATCCAGTTGGGGGCCCCTCAGCCTTTGGTTCAGAAATCCACAAAGATACCCCCACAAAAGACTGCTGGCAATGGCCAAGAGACAGCCGGGACTGACCTACTCTGGTGATGGGATGGCCAGACACCCAGATAGTGGTGCCAGAAACCCCATCCAAGGACTGAGGAATCTGGATGCAGACATCCACAGCTAGGCCCCTGGGTAGAGCGCTGGGAGTCTAATTAGTGAGAAAGAGGAGGGTTTATATGAGCGAGAATTATTGAAACCAAGGTTGGATAAAGCACAGGGACAAATAGCCAAACGAATGGAAACGCCTGTACTTTTAATAACCACTTCCTCGCAGTTCAGGCTCCCACAGGGGCACTGAGGAGTGGAAATGAAATGTGTTAACATGCTTTTTCCATATTGTATTGCAGCACTGAAAGACGCTTATACATATTTTAGAAAAATATCAAAACCTTTGAAACTCAGGGCTAATTTCCAGAATCATCCCCAGTGAAGTTTCTAAAGCATACTTCATGTTTTTAAGATCTTTAGTGAAGAAATATGTAGTTCTGTCACAAGACACCAAGTTTCTACAATCTCTCAACCATGTATGCTCTTCAATTATTTTTCCACTTTGTGGAGACAGTGTCTCTCATTGACCAGTCACTGATTTCAGCAAAGGCAAGTGACCGCCTACCTCAATCTCCTCAACACTAGGCTATGGACATGCATTACCATACTGAGAATTTTATATGGGTACTGAGACACTGAACACAGATCCTGATGCCTGAACAGCAATCACTTTATTGGCTGAGCCATCATCCCAGCTTCTGCCTGGATAATATTTCAGTGGAGTGTTCTCTTGCAGCATGGCCTCTCTACCAGTATCTGTGGGAATTTAACACGGGGAAACTTTACATTCTTTCAAATAGCATGCTCATAATGTTAACATGAAAAATAATGTTTGAGTTTGATTAATAGTAGAATTCTTATTTTCCTACATGTTCTCATGTAGTATTGGCCTTATCAGTATCTGTGTGAATTTACCAAAGGGAAAATTTCCATTCTTCCAAACGGAATGCTCATAATACAAAATGAAATCTTTGACCTTGAGTAACAGTGGGATTCTGATTTTCCTATATGAATATTTTTAGGATACTGTAACTTTCAAATGCTTTTCATAAAAAAAAAAAACAGCTGAATGACTTTCTCTGTTATTTATTGATTGGTTGAATTTTTTGAAATAAAATATATTGACTTTGTTTTTTTTTTTTTTTTTTTTTTTTTTTTTTTTTTCTCTGTGTAGCTTTGTGCTCTTGGAACTCACTTGGTCTGCTCGAACTCACAGAGATTCACTGCTCTGCTCCGATGCTGGATTAAAGCGTGCACCACACGCTAGCTTGACTTTGTTTTATTTGAGTTGTGATAATCTATAATTATAAAAACTCTTAATCACAGTGAAGAAGAGTTTCTTACTGCTGTGAAGAGACACCATGACTATGACAACTTTTATAAAGGGAAACACTTAATTGGGTGACTCACATTTCAGATGTTTAGTCTCATGGTGGGAAGCATGGAGAGAGAGTACAGGGAGGCATGATGCTGGAGCTGAGAGTCCTATATCCTTTATCCACAGGCAACAGGAAGTGGTCTGAGACACTAGGCATTGCTTGAGCATATATGAGACATCAAAATTCACCTCAAGGTCACACCTACTCCAATAAAGCCACATCTCCTAATAGTGCCACACCCTATGAGCATATGGTGGCCAATTACATTTAAACTACCACAGTTGCCAAAAGTATACTGTATGTAAATATATGCATTAGTAACATCTTTATGATTTGACACTATGAAGAGATCAATATAAACAAGTAAATAGATTAAAGTATATGACTTAATGACAAATTTTCAATCATTTGAACTAAATATGTTTAAATTGATGACACTGATGTAGCACATTCTTTCTCCTGATGTAAGCTTTAACTTTTTAATCATGAAACAATGTGTTATTTTAAAATTTTTATGTGTATTAAAATTGAGAGTAATATGGATTTTATTCATAATTTTTTTAAAAATACTTATAAATGCACAGATATGTATTGCCCTTTCAGATGTACCTGCCATGAATTTAAGAATTAAAAAAAAAAAAAACCACTGACCTCCTATCACCATCTGAAATAGCAGTCAATATTTTAAATGACTATGTTAAAAATTGTGAAATTAAAAAACAATACATAAATATTTTAAGTATCACTATGAAGGTAAATGGAAACTGATTTAACTTATTAATCTGATTTTTTATTGACTTAAATTTTAATAAAACATTTCTATCAGTCAACAGTAAGTTTTATGAAAGAATTTAACAATATGGTTTTGCTGTTTATGTTTCTGTGCTTTGGTGGTATAGCTTCTATTCAGTTAAAATAATCGCTTCTTTTCTTTCTTTCTTTTTCCCTGGCTCTCTCACTCAAAATTTTCTTGCATCTCTCCTTTTTTGTCTTTTTTCATTCATTCTCTTTTTGGTTTGTGGTAGTAATAGCACACAATTGTGCTTCACATTTGCAGACTTTCCTATTAGTTCATTAGTTCATTTCCTATTAGTTCCTAATAGCATTCTAGTGTAATTTAACCTTCATGAAGAATGTTATAGTTTATAGTAAGCCTATAAAATCAAGGTGATTAGAATTATCTAATTTATATATATTTTAATACAATGTATTCTGATTATGACTTCTCTTCCAAAACTCCTCCCAGACACTTTCTGCTTGCCCACTTACCTAAATCCGCACTCTGTACCTTGCTTTATGTGATAAAGACTAGAGAATATATCTTTAAGGATATACTGTGAGTGACTAATAAGATAAAATTCTAAAATGGTCATCCTATCAACCCCTCTATGTTATATTAACTTTATAAGGAAAAAGAGAAAGAATTGGTTTAAGACAGACAATAGAGTTTAAGAAATTATTACATCAAACATTGCTTCAATGTACATACAATGTATCAAAATATGTAGATTTCACATGTTTGAAAAGTAATAAATCTTTAAAAACATAAACCCTTTGCTTAACTTCCTAAATAAACATAAACAATTAGAAACTTAGAAACTGAAGTATTTATTACACTACTAATAGTTTCTAAGTTTAATAAATATGTGGTTAATTTAGGTTAAAGCATTATGGATACTTGTTTTAATACATTAAATAATACACCTTAGTGTCAGTTCAACTCACAAAGCAGTAATTATAACCATTGGCTTTATTTAGCCTCATGGCTTTTGTCAGAAACTTACATGTACATTTACAATCAAATATACAAATCATATGCGCACCACACACTTTATCAAGAGAAGTTCAAAGTTTGGCCTAAAATAACATACACAATTAACTGTGAAATATGAATCACATCATGGGGGAATGATAAAGCATTGAGTTCTTTTGAACATGTGCTCCTAAGTAGCTAAATAAATTAAGAGTGTGTGTTTACCCAACTGACTTATATGCATATTATGGAATAAATCTGGAATGTAGACTATAGTAATGAGTTCACCCAAACAACATCAATATTTCATTTACTAATAGTGATGTATAGTGTTAGATGGGCCATAATGTGTTTGCAGAAGCACTCAGGAAAGAAAATCAGACACGTAGGCACTTTTTGAAAAATAGAACGGGATTCACTAATTATACTCAGAGACTGTAGATCATCTCTGTGTGAGCCCATAAATCTGTGTGGAAAAATAGAACACTGGATTTCGATAAGCTGTTTTTGGAGTTAATAGAGTTGTGAAGTACAGAACTATACACATAATCTTGAAGAACAGGAATATACTTCAGTTATGAAACAAAAAAGGAATTCACTTCTTTTCTAGTCTTTATAGTATCTTATGGATGTTGTTTTAAAAATTAAATTATTTTAAATACTACAAAGCTTTTAAATAAAATAGTTTTGAAAAGTTGAGGAACCTGTGCTTTAAATAAAATAATTATTTTCACAAATTGTGCCACATAATGAGGTTAGTTATGTATTATAGCTGTTGTTTAACATAACACTCCCTGCCAAGAAAACTGAGGCTGAGCACAGTAGTAGCTTACATATAGGATTTTATCAATGGATAATCCAGATATAAATTTATTTTGCTGTGTCCATTGAGTCAACAGAGATAAAATTAGATTTTATACCTCTGATCTCAGTGTGCCATATCTGATATCCCTACAATACAACACATTTGAAAGTAAAGATTAAATACAAGTGACCCAGTCTTAGTCATTGTATTATTTTTGTTACCTTAAAAAAAAAAAAAAAAAAAGGCCGGCGGTGGTGGCACGCTTATCCAGCACTCGGGAGGCAGAGGCAGGCGGATCTCTGTGAGTTCGAGCAGCCTGGCTACCAAGTGAGCTCAGGAAAGCGCAAAACTACGCAGAGAAACCTGTTCGAAAAAAAAAAAAAAAAAAAAAAAACCAGGCTGGAAGTTACTTGTGATTCTATCTGTATAAATGATTAGGCCTCCTACTTTCTCTTGAATGAGGCACTGGGCTTTTCATCACAAAGGTGTGACGTCCAATAATGTAACCAGCACATGCCACAACTTAAATTAACTGTTTAAGGAAAATGAAATAGTTACTTTCACAATCACCAATGACATATTCCTGGTTTAGCCTCATAGGTGAATAGCAGTTGTATTGTTCAGGGTATATGTGACTTAAATATTTTTATCTTTGCAGAAATGTGTATTGGACAGTATTATCAGGTAAATGTACAGAGGTTTAATAGCACTTGAGCATGGGAATTTTCTGATACTAGTTATATATCCATCTATGAACATTCATCAGAATGCTGCCTATCCTGAAATTTTCACACAAAAAAATCAATGATATTGAACTCATACATGAAGGTAGAGGAAAGTCATACAGACATTGTATTGTAGGCAGAGGTACTGGAGATCTGCCAAACAACACAACCAACACCCTTTTTCCCCCTCTTCTTATCATTGCTATTCTAAGAACCATTTTGTAGAATTTGATCTTATAGACAATAGAATATGTTGTATATACTTTAAAAAAAAGATCTGTACATTTCTTTCTATACATTATAGAAGTTTCTAATTTTCTGGGATATAGCTCAATGGTAGTTTGCTTGATTATTATGTATGGAACGCTGCCTCGAACTACAGCCCTGAAAAACAGAATGGATAAATAAATGAAAAATTCTAAAGTAATAATTCTTTGTAGTAATCAAGTATCTGTTGTTTAACAATGGGCACTCTCGTGCATCCTAGTTAATACCAATCATTACTAAAGTCACAAAAAATAACTTTACTGTCTAATGTAGTAGTAGCATATGTATTTACTCTGAATTTGAAGATTCCTCTACTAGGAGCTTATGGTGAAGTACACCTGCAACAAAATATCCATATGCACATTACTCATTAGAAAATTTTTAGGAATTGCATGATGCCGGAAAATTGAGAATGTTCTTTTACAGAACAGTGGATAATAAGTGAGTATGCTCAGAACAATCATTTTAAAGGTTTAAACTTATAAAAAATTGCATTTATTTTATTCGCTTGTATGTATGTGTTTGTGTGTGTGTGTGTGTGTGTGTGTGTGTGTGTGTGTGTAAATGTGCACATTCGCGGGTTAAAGACAAATGGTGCCCAACGGGTTAGCAAGAGTTTCTACCTAAAACCTGAGAAAGAAGATTCTAAAATGGAGCTAAAAATAGCTTCGTAGTTGTCTCTCTCAACTTAGCGGCAGCCTGAGGGTTTGAGCTACTCTTTGCTGGATTTGTGGCGTGCAGGCTTGACCTACGCACGTTACACAGAGGTGTCTTCAAGTTGCGCACTATGCTGTGTGGTGGATATAGTTTTTGCTAGTTAAAAAAAAAAAGAGTTTTCTTGGCTACATGCTGCTTAGATAAAAGCATTGACCCACTGCCTCCCAGAGTCAGCAATAAACAATTTATAAATTTTAAATTAAAAATGGATTATGGAGTTGAACAGAAAAATCACAAAAGAAGAAATAAAAATGCCATTATAACGTGCTCATATTTCTTAGCCTATAGGGAAATGGAAATGAATACTTCTTAAGGATTCCACTTTACCCATGATTTAAGGTCATCCTCAGGAAAATAAATAATGGTAAATCCTGATGTAGATGTGCTGTAGAAAAACTTACACATTAGTGTTGTGAATGTAAGCTAGTGGAATTAGTTCTGGTAATTTCTCAAAAATATTAATAGAACTGCAATATACTCAGATATACCATTCCAGGGCATATAACAAGTGGGCCTTGTATTCTACTACAGAAACATTTTGCACACTCATGTTTCTTACAGCTCTATTCACAATGTCTAGGAAACAAAATCAGCTTAAGGTCCCTCAGCAAATAAATGGGTAAGTATAATATTACACACACACACACACACACACACACACACACACACACACACACACATTGTAATGAGCATTGTAACTCAGTCCAGAATGATAATGTCAAATACTTTGTCTTGGATATAGGTCCTAGCTTCTAATCTTTTGTTCTGTGTATTTAATTTGCAAGACAAGTGAAATGAGGAAGCTAGAAAGGAGTCTTTGGAAGGGATGTTAAAGAATTAAATTATACAGAAGAAGAGAGTAATGAGGTGGAATACTAAAGAAAAAAAAATGATTACCAAATAGGGCAGTGGGATTATGGGAGTAACCATGGTTAGAATGGAGGGCTAACACATAGGTAGGAAATATGAAAAGTCATATAGAAGCTGACAATCTTACAACCCAACTTAAAACAAATAAATTGAGAAATAGGAGAAAAAAATTAAAGTGAAGAAAGAGGAATACTTAGTTGTAAAGGATTAAGCAGAAATGGATAGAGGGATGGGAAGACAGGTAGTGGGTAGATTAATCAAAACTAAGAGTGTATGAAATTTTCTAATTGAAATTCACTAATTAGTAATTTGATTTCAGAATCCAGTGCTGTGGGATCTTCTGTATGCTGTGAATGTGTTGCTTTGATTGGTTGATAAATAAAAAGTTGATTGGCCAGTAGCCTGGCAGGAAGTATAGGTGGGATAAGCAGACAAGGAAAATTCTGGAAAGAGGAAGGCTGAGTCAGGGAGACACCAGCCTGCCATCCAAGGAGCAGCATGTAATGGCACACAGGTAAAGCCACAGAAAATGTGGTGACATATAGATTAACAGAAATAGGCTGAGTTTAAATGTAAGAGCTAGTCAGTGGTAGGCCTGATCTAATGGCCAAGCAGTTTTAATGAATATAAGCCTCTGTGTGTTCATTTGGGTCTAAGCAGCTGCGGGACTGTGAGACCATGAGAGCCAGGTGGGCACAGGAAAACGTTCAGCTACAATCCAGCCTTTTAAAAAGTGTTTGAATATATTTATCATTCATGGGTGAATAATATCTAGCCTATTATGTCTAGAAGACACGGTTTATTAAATGAAAATCACAATACAAAATCCACAATAGGATAACTCAACATGTTATTGGTCATGAAGTACCTATAGTATCCCAGAACAACACAAGCTATTGCCATTACCCTTAGGTACACACCACAACTATATTTTAAGACCCATTCCTTAATACATCACACACTTGGGCTGCAGGACAAGGAAAAAATTCATCTCAAACTGTTGTGGGATAGTCCTTTTGTACACTGGTTTAATAAAACACTGATTGACCAGTAGCCAGGCAGGAAGTATAGGTGGGGCAAGCCGACAAGGAGAATTATAGGAAGAGGAAGGCTGGGTCAGGATGCTGCCAGCCACCCATGAGAAACAAGATGTAAAGATACTGGTAAGCTCGAGCCATGTGGCAAAGTATAGATTAATAGAAATGGGTTAATTTAAGATGTAAGATATAGCTAGTGAGATGCCTGAGCCAATAGGTCAGACATTTTGTAATTAATATAAGCCTCTGTGTGTTCACTTGGGGTTGAGCGGCTGTGGAACCACAAGGACGCAGGAGCTGGGTTGGCACAGGAAAACTTTCAGTTACACCAAACTGTCTGTGAAACTTCTTAATGGTTGCCTAGCTTTAGTAGTGCCTAAAGGTGCTATATACATGCTTCAGGCAGAGAAAAGACACACATGTTCTTATTTACCACTAGTCCCTGCATGCTGTAATACTAGCCTAATGCTGAAATAATGACACATCAGATATAAGGTAACAACCTGCTGATTTGTTGTGAAGCTTGCTCTGGGAGAGGGAATGTTCTCTTCTGGACATGATATGGGTATCACAATCATGATCTTATAATAGGTATGGTTACCTGCACAACACCTACACAAAATCAAAACAATGAGACAACTCTACAGATGGAATCGCTTACCCCCAGGTCCCATTGCATACTGGGGTGCTGTTAGCAATGGATATCTGTTGTGGGGGGAGAGAATCATTGTTTATTGAGGATATAGCCACTTGTAGATTTTCCATGTTGCAGTGAATGGCCATACACTCATAAAATATGGGCAGCACCAACCTGACATAGTTATAAAAACACAAAACAAAACAAACAAAAGACCCATAAGTTGATAGAGGATGAGGGGGGAAATTGGGGGAGCATAAGGAAAATAAACAGAGGTTTGATATAATCTTATTTTATTTATTCATGTATTTAATTCTCAGAAATAAAGAAAAATTAGAAAATGTACCAAAGTCAATCAAACAACCTCCACAAAACACTTCAGAAGTGGTCTGTTTTTTAACACACAGTTCTTTTTTTCTTACAAATTTCTGCAATAAAAGTAACCATGGTTTCCTATAAAGACTTCTGTGAAATGGAGCAGTAAATTCACATGATGGGCCTGTAGCCTCTTTGGGTGGTAAAAACTAAGAAAGAGATTCTACTCCCTCTTATCCCACATCCTTAAAGAAGGTGTATCAAAGTAACAGAAAAAGGAGGTAACTAAATGAGCCCTGAGTATTCAGCTAAGAAGAAATTGTTCAAACAATATTAAAATGATATGAGCAAAAGCTTAAGCTAGAGAGCCATGGGCCCATTTGTAGACACATTTCTAAATGGTCTTATTAAACAAAAAGAAACATGGAGCCAAATACAGGGGTGAAAGCCTTAGGGAAAGATAAGGGAAATGGGAAAAGCCATAGCTAAACTTACCACATCAACTTGGCAGCTTCCAAATGTGATTTACTTCCTGTTTACCCATACTTTTATTGCCTTGCTGTTCTGTCCTCTCATTGGTTCTCTTAGCCCAGCTACCTCACTTCCTCTTCCTACACAGCTCTGTCACTTTCTGTCTGTCTGTACAGATCTCCAGGACTCTATGGTTGGTACTGGGATTAAATGTGTGTGTCACCATGCTTGGCTCTGTTCCCTAGTGTGTCCTTGAACACACAGACACCCTGTCTGCCACCTGATTGGATTAAGGGCATGTGATACCACTGCCTAACTTCTTTGTTTACTTAAAATGGCTTGCTATTTCCTCTGATCTCCAGGCAAACTTTATTTATTAAAGCACAAATAAAATATCACCACCCCCATTCATTCATAGATTATTAAATAGCATAAAGAATTACAAAGAGGAAGCAATTCCTACATGATGTAGTCCAAATAGTTATATGGATCCTCAGCTTCAAGGTGGATGTGTAGAATTTCAATTCCATAGGCATGACCTGGGCAAAGGAACCAAAGCATTGTGAAGACTGAGAGGGAGTAAGGAGAGAATACAGTGGGTTTAAGATGAAGAAGCAGTGAGCATAGCTTCATCTTTTTCTAAATATTTTGCTTTTTTTTTTTTTTGCAAGATTGTGAAGGAAACTAAAACGTACTCACAGAATTAAAAATGTTTTCTAAAATGTAATAACGGAAAAAAAATACAGAAACTCATTTAAAATTTAATTCCTGTTCGATAAAATGAAAGAGATATACATACTTTATTTCTAATATTATATAACTTCTTCACATTATTGTTCTATTGCCATTTAAATTCAATAGTTAAAAATGCCTCTCATCTATAGATGCTTAATAAATAATTTGGCTTGATTTGATTATGACTTTGTAGAAGGCTGTGAAGTTGTTCTTCATTTTGGTTTATTATTTTATGTCTTTTAAATATGGAGATTTATGGGTATGACAATAGCATAATTTTAAATGATACTTTTGCTGATGAAAACCCAGTTGGTGTATCTGAAAAAAAATCAAAAACTTTCATCTTCGCCAATTAAAAAATCAAGAGAATAAGAATTTTAATAAGCCTCCTGGGAGACATGTCTTTTGTATCTTTGATAAATACATGATTATAAGGACAAATTATATGAGTAGCAATAATTTCCCAGTAATGTGATCATTAAAAGACCTCCCAACTGCAATATATCAGTATAAATTGGAGACAGATGATCATTTCAATGGCATGCTCAAGTCATTATCTGTATTTCAATACTTGTGACTACCTTGATATTCTTAATGAAATGATTATTTTATTTTAAAGATTTCCAGTGTAATGATCTTAATAAGGTTGTTTATTTTAAAATCAGAAAAAAAAGGTAATAATTTGAATTATCTGGTTAAGATTATTGGAGAAAGGTATTTGGGGAGAGTGAACCAAATCTGAAGCCTTGATGGTTTTTTTGCACATAGTATGACATTAGTATTTGCTATAATTACTCTCAGTTTTACATAACAAGATGTAAGCACAAGGAAGCTACAGTGATGTTTATGTTCATTGTGCCTTTTCCTGTTACAATGCTATGATTACCAACCTGATTTCCTAGATTTGTTGACCACAACTTGGTCTATGACAAACTAGTGTATAGAGGTGTATGCAGGAGAACACAAACCATTTTAACTGCTATTTTGCTTCACATCTTACTTCCTACAGAATGAGAAATATTTTTATTGCATGGTTGAAAAGAATATCGAAATTTTACCTGCTCTTGGTTTTCTTTCTATTTTCTTGTCCATCTACTAATAGCTTAGTTCTATATTTATTAATTATAAATTGCAAAAGGTGGTTTCTCTATGTTGGGATGCTCCCAAATTTTAAATAATCTGATTATGGGATTCACTTGTGATTACTTGTGATTGGTGCTGTTACTATTCTCTTACTTTGAATAAACACACATGAGACAAGAGAAGTTAAAGAACTTATTCTACCCGATACAGAAATTGGTAGGTAGGGGATTTAAGACAACAATAGTATGTCAGCTATGCTATAGCATGGGTATTTTCTGTATTCTGAATTTTGAAAATCCAGTCTTTCCCATGAAGTTATCCTTTTTTTATTGTTGTTTTTTTAATCACTCAGTACTTGTTGGTTCAAATTAGAAATTTTATTATTTATTCTTATTCTTGAAAAGTTGATTATTTTATCCCTCATTCATATTATCACATTTAACTATTTCTCTTCATCTTTAGAACCTAAATTCTGTCCCCATAATCTGTTATTTTCACCACTACAGTTGCATTCCAACTTTCTAACTAATATAAATCACTGTCCTATTTTGTGTGAACTATTGTTAATTAATCTACAAGGGCAAAGCTTACTGTGGGTAGCCCCACCCTTACACATTTGCTCATGGCTGTGTAAGAAATATAGTTAAGCGTGAGCCTACACACCAGCCATCAAGTAGCATACCTCCATTGTTTTTACCCAAGTCCTGCATGAGTGAGCCAAACAAACCCTTTTACTCCAAAAGTTGCTTTGAGTAACAGTGTAAGAGGAATTGCTAAATGGTCTTATTAATAAAGACCCGGAGCCAGATATTGGGGTGAAAGCTGAGAGATCAGGGAATAGGACAAGCCACAGTCAACCTCACCTCTCCAACTCCTCAGCTTCCAAAGAGAGCTATTTCCTGTATGCCTATACCTATATGCCTTTCTTTCCTGCCATCTTACTTCCTCTCTCCACCCAGCTACATCACTTCCTCTTTCTACCCAGCTCTGTCACTCCCTGCCTGTCTGTACCGACCTCCAGACCTTTTTACTTAACTAGTGTTGGAATTTAAAGCATGTGCCACCATGCCTGGTTCTATTTCCAGTGTGGCCTTGAACTCACAGAGATCCAGACTAGTCTCAGTTTACCAAACGCTAGGATTAAAGGTGTGTGCTACCATTGCCTGATTCTATGTTTAATATAGTGGCTGGCTTTTTCCTCGGATCCTCGATCGATAACCTTTATTAGGGTGTACAATATATTGGGGGGGGACACAATATATCACCACATAAAAGTGCATTATCATAGCAACAGCCACCATCTATTTCCAGTTAGCATCCATATTATCTGTATTATCCTTTTGTCTTTGTCAAAGATCATTGTTCAAATTAGAACACATGGAATAGCATTTGTATTCTTTCAATGGATGTGTGCAATATAACGATCAGGCAGCAATCTACCACAAAACAAAATGTACAAAACTGGCTTCAATGCATGGTGATATTCAATAGAGAGACCTTGTAGTGCTGAGGCTGAATCTACACCCAATGATATGTTGGATTCCTTGACCTTGACAGATTCTTTCTTTCATGTAACCTTCATTGTTGATATCCATCAATAACCCTGTGTGACAAAGGAAATGATGAGAAAAAGAATGCCTTCCTAACTGGTACCCTTGCCTTGGGATTATCTTTTGTAGATCATGTCCTTTATAGTCTCGGTTACTTTTCTAAACACAGTTGTCGGCCACTGAACTAGTCTCAGAGAGGAAGGATTTATTTTGACTCCTACTTGTAAGAGATACAATCCAGCATGGATAGAAAGGCACTGATGCTGGCAGCAGGATGGAGATAGTAACAGAAATGAGTGGAGGCTTGCTCGCATTGTTGTAAACCAGCAAATGGAGAGAAACATATCTGCGAACAGGACTATTACAAGCTCTAAGACTCCATTCCTAGAAAGCCTCTTCCTCCAGCTGGGTACCACTCCCAAAGTTTCCACAGTCTTGCAAAACGAGACCAAACCTCGAGACCAAGTTCCCAAATGAGCCTCTGCTAGGCAATTTACATCCAAAAACATAATAATTAGAATGTATTATGTAAATGGAGAGGAGCTAAAATGAAATAGTTTATATTTTCCATCTTAACTACAGTAGACATGGGCTTAAATTTTATTCTTTGCTCCCACAAACTTTGAATTCTTGCTCAGGATTAAATTCATTGTTTTCCCATGCACTTAATGTGGTCACACATTTGGAATTTGGGGTCATGTTGCACCACTTCTGATTCAGGGAAAGAATGCCATTGCATAAAGACTATGCTTTTCCTAGACACAAGAAAGCCCAAGTACAAGTATTCCATGGTACTTCTGCATTATAAAAGTGCCTGACCATCTTCATAACCCTTCTATTACAGCATCTCTTAAGGACTTTTGTGTAGATAGTTTCTATCACTATCTGGGGGACAAGCCTCTGGCAGTGCTGGGCTCAGAGGGAATCCATGAAGTTGGTACATACTATGATTTTTTTTTTTTTATAGGAGGGGGTAAGCGAAAGACAAACATTGTCTTGGTGGTTTCCTTCAGACCTTTCTTTATTCTTCTTTTGTGTTCCCTAATTTTATTTTCCTTGTGATTTCCTTCTCTCATTTTTGAAGTTTTTTTTCTAACTCTATCTTTTTCCTTGATGTATACCTTCTAAATCTCTCATTATTGATGTTTTTCTTCTAACTCATTTTAACTATATTTTATTCTTTCCCTTATAGCTTATATACCTCAGCAAAACCTTTCAGGCAATATAAAAATACAATGTGGTAACATTCTGTTTTCCAAGTAAATGATTACAATGAATACAAGTAAAAAAAAAAAAAAAAAAAAAAAAAAAAAAAAAAACAGCATGTTTTCCATATCCTTTACATGATTGAACATTTTACATATTATAGGTAAAAAAACAAATTATCCCAAGAACCCACATACATTCATACTCAACTTGTTAGAGATTAACAATGTGTAAGCAAGCAAGATATTCTTTTACTTGTAGACTGCATTTTGCAGCTACAAAGAAAAGACCAATCACTTTATTACTTATCTTGAAAGGAAATCTTATAAGGAATCTTAAAGGAATCATAAATCTAAACATTTATATATATAAAAAAAACAAGTTAGCTCTACTTTAAATCTTTAGGTTGCATACCAACTCATCAATAGTTTTTTTATATCAGGAGATTGAGGGGAAAACTGTTAAAAGGAATTAATCATTACCTTTGGTCATTAACTAATCCTAGCAAGAAAAGTACATCAGCTAATGATAGTTGAGTTGCTTTGTTCTTGTTCCCTGACACTAACAAGTTTCTCATTCAACCGTGTGCCTTTCTAAAACTTTAGATTGTCTTATTGGCATTTTCACTTCAATGCCATTTAACAAAAATAACTTAGTCTAACTTTAAGTTATTTTCAAAGCTTTGATTCAGCTATGATGTACTCATGAACATATCTCCTAACATTAAGATTAGAAGAGTTTAAATTAGCTAGGCTCCTGGGATTCAACTGTATTCCTTAATCATTAGCCTAAGCCACAGTTTATATAGCTCCTCAAAAGAAATTCATGCCTTCTAGCTGTGTGACACTTCCTTGTTTTACTTTTTATCCCTAAAACGCTATTTAAACTAACATTATTTATATCAATTGGACAGTACACCTTAATTAAAAAATAATCTTCATAATAATCCACAGGTGAAAATGCCCAGGAGAATGGGATACTTCCATGAGATAAACATACTACAATATGGCAGTGGGGATCTCCCCACACCCATTCACACCATGCCAGATAAGATGGAAGCAGCAAACCTGTAAAGGCACAGCAGAAGCAAAATACACTCTGGAGTCTGTGGTCTCAGGGCCTTGCCTATTGGAGAATCATCTATCAGGGAAGCACCTCTTTTGGGCTGACACCCTGAAGTCACCTGCTATCTGCTGCTCCTCTGACATGGCCACAGGGAAGCTTCTCTTTATTGCATGGCTTGCTGCCCTTGCACTGTCTGCATCAAATAAACTCTACTTGTGGTAGTTAATTTGTTTGTTTGTTTATTTTTTTGTCTTGGTCTTGGTGATATTTTCCCCCCCACCCATATACTACCTCTCAGCACCATTCTCAAACTGTATTTTCTGGGTGATACAGGAACTTTACTTATCCATTTTGTTTCTCCTTTTCAGTTTCAGGTACCTGTGAGACCCTCAGTCAGCTGCATATGTAGTAAGAAATGAGAAATAACTGACAGTCTTTGGCCAGGCGTACTTCCTGAATGCACCAGAATGTGGAAGAAAGTGGATGCCCTTCAGGACATTATAGTCAGCCAAAAAACCTCAGAAGACTTCACTGAGGTTCTGAAAAATTGATAATTCCTATCCATGATCTGAAGGTATACAAAAGTCTCCTTGTGACAGCTTGAATTATGTTAGAAAAGATCCATGAACATTTACTTGTACTTTGCCTTACACTCTAAAAGTATTTCATCAATTGTGTTGCATACACACACATACATGCACTCATGTGCGTGCGCGCACACACACACACACACACACACACACACACACACTTGACATTGTTGGAAGTCAAAGTGTCTTTTGTCATTGGCAGTCTCTCTTCTATGTTTAATTTGCTTTTATTATGTTTCCTGGAGAAAAAGAAGCACCAAGGTTATCTTGTACATTTTATATCTCAGAAGAATGTCATTCATATAAATAGGCTGGTTGCTATTCATGGATATTAACATTGTGAAGTAAGTGTTAAGTATGTTCATTTTGACTGAATGAACAATCAAATATGTAATTGTATTCTAACCTATGAATATTCATTTATAATCTATCATGATCTACCTGTCTTAGCTAGGGTTTCTATTACTGTGATGAAACACCATGACCAAAAGGCATGTTGAGGAGGAAAGGGTTTATTTAATGTGCACTTCAGCAAGGTTATTCATCACTGAAGGAATTCAGGATAAGAAGTCAATCAGGGCAGGACCCAAGAGGCAGGAACTGATGCAGAGACCATGGATGGGTGCTGCTTAATGGTTTGCTTCCCATGGCTTACTCAGCCTACCTTATATAGAACTCAGGACCAACAGCCCAGAAATGGAACCACCTACTATGGGCTGGGCCATCCTGCATCAGTCACTGAATGAGAAACTGCCTTAAAGATAGATCTATTTCTACAAGTAGCCAATTACATGTATATAGGCTCATATCTAACTATAATCCATTATTATTTGTATCATTCTGTTCTCTGTCAGTTGCTTAAATAAGTGGTTCTTGTCATCAATTTATTTACTAGGAACCATGGAAGTTCACTGACTTTCTTCAGAAAAATTTCAATAAATAGCCTTTCTAGAATATTCTCTCCCTGAGACATGATTTGGTTTAATTACTCAAAATTGGAATTAAATTTCCTTTACCATAGAAGACATTTTTTAGAGTAGGCACTAAAAAGATTTACATATGTGAAGCTCTCTGACTGCAGTTTTTATGTTTATATTTGTATAATCAGTGCAAAAATGCATATATAAAATAAAATGATAATTTCCAAATTATGATTCTGAAAGAAGTGTGAGCATGACATCATTAGTCCTCATTTTGGCTCACTTAATGGTAATATTTACATGAATATGACATTACAAACTAAGATCCATGCAAGAAATTTGCATATCTTATTCTAAACATATGAATATTTAAAAATTGGTTTGGACATAAACAGCTCTCCAAGTATTACTGACACAGACAAGCAATCTCTTTAGAACATAGTTCAAGTCTCCTCTCTTGCGAATATCCTGTTAGTTTGCTTATGTTACTGTAGTGTCTTGAATGAGAATAGTTCCCATAAACTCATACATTTGAATGCTTTGTCCACAGTTGGTAGAATTTTCTGGGAGGGTATAGATTAATTTCTAAATGGTCTTATTAAATAAAAAACATGGAGCCAGACACAGGGGTGAAAGCCTGGGAAAGATCAGGGAAATAGGGAAAGCCACAGCTAACCTTTCTTCACCAACTCTGCAGCTTCCAAATGTGTGTTACTTGCTCTCTACCTTGCCTATATTCCTTGCTGTTTTGCCATCTGATTTGCTCTGTCTAGCTACATCACTTCCTCTTCCTGCCCAGCTCTGTCATGTATGTATGGACCTCCAGATCTTCATGGATAACTAGTGTTGGAATTTAAGGCATGTGCCACCACCACACCTGGCTCTGTCTCCAGTGTGGCCTTGAACACACAGAGATTCTACCTGCCAAATGGTAGGATTAAAGGTGTGTGCTAACATTGTATGACTTCTGTATTGTGGCTGGATTTTTTCCTCTGATCTCCAGACAAGCTTTATTTATTAAAGCACAAATAAAATATCACCACAGGAAGGAGTAACAGATAAGGCCTTGTTAGAGCAGGTGGAGGTTTCAAAAGCCCATACTGTTCCCAGTTATCTCAATTTGCCTCTTGGTTGTTGGTCTTGAGATGTGAGTTCTTGACCACTGATCCAGTGCCATATCTACCTGCCTGCTGCCTTGCTCCTCAGAGGGATGGTCATGGACTCTAACTGACCCTCTGAAACTGTGAGTCACACCAAACTCTTCTCTCTGTAAGTTTTTTTTTTAATTTCCTTTTTGTCTGGTTTTTTTTTTTTTTTTTTTTTTTGGTTAGGTTTTGAAGTATACAAAGCAATGGAAACATACCTAAGATATTTAGATAACAAATTATTTAGACTTTGGATGTATAAACAACCACTGCTCACTGATAAATTTAGGGAAGTGGAATAGGTTGCTGAGGATTAAGATATCTGGAGGAACCAGCCTGCAGTAGTAGGTTTATTGACACTTAGTAATGGTGAACTCGGTGCCAGTGGATCCTTCACAGCAGTTCTCTGGAAAGTTCAGTGTCCTGACAGGACAAGCAGTTAAAATCAGTGTAGTTATCTGAACCTGGTCAATATGGCAATGCAGGCCATAGGTTAAATGCCATGTGTTGGCGTCACTGCTTCATTTCTTAAATGACTAGCATTCTAAAGAAGAGCAAAGTATCCTTGGCACAAGAGCAAGAAAAGCAGCTTCTTTGCTGTTTGCTGGTGTTTTTCCACTCCCCAGTGTCACTCAAATGACAGGAATACAGCTAGTTCAGTACTGGTACTTCTTACTCACATCAATGAACTTGTTGAGGAACTTGAGATTGAAAAGAGCCACAGGAGGGACATGTTCACAAAACACAAACTTGTTAACCCTCAGTGCTGGTGTGTCAAGAATCAGAACCTGTTCTTTTTTTTGGGGGGGGGTAGGGTTATTTCACCTTATCACTCATAAGTCCATAAGTAAGGGAAGTCAGGGCAGGAACCTAGAGGCAGGACCTTGAAGAGAGGCCATGGAAGAATGCCACTTACTGACCTGATTCTCATGATTTGCTCAGTCTGCTTTCTCAGACAACTCGGGACTACCTGAGCTGGGCTCTCCCACCTCCCATATCAATCACCAATCAAGAAAATGTACCACATGCTTGCTTATAAGCCAGTATTGTTGAGGCATGTCTCAGTTGAGATTCCTTCTTCCAAATGAGTCTAGCCTGTGTCAAACTGACATAAACTAACCAAGAAAGGTGCTTTTATAAAAGAGGCTAAAAGAAAGCACCCCCACCCCTGCCCCTCCACAACCCATGCCATCTCTGTGTAAGGTTAGGGGGAGAAAAATGGATCTCTGTGAGAAGTGGCCTTCAGCCAATACCAAGTTACCCAGTAACTTCATGTTGCATATCTTGGTCTCTAGAACTGTGAAAAATAAATTTGTATTTTCTATAAAATGCTTAGTCTAAAGTATTTTATAGTTGAGCCTGAATAGGTTAAGCAGTACTTACATCAGCAACACCACCAATATAAATGGAATATAAAAACAGGCAGATGCCAGGCAAGGTGACACACA
Organism: Peromyscus leucopus; assembly: GCF_004664715.2. NCBI lineage: Eukaryota > Metazoa > Chordata > Mammalia > Rodentia > Cricetidae > Peromyscus > Peromyscus leucopus. The sequence continues at coordinate 26,450,291 of NC_051073.1, forward strand.
CCTGTAATCCCAGGGGCAGGAGGCTGAGATAGAAGGATCACAAACTCTAGGTCAACCTGGGCTATGCAGTGCATTCAAAACTAACAGAGGCTACATAAACATACTATCCTGTCTCAAAAAATAAGAAAATAAGTGAAGGTCTCCAGTGAATTGAGGACTATCCCAAAATCTCTTTGTCTAAGTTAGGGTTTCTATTGCTATGAAGAGGCACCATGACCATGACACATCTTACAAAGGAAAACATTTAAATGGGGTGGCTCGCTTGCAGTTTCAGATGTTCAGTCCATTATCGCCATGGTGGGGAGCATGGCAGCATGCGAGCAGACATGTTCCTGGCTACATCTTGATCAGAAGTAAACAGGAAATGGACTGGGACATTGGGCGATATCTTGAGAATATATAAGACCTCAAAGCTAGCATCCAATGTGACACACTTCCTCAAACAGGAACACACCTTCTCCAACAAAGCCACACCTACCAATAGTGCTACTTCCTGATATGGCTCAGCTGTTAAAGGCTAGGCTCACAACTTAAAATATAAGAGTGTAGCAGGAATCTTAGAGAGTTCTTATTAATAAAATCAAACCTGAGCCAGGTATTGGGGTGAACACTGGAAGATCAGAGAGACAGAGTAGGCCACAGCCACCTCACCTCGCCAATTCCTCAGCTCGTCTTGTTTCCTCAGACTGGAGGCCTCTGTGTCCTCATATCCGAATGGCTCTCAGCTGAACTGTGCTGCTCAAAACCTAAAAGCTTAACCAGCCAAATGCCTAACCAACCAGCCAAATGCTTAACCAGCCAAATGCTTCTAGTTCCTGGTCTCCACGCCTTATATATCTTTCTGTTTTTGCCATCACTCCCTGGGATTAAAGGCTGGCTTTCTGGGATTAAAGGCATGAGTCACCATGCTTGGCTGTATCCTTGAACATTTGGATTTCTGCCTCTGGAATGCTATGATTAAAGGTGTGAGCTACCACTGCCTATCCTCTATGTTTAATATTGTGACTGTTCTGTGTCTGACCCCAGATAGGTTTATTGGCATGCACAATATTTTGGGGAACACAATACTACATAAGATTCTGATCTTTATAATAGCAAATGAATTAATAGCCACTGACTGTCCTCTTTTGGAGATCAGGCTGTATTTTTAATACCCCTACTCAAGGCCAGTTTTCTTTTAATTACTTGTGGCTATAGACTCAGTGCTTCCATTCTCTTTAACAGCAGCATGTTTTTTTTTTTTTGTTGTTGTTGTTGTTGTTTGTTTGTTTGTTTTCTCAAATAATCCAACCTGTATTTCCCTGGTACTTGGCTCTTCTTATTCATTGTCTCTCTTTCTCTGTATCTGTTTTTTTCTATTTCTCTCTGTCTCTCTGTGTCTCTGTCTTTTCTCTGTTTTTGTTCTCCCTCCCTCCCTCCCTGCCCCCCTCTTTCTCTTCCTCTCTCTCTCTCTCTTCAGAGCTGGTACAGTTGTTTTTAAGTACTTAACAGGTGAATCCAACCTCATTCAAGGGATATCTTTCTGTACTATTTCAAATTTCTGAGATAGTCCACCAGTAACATGACATAAAAGTTATGGTTGGTAGACTATTACCATGCTTGAAAGCTCCTCTCTCAGAGATGTGAACAGCAAATTCCTACAGGCCAGAATCTTAGGACATATTTAAAATTATTTCTAAAATACATGTATTAGTAAGGATTTTTCTTTATTACCTGCAAAGCATTTCTAACAAAATGTTCAAGAAATATAATCTTCTTTGAACTCCATTTTTACTATAATACATTTTGAAAACAAATTTGTTAGATATGTACATTGTTTATTTTTAAACCATAAATACATAAGCACAATTTTATACTTAAACAGGGTACACTAAATAAATTAGATTAATAATACCTGCTGCAAGGAAAGTAACATATTCCCTTTTTTCTAAAACTATCTCAATGTCAATCATATTGCCAGTGCCATTTAAGACTGGTATTTGATGAATCTTGAACATGTCAGGGTTCATTTCTTTATAATCACAATATTTCAGAAAACTTATAATGTTTTTCATTTTCCCAATAGTAACTCATCCTGAGAGACTCTTAAGAAATTTCTCAATCAGTTTGCATGAATATGTAAAGAAATTGATAAAACGAAGAAAGCCAATGACACAGATAAATTTCATATCATGAAGAGCTACTCATGGTGTTGAATCAAAATCCTCATGACTTATTTATTGTGAACAATGTCTTTATTTTCAATTTTCATTGAAACCATTACTCCTTCAGCGGAACCTCTCTTGGCTTTTATTTGTATGACATTTAAGAGAGAAATATATGCATTGCTGTGGAGAAGAGCAGCCAGCAAGACATCTGCAAATGGCCAGATAATAAATATTTTAGGACTCTGAGCACATGTTGTCTCTTATGCTTGTCATTTCTCTCTCTCTCTCTCTCTCTCTCTCTCTCTCTCTCTCTCTCTCTCTCTCTCTCTCTTTCTCTCTCTCACTCACTCTCTTGCTCTCTCTCCCTTCTCTCTCAGTGTTAACAAATGCTTAGAGTTTAAAATTTATTCTTAGCTCTCAGACTATACAAGAAAAAAAGTATTACTCTAAAACCAGATTCTACTATTTACTTGACTCCCTCGAAGTTTCCCTACTCATGATCCACAAGAATTTCTTTAGGGCCACAACCTTCAGTTATCTATAAATTATTATGGGAAGGACCAAAAATCTATCACCCTATAATTAGATACACATTCTCTGTCTAGTGACTTCCTACATCTTCAACTGTGAGTGGACATAAAGATACATTTCAGTATTATTGGTTCATGATGAATAATGAATTCTCTGGCTTTTCCTGGGTTGAGTCAGAGAGTGCCTTCCCTAAACTTCCGATCATGTCCTTATCTCATGCATCTTGTATGAATGGACACCAGTTTTGTTGTTTGTTAGTTTGCTTTGTTTGTTTAGACAAGATCTCTTGTAGCCCAGGCTGATCGCAAATGTCAAAAATGACTTTGCACTCCTGTCTCTCTTTTCTCCTGAGTGCTAGCATTATAGGCATGCACCACCGTGCCAGGTTTTACGTGATGCTGCAGATCAAATAAAAAACTTATGCATGTGAAACTAGATATTTTAACAACTATGCTAACATATCCAACATTATCTATAATTCAATACGCTTTAGAACAATATTTTTCTGACTTAAATGAAACAGTTAAACCGCCAAAATCTCAATCTTCCTTAATTATTTAATATTTGTTTCAACATATATTTAAGTGTACTAATAAAATCCATTAGTGTTGATTTAATTGAAGTATAAGAAATGTGTTTTAAATAAATATATGTGAAAATTAAATAATTCTAATGAAGTGTAAGATATTTATTATTACTAACATTTTGTTGGAAAAATCAGACACTGTTACTCTAATTGAAATTAGTTCCTAGGGAGGAATCCATGATGGAAGCAGAAGCTCCTTCACCTATAGAGATGGTTTGCCTTCATTAAAAGGTCAGTGGGCAGCACTATATGTCCAGGCCCCTCCTGTGAAGTATCTGTTGCCCAACATATTACACCTAAGTATATGGGAGTGCACGCATGGGTATGTGTGTGTATGTGACTGTGTGTATGAGTATGAGTGGTGTATGTGAAGGTGTCTGTGAGTGTGTGTGTGTGGGGGGGGTAGTGGGAGCCAGATTTCCTCTAGAGCTCACAAACTGGCAGATTCAGGCTCGTCACTTAAACTCCTTCCCTGTTTTTCATCAGCAACGAGACAAAATCCAATTAGAATCCGTGTCAGAATTTTCTGGGCTCTGTTAGCCTATATTGCTTTGTTCTAGACATGGCTACATGTGTCCACTCCTTGGCTTGCCGTTCAAAGCTCTGCACAAGTTGGCCTTTTGGGGAGCTTTTCCCATGGCCATCTGGAATGACTGCAACTGGCTGCACTTCTGGAGCTTGCCACCAACATGGCAGGAGGATGACAGACAACATGCTCTGAGCAGCCTTAACCCCTAGCTCTGCTAAAGGACACTGGCTTCCTTTCCAGAGACTGCCAAGTGTAGAATGGGTGTTTGGGGTGCTAGTCAAGTGCTGGATCGCGGAGTCACTCTATCTTCTTGGTCTTTGAATCTAATCTGCACTCCAGGGGAGGAAAAAAGGTACCTCCATCCTGGGGCTTCACAAAAGGAGGGACAACTCGGGGCTCCTGAGGAGAATTTTATTCTCCCTCCTGCATCAGAGAAGGTTTGTAGTGCAGTGCAGAACACTGTGTGGAGGTCAGAGATCCCAGGTGCAGGTATTCAGGCGTCGGCCTCTTCCATGATGCTCTTCCCTCAAGCTGGGTAGGAGCATTAAGTCCCTGAGACAGCTGGGACCAAGGCTTAGTGAGGACAAGGGACCTCCCAGCACCTTCCAGAATTGGAAATCACCTCGAACTGTGTAGTCTCACTCGCTAACTCACCCTGGAGCCTCTAGATTTCTCTCATTCTAAGTTTTGAGCCTCAAGCTCAGAGAATCTGAGCAATGTGCTCGGATCTGGTATCTAGATCTGAACTAGGTCTCTTTAAACCAAAGCCCCCAACTAACTGTTGTAAGCAGTCACTTTTTTTTTTCTTGGTTTGGGCCAATAGGATACTCAAAGACAAGTTTAAGATAATTTTGAACACTTCTTATGGAGTTTAGCCAGCTTCATTCTAGCCTTTTATGTGTACCTTTATTCAGATTTATTTTTACTCTACTGTATTTAAACTGTTTTATTAAGGTGTCACAAGATCTTTTTGTAACAGCACAGCATATACATAAATAAAACCCATGACTGAAGCTCAAACAAAAAAAAAAAAAAGAAAGAAAGAAAAGAAAAGAAATAGTTTCTGATGTTTGTTTTTTAATTAAGGAAATTCTACAGAATATTTTTATTTGCCTAGGTATTTGGGAATTATTCTATTAGTGGTTTTCCAGCAAAAGTCTGTAAATCCATTTTTAAATTCCAGATTTAAAAACCCTGAAAGCTGTCGTAGGGCATGTAAAGAATAACTTTTCAAAGGCACATTTTATTTGTTGTTACCCTTGCTGTTATCTTCAGTATTCAAGACTCAATTTCATAAATTTTTAATAGAGTAATTTCTCAAACTTCGTATGACATCTGGTAAGAAATTATTCAAAAAGGCTTTTGAGTGTGTGAATTATCACTGTGAGTGTAAGTTTAATCATGATTTTACTTGTTAAAGAGAATATGACATTTTACATTTGCATATTATAAATTATACAATCAAAGTCTTTCAAACCAATACATGTGATAAAATATTTCAGAAATATTGCTTCAGATAATGGGTATATTAAGTACTAGGATAACATATATATATATATATATATTATATATACGTGTGTGTATATATATATAATATGTGTGTGTGTGTGTGTGAGTTATGGTGATAGATGTATGATTAGAAGGAAAAATAAATTCACATACATACATATATATCTATCTACATACATATCTCTATATCTATCATTTACCTATCTATCTATCTATCTATCTATCTATCTATCTATCTATCTATCTATCTATCTTTCCCTTCTAACTTCTTTCAAGTATATTTTGTTGCTTTGGAAGTATATAATAAAAACATGTTTCCAGAATTTAAAAACTTGTTTAGGACATGTGGCTAAGGTTAAGATATTTCATATTTAAGGTTCTGCACATTCCACAACTCAAAATCTTTTATCAATTTGCAACTTCAGAATATAGTCACTTGCCACCTGAGATGGTCAATTTCACGAGTTGATGAAAATAACTAAAATAATTTTAAGTTAAATGATCTATTTTCAAAACAATGGAAATATAAGTTTAATTTTCTTTATTTAGATAATCGTATCCATTTAAATACTGGTGAAACTCAGGCTCATGCTCTATTAAAAAAAATAGCATGAATTCATGGTTACAGGGACAATCTGCTAGACAGTTACTTTTTAAAAATGTTATTATTTAACAATACATGTACCAGCAATGTCAAATAAGTCTTGAAAATTATGCAGGTATGTAAGCTACACAATATTTATAGAAATTAAGATTTTAGAAATGGCTTCTTTGTAAGGCTAGAAAAATATTTGCTATAAACTTTTTGTATGTTTTCATAATACTTTAATATGTACATTAAATATATATGTAATGTATTCACATATGTGGAACCTTGATATAATCAAAAGCAAATTTCCTTGAGAAAAAAAAATGCTTCATCTGTCTGGGAAATATATATATTTTCATGAATAAATATACTATGCTGCCACAAATTTTCTCATATAAAAATTATATCTGGGATGAGATGAAAAGGGAAAAAATGGAGGAAAAGAGAGTAGAAGACATAGGGAGAAGGAATGTAGGATGTGAATGACGAGAAAGAACATGATTCAATGAGGTGAATTTGCAATGAAACTAAATTTACTGAAAAACATTATTCAACCTGGTAGTTTGAAGTATGAAACTTAGATGAGCAGTGACTTATTAAGACACATGTATTTTGTGCAAATGATGGCAAGTCTGTTTCCTGGTTAGAAATGCATAGAATACATTGGATGGCCAGGAAGTAATAGAGCACTTGCATATAAAGCTCAGGGAACTAGCTTCCATTGTTGTTAAACCATCCTCCTAATTGTCAGGTTACACAGACAAGCAAAAACAACCCATTTAAGAAATAATAACATTTAATATGGCAAAAAATGGACTACATCCAAGCAATAACATTCCATAATTCAATAGAGATATTTTAGAAGAATATGTTTTAGATGATGATAAGAGAAACATTTAATTTAAAAATATTCAAATGTGAACAGTCCTTGCCCAAAGAAAAGAGAAAGATGAAAAATGAACATTATCAGTGTGCAGAACAATGTAAATAATCCAATGAGATACACTAGAAATACACCATGAAGTCAAAATTATAAAAATGCACCCAAAATTCAACAGATGGATGAGAATTCCGAGTAACTAAACTTTCATGCATTTCTAGTAGGGGTGAATAAATACATACATTCTCTAAAACTGCTGGTTTTAATTTAAATGTATAGTTCCCATATGACTTAGGTAAATATCCCAACATAAATCAAATTGATGTCTCCTATAGAATAGTAATGTGGGAATATGGTACAGCTATACAATGGGGGTTAATGGTTGATTATTAAGAAGAATGTATGGTTAGTGTAAATAAAACTTTGAGAAATCTTCAAGTTACATGCTGAGCAAAAAAAAAAATCCAATTTCAAATTGTCATATATTGTTTGATTCTATTAAAATGAAATTATTGTAAAAGCAAACTCATAGTGATTATCAAATGGATCCGTCAAAGGAGCTTGAGGTAGGTGGAGTGAAGACATACAAAGGAATGAGAAGTATGAAGAAGTTTCAAATGTTTTGCAGTGGTTTAACTTCGTGTAGGTGTGAATATGCAAAGATTTTTCTATTCCAGGAGTGTGAACACAGCAGGTAATGGTATGACAAGAAAGGCGCTTATCTTTAATGTCTATTTTCCAATTTTACTTCACTTCATTTTAAAATTCAGTCATGGCCCATGAATAAAAATACAAATACTCTGAAAGCAAAACCACATCACAAAGTTAACTGTAATCTCAAACCTGGAAATATAACAGTTTCTGTGGCATCAAAGCACTTGATGGGTGGCATTCAAGATTGCCTTTATTTCCATCTACACATATTGTGGAACCCACAAACACACACACAGAGAGAGAGAGAGAGAGAGAGAGAGAGAAGAGAGAGAGAGAGAGAGAGAGAGAGAGAGACATGTAATGCAGTACAAAGTTGTCTTTACACTTTGAAACGTTAGAAAATGAAAATTATTTTTCACATGTTTGGTAATTTTGTCAATTGTATCATCTCTACTTAAAAATGAATAAAATTTACTGAAAGAGCTTAGAAGAAAACTATTACTTTAAAGACAAACAATCACATATATGGGTATTAGAAATGAAAAGGTCAAGAAGCTAATTGATACCTGTTTTTAAGTGTATTAAGCTTAATTAAAAAATTATGTTGACCATAGTTTTTCTATAATTATAAAGGTCACAACAAGTACCAAAATTATAGTAAGTTGCTGCAACAGTGCTAATTAAACAGAGAAGAAAGATATGTTTAGCCATACTGATTATTAATAACCAAAACAATTTATCAAAGACTCTCCATATTCAAACCCTAATGAAAAAAAAGTATATTCATAATCTTAGATTATTCATAACACATTGCAAAAGCCATGTAAAAACTATGATAAAGTTATACATTTTACCAAAGATAAATATTTGTTATATTAGTAGAATTGTCCAATTAACAAAAACTGAATATCTTGTAAGGTTAAAAATGAATAATTTGTGTTATAGAATTTTAAGCAAATTAATATTGATAATATATTCTAAAAAAGAATATATAAATTTTATCAATATTTAACTCTTTATTTTACTTTTATGATTGTTACTTTTCCTAATAGAAGATTTCCTCTGAACAAAGAGAGTGTATCTAATCTTTATTGTTTTGTCATGAGTTAAGCTTATAACCAAGCACATGGATAACAACACTAATTATTTTGTCTTTTTTATAATGTTCATGGCTTTTTGGCCTGTGTGTGTTCTGTGGACCACACATGTGCCTAATTGTGGAAGAGACTAAAAGAGGATGTCATTTTGATTGTTACTGTCAGTACAGATGACTGTGAGATGCCAGGTGATGTTTGGAACTGAATCCATGTCCTTCACAAGAGTAGCAAATATGCTTAAGTGTTGATGTCCTACTCCAACCTCCTGAACTACTTCTTAAATCACACGCATATTTTTTTTAGAACTCAGTTAAAAGCACTTAATAAAAACATTCGACTATAGCTGGAAGGTGGTGGCACATCCCTTTAATTCCAGTACTTGGGAAGCAGAGGCAGGTGCTGTCAGCCTGGTCTACAGAGTGAGTTCCAGCCCAGTCTGGTCTACAGAGTGAGTTTCAAGACAGCCAAGGCTATCCAGGTTTCATAAAATTCTGTCTTGTAAACCAAAACAAAACAAAAAATTCATTCTTTGAAGTAGGTGATAGAGATATAAAAAGAATGTCTTCAATTGCAACAAAAAGCAAAATGTATTAGGGTCTGCTGACTGCCATGGAAGACCCATTTGCTAGCTTTAAGTTAGTATTTGCAGAATTGTATATTAAGTCTTCAAGGACATGGAGAACTGGAACCCATTGTAAAGCCTTACACATCTTGATTTATTTGTTCATTAGATGAGACTTACTTTATTGGTGTTCATTTCTAACCTAGAACCTAGACTTAATAAAAATAAATTTTAACTCCTATAACGAGTCTTTCCCTTTCCCTCCAGCCAGCTTCATAATGACATGAAGACTTCTTATTAATTATTTGCATTGTAGAAAGAATGCAAATGTGTAAAAGTGTAGATGTAAAATGACCATGGAATGATTTTAGGATATCTTAAACAGAAACGGATGTGACTTGAAAATATTAGTGATAGGCAAATAGTGACAAGTTTTGAAGAAATTTAAAGCAAAAAGGAATGAAATGCGAAAACTTACAGTAAACAAAAATAATTTTGTTGAACAAATTCATATTATAATATTAGAGAAAACTCATCAGTCTAATATTTATTTCTTTGATCTCTTATTCACAGTGATCAGAATCTTCATAATAACCACTGATACATATTCATAACATAGTTTATGATGTCATCCTGCCCTTGAAATTGCAGAAAATTTGTATCACCAAAGATTTAACAAATGTGAGCAACAATCAAACATTTTCATATCTGAAATACAGAAAACATTGCTAGCCTCTAAATTGTTAGAGATTTGTTTTAGCTGACATAAAATATCGCTAAAAGTTATCTATCTGTCATAAACTACTAGCAGTTTTCAGCCTGTGCATCTCTATACGACAACTTCAGTTATTTTCTAGAAGTTTTGTATACAACTGGAGGATATATACTATTTTTCTTTCCAGATAAAGGGGTGAAAATAAAACTGGTGGGAGAGATTCTCCATGGTTCATTTTATAGCCTCCTATAACGAGTCTTTCCCTTTCCCTCCAGCCAGCTTCATAATGACATGAAGACTTCTTATTAATTATGAAAGCTTGACCTAGAGCTTCCTCTTAACTAAACTCTTATAATTTAAATTAACCCAATTATATTAATCTACATTCTATCATGTGGTATTACCTCTCTTCTATCTTAAACTTCCTGTTTTCTCTCCATGTCTCCTGGTACCTGTGGTACACCTAGATTCATCTACTTCTTCTTTCTCTGCCCACAAGTCCTGCCTAGCCCTTCTGCCTACCTATTAGCCATTTGGCTCTTTATTAAACCAATCACAGAAATATATCTTCACACAATGTACAAATATCTCACATTTCCCCCTTTTGTCTAAATAAGAAGGAAACTTTTTAACACCTAACATAGTAAAGCTATATATAATAAGAACAATTGCCAGGTAGAATTACATTTACAATGTAGTCCATCTGTATTTGGAAAATTCAGAAAAAGTACTGTATTTTCTATCCTTTCTTAGTGATTACAAAGTTTTATACCTAATTTACTTTCTAGCCTAACCTGTATTACCAACTTAAAACAATTTTTATGTCTTTCAACCTTATACAATTTATATCTCCTATGTATTTTGTTTTCCTAATTTTTGTGACAAGGAAAACTATATCTATCTAGCCTTCAACTCCATCAGAGACCTGAGAAAGCTACAATATTACCCAAATAAACAGGAAGTACAGAGTAAACAACTTCCCAAACTATAGAAACAACAGAGACAGCTGGCTTCCTGGGCAGTTACTCAAGTTTCCTATGCAACATTAGGACATCCATCTTTGGCCTACAGACCTAGAATATCTGACATACATTTTGGGAAGTAGGAAATTTTTGAAGAAATGTCTCACCTTGTCTTGACAATTTGTTTGGTAGGTGTTTTATTTTGTGTCCTGCTTGTCCAATTTGGACAGCATTCTGTCAGCAGTCTAGGAAAGGACAGTTTCTTGCCCAAATGGCTAGCTTTGTCACATGAAAGAAAACTCCATTTAGAAGTTATTTGATGCACATCCTCATTTTTGAAGTAAATTGGTGCTTCCAGAGGCAGATGATTTTTCCTTTCATGAAAAGCCTTAGGTTATTAAATCATTAATGCCATAATATGTAGGTCTCTAAAATGTTTAAAGACTATCTGCCTATCTAAAATATAGATATATCTGTTTGAGATTAAAAACATACCTAACATGGTCATAATTAAATTGTTCTAGGTGACTTACTACTAACCTGAATTTCCTAATTATATTTAACAGTTTGTAATAATAACTTTCATGGACTGAAACTTATAATACATTGTTAAATGATTTGCTTAAGTACAATATCTTAAATAAAGGTAGAAACATATATACAGAAAAACAAAAATAACCTTAAACTTATATCAATCTGCAAACATCTTAAACAAGAATAAAAATATAGAGAATTTTCTATCAAAAATAATCTTGAATTTGTATCAATATATAAAACTCCATACCAATGCAAAATATTTGAGATTAATAGTTGTTTTTTAGTTTAAAGTAGATTCAGTAATTAACCTTTTATCCTATTATTTTATATCGTCCTTTTTCTTTTCAGAAAGAAATATTTTAAGAAATCTCCCTTGTTTAGTTTCCTCCCATACATTGAGCAGTAACAATTTACAGCTCCCTCCCCAAATAATGACAAACATCCAGAACCCACTGAACAACCAAAAAGCCCACCCCACCTCTTGGGGATGTGTGCATCGTAATCTTAAAAATGTTTCCTGCTGTCTGGGAGCTGTTTTCTTTTTAGGGATCCTGAAAAAAAATTGAGATAATGGTCAAGTCCTGGGAAAACTTAGCTATAATATTTGTTGTCTAGTCTTTTTGTGATGGGAAAGTATAGTGCTTATCTGAAGTCTTGGCTGGATAGTCTGTTTGGCTCAGCTAGTAGCTTTGAAGTCATTCTGGATGCAGAAATCTGTACATACTGCAACAGAGGCATTCTTAGAAGCTGCATCACATGGGATATTTGTCTTTATTGCTGTCTGGTGTGGTGGTAATCTAATTGTACTGAAATATTATTTTGATTGTATGTTAATAAATAAAGTTGTCCGGGGGTCAGAGCTATTAGAGCCATAGCAAGAGTGTGGCGGTGGTGGCACACGCCTTTAATCCCATAGATCTCTGTGTGTTCAGGGATATAGCCAACATTGGAGACATATGCCTTTAAGACCTAGGGGGCTGTACATTCAGACAGTGACGAGGCAGTCATGTGTTTGGGTTTGCAACCAATGAGAAGGCAGAACAACATACTATAAAAAAAAACGAACAGACAGGAAGTAGGTCTCTTTCGCAAAGCTGGGACGGCAGGAGGAAGGGTGAGATTTTAGCTCTGAGCTCTGACCTCTCGGCTTTCTCCTTTACATTGTTTCTGTGTTTCTTATTTAATAAGACGGTTAGTTACATCTACAGTCTGGTCCTCTGAAAATACATAAACTTGTAAGGGTAATATATATATATATTGCTGGAGGGCTTCTCTCCAGGTTCCCCAAGCTCCGCAGTCCCACAATTCACTTATAAAATAATCACTCAGACGCTTATATCACTTATAAACTGTATGGCCGTGGCAGGCTTCTTGCTAACTGTTCTTTTATCTTACATTAACCCATTTTTATAAATATATACCTTGCCACGTGGCTGGTGGCTTACCAGAGTCTTTACATGCTGCTTGTTCTGGCGGTGGCTGCAGTGTCTCCCTCCTCAGCCTTAGGCTTCCCCGAATTCTCCTCTCTCCTTGTCCCACCTACTTCCTGCCTGGCAACCTACTTCCTGCCTGGTCACTGGCCATCAGTGTTTTATTTATATAGAGCAATATCCACAGCATATATATATATATATATATATATATATATATATATATGCATTAACACAGTATGGAATTTGTAGTGTGCAGAAGTCAGTTAAAGATGATTTTTGTTTTATGTTTGAGAGGGTAAAAGGCATCCGTTAAGCTTATAAGTTTGTTTGGATGGTATAACCAATCTCTATACAGGCTATATGAAAGGATGGCATGCAATAAGTAATGAGAACTCTGTAGCCAACAAGATTTATCATGTATCATCCAATCTCAGAGCTGTTCCAATAGTAGAGGGATTAACACATACATAACCTGTCCTGTTGTCTTTATTTTTTCTTCATGTCTGTAGGTAAGATTTGCAGAAGGTCTCTCTCAATCAAATGTGACCTTTATTAATTTTTAAGAGAATCATAAGATTTTGTTTCCTGTGGAAACAAAGGCAATTACCTCTTCCCCAACACAACATATTTTTTTTTTACTTTTATTTTGAAGTTAAGACATTTTTAAAAATATATGGCTTGGTTTAACAGTTTACATAATCCAATGTCTCTAAGCAACTACTGCTTTTTGTACATTCCCATTTTAAGTCATTCAAAGTCAACAAACATCATACAGAATCCAAACACCCTGTGTATTTCCCATCTTTACACAGCTCATATTTTTATATTAATTTACTCTCTCTTTAAAGACTTTATTATTTTTAAACTAGTTATTTTTTATAACTGTCTATCTCCATTTTCTTTTCTTTCTTTAACATCTAAGCACATTTTAAAATATACTTGCAGTGATATATTACATATCCTAAATGTGGTGATATATTGTATACCCTAATAAACTTATCTGGGGTCAGAGAACAGAACAGTCAGCAGATTAGACGTAGAGGCCAGACAATGGTGGCACACACCCTTCATCCAATCGCTTGGGAAGCAGAGATCTGTCTGGATCTCTGTAAGGTTGAGGCCACTGCTGTGGGATGTTCTGTATGTCCTGTGGGAGCCCTTCTTGGGTTCTTTGTGGTGTTACCCAGCAGATCCGCACTGACTGCCAGATGCTGCCAGCACAAGAAGCATGTGAAGATGCTGCTAAGCCACGAGCCACGTGGCAAGGTATAGATTTCTAGAAATGGGTTACTTTAAGATATAAGAACAGTTAGCAAAAAGCCTGCCACGGCCATACAGTTTGTAAGCAATATAAGTCTCTGTGTTTACTTGGTTGGGTCTGAGCGGCTGTGGGACTGGCGGGTGACAAAGATTTGTCCTGACTGTGGGCAAGGCAGGAAAACTCTAGCTACAAATGGCGCCCAACGTGGGGCAAGAGTTTGTACCTAAAACCTGAGAAAAAAGATTCTAAAACAGAACTAAAAACAGCTTCCTAATTGTCTCTCTCAAATGAGCAGCAGCTGCCAGTTTGTGTTACTGGTGGGTTCCTGGCGTGTGCGCTTCACCTGCAGTATGGCGGGAATGAGGCCTCTGCAAGTGGAACATTAAGCTGCGTGGTGGATTTAGCCTTTGCTAGTACAAAACAAAAAAGGTTTCTGGGCTACACGCTGCTTGGATAAAAGCATAGACTCAGGATAGCTCCCAGAGCTGGCAGTAAAGGCACCACAGGCATGTTGAGAAGCTGAGGTGGGCGGAGCAAGCAGCCATGGCACCTTTTCAGTCTTAGAAATGGTGCAGTTTAAAGCAACAGATTCACAATAAGACAGATTCAGATGGAACAAGACTTTAAATGCTTTACAATGTGTGTAAAAATGTACATAGGCTTGGAAGAGAGAGGAAAAGGAACATAGACAGTTATATAAAGAAATAGAAAGTTTAAAAAAATAAAGTCTGAGGATGATTAGGACCATGGGCCTGAGTGCAGGTGTCTGAGATGGTCTGCACTTGGCTGTGCTGGGGGATGGTCTGTATGTCAAGTTGTTCTGATTGATCAATAAATAAAACCTGATCGGCTGTGGCTAGGCAGGAAGGATAGGCGGGACTAACAGAGAGGAGAAATAAAAGGACAGGAAGGCAGAAGGACTGACTGCCAGATGCCGCCAGCACAAGAAGCATGTGAAGATGATGGTAAGCCACGAGCCACGTGGCAAGGTATAGATTTATGGAAATGGGTTACTTTAAGATATAAGAACAGTTAGCAAGAAGCCTGCCACGGCCATATAGTTTGTATGCAATATAAGTCTCTGTGTTTACTTGGTTGGGTCTGAGCGGCTGTGGGACTGGCGGGTGACAAAGATTTGTCCTGACTGTGGGCAAGGCGGAAAACTCTAGCTACAGGCCACACTGAGAGTTGGCTGTGGCTAGTTCTGTTTCTCTGATCTTTCAGCTTTCACCCCCAAATCTAGCTTCATGTTGTTTTTTTTTTTTTTTTTAATCAATATGACCATTTAGCAATTTATGTTACATATACTGTATCTTTTTACTGGTTTTCTGTGTCTGGACCTGGCTTTACTAAGTGCCTGTATCACTCTCTGATTGAATAAAACAAATATTAAACAGTCACATCAGCTGCATCATGGTTCTGCTTAGTGCATAGCTCTGGTGGCTGGCTCCAGTTCATAGGCAGCATCCAATAGTCATCCCTCTCTATGCCAAGCAACTAGCCTACCTAAAAGACTGCAGGACTAGGAAATCATGTCTGAGTCTGTGTTTGCATGTTTGGAACCATAATTTTTTATGCTTTCTCAGCTCCTATGTGGAAATATATGCTCCCACATTGGACACCATATGTAACAACTATCTCTCTGTCCCACCAGCCTGTAGCATGAATCTTAAGAGGTCTTATTAAGAAAACAAACCCGGGAGCAAAATATTGGGGTGAATGCTGAAAGATCAGAAAGACAGAACCAGTCGCAGACACCTCACCTCGCCAATCCCTCAGCTGATACTGTTTCCTCAAATTGAAAGCCTCCGAGTCCTCATCCAAATGGATCTCACCTGAAGTGCTGCTTGAAGCCTAAAAGCTTAACCAAGACTCTGTTTCCTGGTCCTCATGCCTTATATACCTTTCTGCTTCCTGCCATCACTCTCTGGGATTAAAGGCATGTGTCACCATGCCTGACTGTTTCCAGTGTGGCTTTGAACTCACAGAGATCCAGATGGATCTCTGCCTTTGGAATGCTAGGATTAAAGATGTGTGTCCCACTATTTTCTAGCCTCTATATCTAGTGGCTGTTCTGTTCTCTGACCTCAGATAAGTTTATTAGGGTGCACAATATTTTGGGGAACACAACATCACCATAGCAGCCAGCTCCTAAAAAATGACATGGAGTCTTCTTATTAACTATGAAAACTCAGTCTATAGCTTAGGCTTGTTCCTACATAGCTCTTTTAACTTAAGTAAACCATTTATATTAATTATGTTCTATAATATGGCATTACCTCTCTTTCATCTTGCAGCTCCTATTTCCTCTCTGTATCTTCTGGCATCTCTTGCACACCTAGTTTCATCCCCAACCTCCTCTTTCTCTGCCCTGAAGTCACACCTTTACCTCCTGCCTAGCTATTGGCCATTCAGCTCTTTATTAAAATAATCACAGCAATATATCTTCACACAGTGTACAAATATCCCACAGCAGCCTCCTTGGTTAGAAACCTGTTACTCTTACTTGGTCCATTAAAATGTAATGTTTGCTTCAAAATGCAATTATCCCTAGATGACTCACACTTGCAGGCACCATTAATTTCTATTTGAATTATCAATTCAGAGATCCCAGCAGGTGTTAATTAGCTACCTCAAACAAAAACAGATCCAAAACTATGTACAGAGCTTAGACTTCTCAAAGAAAAGCAAAGTGTTCTACAAACAGACAAGTTTTTATTTGTTATTGCAATTAGAAATGTCTTCAACTACTCACTTGGATTTGATGAGTCATGACATACATACCAAGTGAATTATATTGTTTGGGGGCTCCTGTTTGCTCTTTTGTAAAATCTTATATTCATATCTTTAATTGGCACAGTTAGAAAAGTATGTTTGGTGAGATGTGGACAGTAAAGATATTCCATTTCAGGGGCAGAAGCAGAAGAATTTTAGAGGAAAAAGGCAACTGAACTTATTGTATAATACTGAGAAAGGCATGGTCAAAGACTAGGCTAAGTTATATTGTGAGAAATTCTTGATCATATGAGGTTAACAACTGAAAGAATACACTCATGTATATCTATTAAGCTTTCAGATCTGTAATTGTAAAATGTTGCTTAAAGTTTGTATGCATTGGGATATAAATGATGTAGAATTTACATAAACTACAAAGTAAAAGTAGACAAAGGAAATTAACTGAATTACCATAGGACAAAACTGGACCAGGATATCATTCCAAGTTATCTCTGTATATTCTGGCGCTTTCTGTGGTACTACCCAAAACAGTGGGCCTTGGCTGAATGCAGCTGGAAGGGCACATAGAGATGCATTAAGGTCCTCAAAAAGCATATTACTCTGAGAGAAGGCACATGCAGAAAATATCTATTTCTTTTCTTTCTTTCATTCTTTTTTGGTTTGATCAGCTTCATGACCTTGGGCAAGTTACTTAGCATTCACAAAGACCTAAGTTGACATTCACCATCATGTGTCCTGAAGTTGGATGGGCACTGGGGACACAAAAATGAATAAAGCATAGACATAATATTAAAGCACATGCCTGAAGGAAGCAATGAGGACCAGAGGATATTGTGAATTTTCTTCAGTCTAATAATGTTAGAGATGTAATAAAAATTTCTGCCTCACTGGTGTCTGTTTCTTTGGTTTGTTTTGTTTCCATTTCATATATACCACAATAAATTGGTAACTTTCTATTTGATAGCAAAATGTCTAATCAAAGTATTTTGTATGTTTCTATGTATATCTTTCTCATAATATTTTCCTAATATTTATTTACAAAATATTGTAATCAGCTTTAGGAATAGACATTAGATTAAGGTCATTTCCTGAACAGAAACCATTAAAAGAAAAGAGAACAACATCCTACCTTTGAATTGAGATTATTTGGACCAATATTTAGTCAAAAGCAGACAATGTCTAAATAATGAAAATTTATGGTTTTTGTCTTGATGGTTTATTAGAATTATACATTTTCATGATATTTATGAATGCAACCTTAGACAGTGGCATTTCACTAAATCTACTAGGCAATTATAAAAATCATTCTTTCTTTCTTTCTAAATACAAGTCCTATTCTTCTACTTCCTTTCAAGCTACATAACTTTTTCCCACAATGATAATTCCTTGTCATTTCTTATAATTCCTCTGAGAAAAAGCAAGAAGTCTTCTCAAAACTCAACAATGATCATTTTATGTTATTTCTCTCTTTTTTCTATTTTTATGTAAATGTATTTGATTGTACATGAAAAAAAATAGCATGTTATCTACATATTTTGTTTCAGGGTGATCTTCTGTTACTCCATAGCTCAGTTCTCCTTTGTGATCAGCAACTTCTCAAAAACCAACTTCCTTCCTCCACAACTGCCTTCTGATTTATATTGATTTTACTGAAATATTCCCTTCTCATTGTGTGATATTTAGATTAAATGACAGTTCCTCTCATAATTTGTTACTTTAAATCATAGTATGTTTGCCACTTACATAAAAACACAGTAGTTATTTCTTAGTTTTTACCTTACAGAGCTCAACAAGTTATAGTTATTTGTTATGGTAGGTAGAAAACTGCACTATTTCCACAAAAAGAGAAATTCAAAGTGCAAAAACCTAGCCCAAAATTTACTATTTTTTTTATGTCAGTATTTTGGGAATTTTTTTTTTTTATGATTAAGTGTTTTTGGATTCTGGTATGCTTCACATTTGGCTAACTTTTAAACCATCTCCATGATGTTTGTTGTCTTAAAACCAAAGGCTTTTGTTGAGAGATATTTGATCACCATATGAACCCCAAGATTCATTAATCAAATAAAAATAAGATTATGTCAAGAGGCAGAGCCAGAAACTTGTTGAGAGGAAGTAGCCATAGAGAGTAAGAGGAGTTGGGGAAATGAACAGAGAAACATACAGTAACTAGTGAGGAAAGGTTTTGAGTTTGGCTGTTTTTATTTGTTTTTTGGTTTAGGATGGAAAATTGGCTCTCTTTTCTGGGAAGTCACCTAAGAAGGAGGCTCAGCTAGTTTCTCCTTGGCCTCTCTGAGCTATCAGGTTTTCACCACAGCATCTGACTCCTGAATTCTTATTGGTAAAATCGTAAGATTTAGGTTTAGTTTAAAAACAATAGCCTTTTGTGTGAATTTCAAAGAATCTTTTCATTGGCAAGGAAAACATTATATACTTTCATTATAAAACTGGGCCAGGTGGTGGTGGTGGTGGTGGTGGTGGTGGTGGTGGTGGTGGTGGTGCATGCCTTTAATCCCAGCACTTGGGAGGCAGAGCCAGGTGGATCTCTGTGAGTTCAAGGCCAGGCTGGTCTTCAGAGTGAGATCCAGGACAGGCACCAAAACACTACACAGAGAAACCCTGTCTTGAAAAACAAAAAATAAAAAACAAAAAACAAAAAACAAAAAAAAAACAAAAAACAAAAAACAAACCAAACAAACAAACAAAAAACAATGTTGTGGGTAGCCGGTCCAGTTTGACCTGGAAGTACCACCCCCACTGAGGCTTCAGTAACTGTCACGCCTAAAAGTAGGAGCTGAGGGAGGACCCCTGAAGACCTGAGATCAAGATGGGCCATCTCACTTGGTTCCTGGATTCTGGACGTTGGAGGTAGACCAAGCAGAGTTCTCCAGAGAACAATGCTGGACTGTGCTTCACCTTTCTAAGACCCTATTACCTATCCTTTCACTTGTAAGTTACCCCACAAAATAAACCTCCCTTTTAACTACATGGAGTTGCCTTAATATTTAAACTAATATCTGGTGCCCAATATGGGGCTCGTTGGGCCCTATGACCCTAAGATAAAGAGTCTAATTATAAGCCAAGCTGGCTTTGGAGATGGAACCAAGAACCCATCTATATCTAGGGTCTTTAGGGATCTTCTCTCGGCTTCACCTTATAGGTGTGACAGTTACTGAAGCCTCAATGGGTGTGGTACTTCCAGGTCAAAGCTGGAACAGCTACCCACTACATCTCTTGCTTTTGTCTAAATAAGAAGGTTCTAACCTAATACAAGACTATATACATTAGGAGTGATTATCAAATATTGTCCAGGAGTAATAAGGGATAATGACCTAGATAAGATGGAACTACAACCAATGCAAACAATATCAAACAAGAGACACATACTAAAATCCAGAAAAGTCTAAAGCATAGGTAAATGGCATGTTACAAAGAACATTCCAAAAGGTATCCTATCCTACAGAACCTAAATCTAATACTTAATATGTTCTATCTAAGAATTTTATTTTATATATATTATAAAGTTGTAACTGTAACTGCTAGTCTTCAATGGCATCAAAGACCTGAGAAGGAATATAATGATACCTGAGAAATGGAAGATGGATGCAAGCAACTTCGGGAGTCTTACAAGAGTAGACAGAGACAGCTGGCAGCCTGGTCAGTCACCTAATGTTTTTCAGCATTGTTGGTGCATTCAAATTGGCCACAGGCCTAGAGTATCTGACAGACCATTTTCAGAAGCAAGAATTTTGAAAGACCAACTTACCCTGTCTTGGCAGAGTTTAGAAGTCACTTTTCCTTGTGTCCCACTTGTCCAGAAGGACAGCATTCATACTGTCAGCAGTCGAGGCAAGGGCAGTTCTTTGCCCAGTAGGCCATTTTGTGCCAAGAAGACAAACTTCCAAATGGAAATGTCTTAGAAGCCCAACATTCTTTCAGGATCAAATTGGTGCTGCCAGGAGCTATTGTGTCTCACATCAACAGAATTCTAAGTTATTTAAATGCCATATTCTCTAGGTCCATGAAGTGTTTGAAGATGACCTGTCCATCTAACCTATGTATCTGTAAATCTGGATAACTTAAATAACATAACTATAAAGATAACAAGCATAGGTGACTATAAATCTATAAGTCTTATCTACCTAAATAACCTAAGGACTAAGGCTTCGTGTAAACAAGGTAAACGGTCTGTAAGCAAATGTATGGTAAAAGGACGGTGACTTCAAAATTGTGACAATAAACAAAATATCTTTAACAGAGGTAGGAATGTATAGTGCAATATGCGATATGACAATAATCCTGAATATATATCAATATACAAAATATCCTAAACAGAGGTAGAACATGCATACAGTATGACAAATATAAATTTACATTTGTATCAATATACAAATATTTCAAATAAGAGTAGAAATATATGTACATTATAACAAATATAGTTCTGTATTTGTATCAATATACAAATCTTATACAGGAATCTAAAAACAGTTTACATTTATATCAACATATAAGAACCCATAACAGTGCAAATTATCTAAGGCTGCTATTTTACTAATTTTTGTTTACTAGTATATACAATAATCTACCATAATATCTTATACCTATCCATTCCACTTTTTCTTTTGTTTTGTTTTTTGAGGCACTTTTTTCTTTTCTTAAGGAGAATACTGAGTCTAATATTTTCTTCCACCCCCAACCCTATAACCATCATCCATAACCCTGAGAAATATGAAACCTTTGGGAGAAAGGGCGTCGTTTTCTTAGATTTGTTTCCTGCTGTTTAGGGAGTGATGGTATCTCTGTTGGGTACTGTAAGAAAGCTCAGATAGTTAAGTCTCAGTTAGAGTAACTGTAGATTCTGCAGCAAGTCTCCAAGTAATGGGTACGGTTGTTTGAAATTCTGGCTAGAAGTATAGTAAGATGATGAGTACCTTGGAATCATTCTGGACTGAGTAGTGTTGTTGTTGGGGCCCCATCTTCCTTTTAGAGACTTCAGAGATTGCTACTGGAAAAACCTATTTTTTACCACGAAAAACTTGAACATTATTAATATATCAAAATGGAAAGTTTGGATTTAAAGATGACATGACATATAAGAGAGGATTCTGAGAAATCAAGAATATGCTTGGAGAGAATTAGAATCTTGAATACAATGGTCCTTTTTTATTGGTTTCCTTCTGTCCCACACTAGAGGGTTCTTCTGATATGGTATTGAAGAATCTCTTAACCTTTTCTTTTAGTAATATGCTTGTGTTTAGAGAAGGACCGAGCCAATTTTATCTCCAAAGCCAGGTTGGTTTATAATTGGACTCTTAATCTCAGGGTCATGGGGCCCAACGAGCCCCACACTGGGTACCATATATTGGTTTAAATATTAAGGCAACTCCACATAGTTAAAAGGGAGGTTTACTTTGTTGGGTAACTTAAGTGAAAGGATAGATAATAGGGTCTCGGAAAGGTGAAGCACAGTCCAGCAGTGTTCTTTTGAGAACTCTACTTGGTCTACCTCCAGCATCTAGGATCCAGGAACCAAGAGAGCCAGCCCATCTGCATCTTGGGTCTTCAGGGGTCCTCTCTCGGCTTCTCCTTGTATGTGTGACAGTTACTGAAGCCTCATTGGGGTGGTACTTCCAGGTCAAAGCTAAAATGATAACCCACTACAAAAACAAAAACAAAAACAAAAAAACAACAACAAAAAACAAATATATACGGAAAATATGCCTAAAATATCTCTATTGATCTTTCCTGTGGTGGTACTGTGTTCCCCAAAATATTGTGTACCTTAATAAACTTATCTGGGGTCAGAGAACAGAAAAGCCACTAGATACTTAAGATAGGCAGTGAGAGCACACACCTTTAATCTTAACATTCCAGAGGCAGAAATCCATGTGTTCAAGGATAAAGCCAAGCATGGTGACTCACGCCTTTAATCCCAGAAAGCAAGCCTTTAATCCCAGGGAGTGGTGGTAGAAAGCAGAAAGGTATATAAGGCATGAGGACCAGAAACTAAAAGCATTTAGCTGGTTAAGCATTTGGCTGGTTAAGCATTTGGTTGGTTAAGCTTTCAGGCATCTAGCAGCACAGCTCAGCTGAGAGCCATTCGGATATGAGGACACAGAGGCTTCCAGTCTGAGGAAACAAGACAAGCTGAGGATCTGGCGAGGTGAGGTGGCTGTGGCTTGTTCTGGTTGTCTGATCTTCCAGTTCACCACAATACCTGGCTCCAGGTTTGATTTTATTAATAAGAACTTTTAAGATTCCTGCTACAGTTTCCCTTCAAGTGTGACACATGCTTCATAGGTTAACAAAATGTCTATTTTTGTTTTACAAAACTCTGATACTGGTTCCCCACTTGCACAATGTCCTCAGCAAATATAAATGAATTAAATACAACTTATTACAATGTCATTCTGCAAAAATGTTTATCTTCTAGCTTAAACTTGCTTTAGTTAATAATAAAAAAATTAAAAAAAAATTGTTATTTTATAATGCATATTCTTGCTTCAAAGAAGAGCATATTCAAATGCAGATTAGAAACCAGAAATTTCAAACAGCCAGCTCATGCAATGAGTACAGGACCTGGTCCACATGACTAGATGCCTCCGAAACAGATCAAGCCAATCAACTGTCTCACCTATTCAGAGGGCCTGATCAAGTTGGGGGCCCCTCAGCCTTTGGTTCATAGTTAATGTGTTTCCATTTATTTTGCTGTGCTAATTGCATGAGTTGGCTGTTTGAAACCTGGGACTTATGAAGGGACACTTGCCTCAGTCTGCGAGGAGGGGACTGGACCTGCCTGGACTGAGTCTACCAGGTCGATCTCAGTCCTCGGGGAGGCTTTGCCCTGGAGGAGGTGGGGATGGGGGTGGGCTGGGGGCAGGTGAGGGGGGGCAGGAGGGGGGAGAGCAAGGGAATCTGTGGCTGATATGTAGAACTGAATGGTATTGTAAAATAAAATAAAAAAAAAGAAACCAGAAATTTATGTATTGAATGCTACTTTAAATTTCACACATCTAATATATTTGAACTACTCAGTTGTTTCTAAATCAATAACTTTAATTCATTTTTAAAAGGCAAAAGGTAAATTGAGATATAAAGAAATTCATCTGGTGTAACAATTTATCTTTTATAAAGTAGGAGGATGTGAAAGTTAGAGAGAAACTGGGGAAAGAATAATCAAGTATGTTGTGAAATATTACTTCTGTACACTGTAAATATGTATTCCTCTCATTGTTAATAAGAAGCAGATTGGCCAATAGCTGGGCAGGAAGAGATTGGGTGAGACAGCCTGAGACAGAAAGAATGCAGGCATGAAGAAGGGTAGAGCCAGAGGAGTCACCAGCAGATGTAAGGAAAAGGAAACTGTACTGAGAAAAGGAATAAATCCACATGAATTGGTAGGGTGTAGGTAAGAAATATAGGTTAATTTAAAAGTAAGAGTTAGCTAGTAACAAGCCTGAGCTATTGACCAAGCATTTATAAGTAATATTAAGTCTCAGTGTTTGTTGTTTGGGAAATGGCTGCAGGAAAAGGAAAATTCCACCTACACAAGTCATTTACTTAAGAGGAAAATGCTTGATATTAATTTTCTCATTTATTCAAAGCATTTTGTGGTACAAATCTGTTCTCACACATTAAAATACATGTTTGAGTTTTTGTTCAAAACATGTATTTTACATGTTTAATGTACAGAACATGTACATTAACTTTGAATCATACATAAAATATTAGTTATGACCTAAGAAAAAGATGTTTTTTTACATTCAGAAGATCTGGTTTTGTAAATACCTGGTTTGGTATATTCTCAGTTTTAATGTACAAAGTGATTTTTCCATATCAAATACATTCAATGCAGTAAATACACAAAAGAGTGAAATATTTTACATGCTTCTTTGTAGGATGTCTTCTACAATTACATGAACATTTAAGTTAATATTTAAATACTTACCCAACTTATAATTTTCAGTGTAATTGATGCGAGACCTTAGGAGGATGCCTCTTGATTGTCTTCAATGTAGATAAGAATCAGAATGGCACATATTTACACACTAGCTTTTATCTGATTTAGTGAGACAGGGTTTCTCTGTGTAGCTTTGGAGCCTGTGCTGGAACTCACTCTGTAGACCAGGCTGGCCTTGAACTCACATATCTGCCTGCCTCTGTCTCCTGAGTGCTAGGATTAAAGGCGTGCACCATCACCACTGGGTGAAACTTTTACTTCTTAATTGTACAATATAAATTTTTATTTTATCTTAGTGATACTTCTTGTATTAGAAAATCAGTCAAAATTGACCTCATATGGTCCTGATCATTCTTTTAACTAAAGAAAAATCATACTTTATTTTTCTTTTGGTATTCAATCATAATTACAATATCTTCTCCTTCCCTTTCCTCTCTTCAAACTTTCTCATGTAACCTTCCCTACTTTTCTTCAAATTATCTGCATCCTTTTTCATTGTCATGCATATAAATAAATGTCTCTCTCTCTCTCTCTCTCTCTCTCTCTCTCTCTCTCTCTCTCAGCTTTCCTTATGTACGGTTGAAGCCTTATGAACTTTTCCATATCCACTTGGCATGTCTATTCATGTCATCCTTGTTCAGTACATGTTTGGGCAATCATGATGGTAAGACTTGACAGATGTAGTTTCTGACATGACTAGGTGACACAACCTCACAGCCACTTTTTTGATCATCTGGTTCTTGCAATCTGTCTGCCTCTTCTTCCTCAGTGTTCCCTGAGATTTAGGTGGAAGAGTGTTTGTAGACATATCCATTTTGGATAGGACCCCACAACTTTGTATTTGATAGGTTGTGGATTTCAGTAGTAGTCTCCATCTACTGCAAAGAGAAGTTTCCTTGATGAGGGGAGATTACAGTTCTCAGGTATACATACAAATGTTTATACATTTTTGTTAGGGATTATGCTGGTTTAATATATTAGCGACTGTAGAGTCTCCTTCAATAAACATGAATTTACTAGCACCAATTAGTTAGCAAGGTGTGTAGCACACCATTGTATCTATCTTGTTGAGCATGCCGTGAGTCCAATTAGAGAGATGTTGGCTACTGACAATGTATATGTGCCACTATTGTATACTTGGAGTTGCTGTGCCATGCTGGACATGGTAATTTGAATAAGAATTGCCCCATAGGCTTATATGTTTGCATGCCTAGTCACAAGGGAGTAAAAGTCTTTGCAAAAATTAGGAGTATTGGAAAGTGTGGCCTTGTTGGAGAAAGTGTGTCATGTTCTGGGTTAGAAAGAGACTAGGAAATGAAGTGGTCCATACATGTCATAGCTCGGTAAGCCTATTGACTACCTCCCTCCTTTGAAAACTCAGGCATGATTCTTAAATTGTCTATTCATAAGGATGAAAATGTTCTCACAGTTTTCCAAACATGTCTTTGGGGTTCTCATGTGTACATACTTATCCCCAACCACAATTTCTCTCTTTAGTCTTTAAAATATTGGAACTTCTAATTTTTTGAAAACTCCTCCAGATCATAGTAATACATTTACTTTAAGCCATATCACTCAAGCTTGTTATAAGTGTGTGATGAATTAATAAAGGATTTAGAATGAACTCCCTTACATGCAGTGTAATTAGCATATTACTTTGAATATTGTAATCTCTCAATAATATTATAGAATTAAAGGTGAAATCTAGAAACTTAAATTGAAATAGTAAATATTATTAGGACTTCTTGAAAGTTAAAATATACATGGAAATGGGTTAAAACATTCTCTTCATCTAATAAAAGGAAGCAAATAAATTCAAGCAGTGCAGAAATGAAATTTTCCTGGCTTTAACGGTAAAGGGAAAGTCATTATGCAAATCTTGCTGAACACCCTAATGGACATGCCTTCAATATCAGTGTCACAACATGTTAGACGGATTTTTCATCTACTTGCTCCTTATGTCTATCTGCCATTGAAAAATAAGCACCAGTTGAGTAAAATCAATCTTCTATGAGTAAATCGTCGTAGAATTAGAATTCTATTACAGAGAGATTTGAGTCCTTGTGAAAAGCAACTATTGATTATTTTCATATAACTGACAAACTTAAATGATTGGTACAGTGTGAGATGGCGATTTTGGACAGATTTGTGACAGGTAAAAAAGAAATAAAGACATTGTGACTTAACTATGAAAAACTGAAACTGAACGTGGTAACCCACACCTGTAATCCCAATAGTTAGGAAGATGAATCAGGATCCAAATGGGTTTAACGGCAGCTTGGACTGTAAAATGAAACCCTGTCTCAAAACAAACTAGCAAGCAACAGAAATAACAGAAAGAAAACTAAACATCAAAACAGAAAGGAAAAGAAAAATGAAAGGCTGTATTATTCTGTAACTTTTACATGTAATTTGAAATAGTTTGTAGTGTTAATGCCGATATCACTGGGTTTTCTAAATGTGATGTATTTTGTTTATTCTATTTTTTCATTCATTTATTTATTCTGTGCTTGTGAATGTATAGGTAAATGGATATATGGATGTGTGTCTGTGGAGGTCAAAGTTCAATGTCAGTTTCATCCTCAATTTCTCTCCACCTTAACTTTTGTCAAGGACTTCCATAATGTAATACTTTCTTTAAAATTTGAAAATATGTGTCTAATTATGCAATAAATACTTTTACTCATACTAAACACTGTATGACACTGAAGAACACATTTATACTCTAGAGGAAGACTCACAGGTTTGCTGAAAAAGTAATTAGTTCAACCTTAGGTGACCTTTCCATTGACAAAAGAGCAAGTTTGAATTCACATTCACAACTTTTTTTCTAACCTCCAGAAACCTGGATTTTCAGAATAAGCAGTTGGCATAAGACCCACGGAAGGGTTTTATGTGTGCATTAAATAGTAATGCTGGACATGTGGCATCTATGTGAATGTTGTGTGTGGGTGGTTAGAAGCTATAAATTCTGGATATGGCAGAGGCAGTATAAAAATCTTTCCCGAACCCTCTTTCCAGGGACCCACTAAAACTGTAGAGCAGCTTGTCTTTGCAGCTTTGTCTTCACTTATTGGGGGTACAATCTTGGGGTGGAAGCAGAAACCAAAGAGGAGAAAGAAAAAACTCCCCTAAGAATTTTCTTCCACATCTTTCAAAAAGAAGATTCCACTTTAAGAGTGGAATGACTTCACATTGTGCAGATTGAGTCTCTGTGGGTACCACTTTCAGAAGGCCATAGTCCCTTCAGGTTAGGACTGTGCTTTATAATATAATGTCATTTAACTTCAACCAATATATGTGGTGGTTTGAACAGGGATGGCTTATATTTGAAGACTTAGGGATTGGAGTTAGGAGGCATGTGGCCTTTTTAGAGGAAGTGTGTCACTAGAGGTGGCCTTTGAGGTCTCAAAAGCTCAAGCCAGGCCCAGTGTGTCTTGTCCTGCCTGCTGTCCGCCTGCCTGAATGTGAAAATCTCAGCTACCTCTTCAGCACCATGTCTGCCTGCATGCCACCATGTTTCCCACCATGATGACAATGAACTAAAACTCTGAATCTGTAAGCAAGCCAGAATTAAGTACTTCCCTTTGTAAGAGTGCTATGGTCATGGTGTCTATTCACAACAATAGAATGTTGACTAAGACAACACCTAAAAGCAAATCTACAGATGTTAACATATTTGGACAGTAGGGTTTCAACATAAAGATTTGGGTGAAATATATTTTATCATCTGCACTTCCAGAACTGCACAAAGCAACCCAAATTAACCCTCTTTTTTTGCCTTAGTATTCTCACATTTTATCCTTTCAGAAAGTGATTATAGATTGAAGTCATGAAACCAGGGGGTTTGAATGAGGATGGCACAGAGCACCATAAGTATGGACAAACATGTAGACTTCCATAACTCTACAGCTTTTCTCAAATCACTTGTGCCCTAGTACAGGAGCAGTGGATGATAGCTAATGAGGCTACAAACAAGTACAAACAAGAATGCAAGGAAGGAACCAAAGGCTGAGGGGCCCCCAACTGGATCAGGCCCTCTGAATAGGTGAGACAGTTGATTGGCTTGATCTGTTTGGGAGGCATCTAGGCAGTGGTACTAGGTCCTGGGCTCATTGCATGCGTTAGCTGTTTGAAACCTGGGACTTATGCAGGGACGCTTGACTCAATCTGGGAGGAGGGGACTGGACCTGCCTGGACTGAGTCTATCAGGTCGATCTCAGTCCTTGGGGGAGGCTTTGCCCTGGAGGAGGTAGGAATGGAGGGTGGGCAGGAAGGGGGAGAACAAGGGAATCTGTGGTTGTTATGTAGAACTGAATGGTACTGTAAAATAAAATTAAAATCCTAGAAGAAAAAAAATGCAAGGAAGGTCAAAACCAAGAGGGGACAAATAAGGTTATTCTTGGATTTTGAACACTTGGCACTTGAAGTTACCTAAGATGTTCCTAAGTGGATGATGAATAGAATGGAAATACATAAGCCTCATTTGAAGGCAATTTATCTTTGCATAGTTTCTCTAAATTCACAATACTCAAAAGATGAAAAAATAGCATTCAGTACAATTAGAATACATTTCCATTACTTTTTATACTTCTTTGTAAAAAAATATTTTTATTGAATAAAAAATGTACACAACATATTCTGATCACAGACCCTACCTACCTCCTCCCACTCACCTAACTTACCCACTTCTTTGTCTTTATCGTCAGAAAATTAGTGCCTCAGCTCATATTTGGTACTATATAAAATTCTATAAACAACAGATTTTTTTTTCAGAGATCTGGAAGATCAGAAGTACAGAATCAAAGTACAGATATTTGAGCATCTGTTCCCTGATCCACACATGTTCCAATCAAGCCATGTCCTTTGTGACAAAAGAAATGCTGGCCCTCTAAGGTCTTTTCACAGGTCCATTAATTGCACTCATGAAGGCAATAAATACTCTGTGTTTTGGTTTTGTTTTCTATGGGACTGGTCCTCACAAGATCCTATGTTTGAATGCTTGGTCTTCAGTTGGTGGTACTATTTGAGAAGGATTAGGCATGTGGTATTATTGGAGGAGGTATTACTAAGGGTTGGCTTTGAGATTTCAAAAGCCTATGCTATGCTATTCCCAGTCAGCTCTTTCTCTACCCTCTGCTTGTGGATCAGATGTTAGCTCTCAGCTACTACTAAAGTGACATGTTTGCCTGTCTGTTGCTATGCTATCCTTCATGATGGCTAAGGACTCTATTTCACTCTGAGAGCTTAAGCCCCAAATTAAATGTTTTCTTTCATACATTTTCTTGGTCATCGTGCTTTGTCAAAACAGTAGGAAAGAAATTAATGCACATCACCCACCTATTCATTTAACAATTATGCATCTTAATCATAGAGAATATGATTTTGATGTGACACAAATATTCAGGACATGGCATTTAAGTAATACATACAGTGAGAAATTTAAATTTGTCACATGATATTTGAAGCAACATGATTCCTAGCTGTACTTTGCAGAAATTCAGAGTGTAGGCCCTTGAATGCTTAATTCCAGTCAGACCCTCAGGTCAATGGACAGCCAAAATTAGCATGTATCTATCATTTCAAACTCTTTTGTAATACAGCTTAGGTCTACAACACTGGCATGTAATCTTACTGGTAGACTCAGTTATACAATGAAAATAATATAGGAGTCCAAATACATTTTGTATGCTAAATAAAATTAAAACCCTGTAATTGCATCACAAGTTTTGTGCTTAACGTTCTAATTATCTGAAAGAATGACATTCAATTATCTGTCTCCTTTTTAATGTGTGTGAAAGTGTTCTTACCATATCACTCAAAGCCTATTTATCTGAATAATGAACGATTTGGAATAATCAGTAGCTGTGTATTTTTCTGATTAACACTGATTCATCTGCTTCTCACTCTAAAGGCTATTTTCAAGGCAGAGAAATTGCAAGGCAGATTAATGACAACTGATATTCCAAATACAATCTTGGAAAAGAATGAGGTTGCCAGTGTTAATTTTTTAGTAATCCATGCTTAATAAGCCATCAAAGAACAAATACATGATCATAATAGATATAATACAATTGCCTGATCTCTATTCATAAAGGCTCAGGAACTGTCTAAATTAGTATGTAGTCATGAGGTGCTTATTTATTTTAATCAAAGATCCTTAACTATTTTATGTTATCATCTTAAATAATTTCACTTAATATTGATCTATGAATGTGTATTTACTGTATCCACACTGTTTTTGGCAATAGTGGACGATGAGTATGTTGGAGTTTCTTGTTTCTGCCAAGTTCTAAAATCTAAAGACTTTATAGCTTACTTGGTTTGCAAAAGTACATCTGATATTCACAGAATGATTTCTTTTCTGTGAATTTATTTATCTGAATGTACAGACGGTGTTGAGATACAATATTTTATATACTTATATAGGACATTATGAAAGTACTGACTATCTAAATGTCTTTTTATCATGTGAGATATTTCTCAATTACTCTAATTTAAATTCAATGATAGTATGGACAAGCAATGAGGAGACCATGAATTAATCAATATCTTATTCATGAAGAAAATTTAGAAAAGCACAATACTGGAGTATTACATCTTAATTTAATTGAAAAATGGTTGTTTTTATTGACACATCTTTTTTGTTTTGTTTTGTTTTTCAAGACATGGTTTCTCTGTGTAGCTTTGCACCTTTCCTAGAACTCACTCTGTAGACCAGGCTGGCCTTGAACTCACAGAGCTCTGCCTGGCTCTGCCTCCTGAGTGCTGGGATTAAAAGTGTGTGCCATCACTGCCTAGTTTGATACATCATTTCAACACTTTTTCTCTTTGTGATTTAATTACATGTGATGAACTGTTGCATGAAATGTTAAATGAAATTTCAAATGCCACAGCATATTTTAATCAGTATTGTATTTTACTCTTAGTTATTGGTGGAAATCTAGTCTTATACTTGATTTACATGTTATCTTTTGTTATAAGGATGTAGGAATAGGAATAACCACAGTATGTATAGGAATTACATTCAGTATTATCTATGTTTCAAGATCCTATAATGAAGGCAATATGTGACAAGAATGTAAAAAAGTGTCAAGAGGTTCAATTGCAGAATCTTTCAAGAAAATGTGTACTAATCTAGATTCTTCAGAGAACCAGAGCCAGTAATATACATATATACATGTATGAGCAGCAAATAGAAATTATTTTATTCTATTATTTTCATACACACTTACATGTCTTTGATATAACTGATAATACAAACATTATATTTCAATATTCTATAATTTTCTATATATTTTATATGTATACATAGAAGGATCATAAATTAAATTTATCAACCTGAAGGCATTTGGTCTGAGAAATTGCTCTGTTGCTTATGAGAATTCATAGATCCTATGTTCTGCCCTCTATGAAAGAGCAGCTTATGAAAATGATACTATTGCATTTGAAATCATAAGGTTTTGTACAAGTTTATTGAAAGGCTTCCTCCTCCTTCAAGAGGTAAATCCACAGCTCCTTGTTCCACTCAGGTCAGGCATTCAGTGTTGTCCAACCATGTCAGGGGCATAATAAATTTTACTAAGTCAACTTCAATTACTTATATTAAAACATTCCAAAATACAATCACATCGAAATAAGTTCTCTAACATAAGTTGGAAAACATATATGCTATCATAAATAGAATATATGATTGTTGAATAATATGCTTATGGAAAAGCATATTATAAATATGGTCAGTTAGATTTGTAGTATGAGGAAAATAACTTGGAGGGTGGTGAGATGAGAGTTGTCTGATGCAAGAATTTATCTGAAGCCCTGATGTATGGAAAAGGAACAAGGGATCTACTTGGCAGAGCTAGTAATGGCCCAGGGTCATGGTCTCAGGGAATCTGAAACTTCAAATCCTGGGAACCAGCCTGTTTTCACTCTAAGGGGCTAGGGTTATCAGTTCCAAGGTCACTCTGTTGTTGGTCTGATGCCCTGAAGTTATCCTGTGTTCCTTTTTTGCAACATGGCTTCTTTAGCATCCTGCTGACTTTCTCCCATTGTATGATACTTTCCTCTGATTCTGTTCAATTTTCCTCCTTAGTGAGGCTACCTGTAAAACAGGACCCCAAGAAAGACACGGGGATCACCCAATAACGGAGAAATGGATGAGATCTACATGAACAGCCTGGACATGAGTGAGAGCAATGAATGGCTAGGGTCGAGGGAAAGAGAGCAGGAGATCCCACCTGGATCAAGAACAGTGAGGGAGAACAAGGAATATGAGACCATGGTAAATGAAGACCACATGAGAAAAGGAAAAAACAAAGTGCTAAAGAGGTCCACAGAAATCCACAAAGATACCCCCACAAAAGACTGCTGGCAATGGCCGAGAGACAGCCGGGACTGACCTACTCTGGTGATGGGATGGCCAAACACCCTAATAGTTGTGCCAGAAACCCCATCCAAGGACTGAGGAATCTGGATGCAGACATCCACAGCTAGGCCCCCGGGTGGAGCGCTGGGAGTCTAATTAGCGAGAAAGAGGAGGGTTTATATGAGCAAGAATGGTTGAAACCAAGGTTGGATAAAGCACAGGGACCAATAGCCAAACGAATGGAAACACATGAACTATGAACCAAAGGCTGAGGGGCCCCCCAACTGGATCAGGCCCTCTGAATAGGTGAGACAGTTGATTGGCTTGATCTGTTTCAGAGGCATCTAGGCAGTGGTACCAGGTCCTGGGCTCGCTGCATGAGATAGCTGTTTGAAACCTGGGACTTATACAGGACAGGGATGCTTGGCTCAGTCTGGGAGGAGGGGACTGGACCTGCCTGGACTGAGTCTATCAGGTCGATCTCAGTCCTCAGGGGTGGCCTTGATCTGGAGGTGGTGGGAATGGGCTGGGGGTAAGGGGAGGGGGGCAGGAAGGGGGAGAACAAGGGAATCTGTGGTTGTTATGTAGAACTGAATAGTATTGTAAAATAAAATAATAAAAAATAAAAAAATAGTATTTAAGATGCTACACTTCTTAATAAGCTTGTTTGTTATAAGGTGTATCTTGTGCAAAGACCTCTTGACCCTACCTATTCTAACTTTTCATTCCTTATCCCCTGGATCTTCATAAAATGGACCCTACCACTGAAGAATGACCTGGTGCACATCCAGATGGCATGGAATATGATTAATCAGCCTCCCGATTGCAATGTCTTTAGTCCTCTGTTGCTTCATCTTCCTTCTATAATCCTTTCAAGGAATTTCTGAAGTTAAATGATTTTTCAATAGTTCTCTGACATGAGAAGGAATGGTTCCTTAATATTTTAGATTTCATGACCATTGCACAAGAAAATATTTCTCTTTTTAGAAAATGTACACCCAAAGTAGGTAGCAAATACTAATGAAGTGGATGATGTATTGCTACGTATTAACGCTTATTAGAATATTATAGGACCCTCATGTTAAAAAAAAAAAAAAACATGTTTCATTGTGATTTGAAATACAGGACACTTTGGAGACAGAGAATTCCAATTGTCTGATATGAAAATATGTATTTTCAATTCAAATAATCTCATTTCCACTTATTTAAAATACTGAGCTTTTACATGGGTTTATCTTTGAAGCAATTAAACAAATATGAAATTTGACAAAGAGAACTAACATTTTTCAAAAGATTATGGTGGTCACAGAAGCTCATAAAGAAAATGACTTTAGAAATAGGGCTTGAAATATTTGGTGATATAAGGGTTACATTTCAGTATTCCATCTTTTCCTCATATTATCTATTCAGTATAAAATTGCACATACAAAGAGTGACATGAATAAAATGCAATCTTTTTCCACATTAATGACAGTATTGCCTTCAGTACAACAGCAACTATCTTCGGAGTTTAAATTTTGGGGAAATTCAGCTTACACAAAACCAGCTTCTCCTTTCTGAGACATTCAAAGTTCCCCTTTGTAGTTTCTCTCTTGCTCAGATTGAGTTTTTCTCATACAGGAAAATAAACCTTCAGTTGAGATTCCTTCCCCGCCTTTGACACCTTGTCTACCACAACAAGAACAATGCAGTCACCTTTGAGGGGTGCTGCAAGTTGAAAGAGCCAGTAGAGCATACTTTCAGACATCAATGGATGCTTCCCTCCAGGAGCCCTCACTTTCTGCTGTTCTTTGTTTCTTTGCACCCCTTGCATGGTACCTGCAGAGTACCACGTATAAATTTCCCTACCTCCTTTTCATTTTGAGTATTCTAATATAAATAGGAACAAACTTGGCTTAAGGAAAAATATATTGAAGACAGGTGGTCAGATCACTGATTTTAATAAATTCCAAGCATTTTCTCGGAAATACTATTTCAAATGATTTTTAAATTGCTCAAATGTATGAAGGTCTAGAGTCAATATTAAGCACTATCAAACACACAGTAATTAAATAATAAATAAATAAATGTTGGGAAAATGCACATTTTTCTTCATTTGAAACTGCTATATGTTCATCATAAAACCCACAATATTTACACCTGTAAACTTTAAATATTCTGTGATTGCAAATGTCAATATAGCCAAGACTCACATTTTCCATCTGACTTCTGAAAATGCTGAATGCTTTCAAGGACCAACTGGAATCAATAATAAGCACATTTTTTAGGAAAGTGTTTTTTATTCCATAGCTACAGAGATAATGACATTTTTATTCAAAATCAAACTTGAAAAATTTGCATGAATATTACCAATTAGATTTTACTTCAAGAGAAAATCTGCATATAGTGTAGTAGAATACAGTTCTTCTGTATAGGAATAAGAACAATGGATTTTGTATTCTCATAGGTAATATAGAAACCTTATCTCTTTATTCTTGAGTTTAAGTAATTTATGACTTAAACCTATAAGAGCACACAAATTGGTTATCCAATACCCAATGGTCAGACCTGAAAATACACATACATATAAAATCAGGTAGACTAAAAAGAATGTATTTGTGTATTTAGGAATATATACATATACACAAATATGTATGTGACAGCAATTAATGAAAAGGAGGCCAGGAATTTCAAAGAGAACAAAGAGGGCTATATGAAAGGGCTTAGAGAGAGGAAAATAAAGATGTAATGATATTATTGAAAGAACTAACTAGAAAGGGGGTCATTTCAGTAGAAACCTTGTACAAGGGAAACTTCCAGGAATCTGCAAGGATGACCCCAGGTTTGGCTCCTAGCAAAAAGGATATGTAGCCTGAACTGGCCTCACTCATCCTGTGTCCAGGCAGGACTAACAATGGAGGAATTCAAACACCAACCCAGTGACACATCCTTTGACCTACAGTCTGTGCTACCTATGGGAAGTGCTGGGTTAAAGGTGACATAGAGATGGTGGGAGTAACCAGCCAAAGACTGTTCCAGCCTGAGACTCATGCCAGAGAGTGAGCCCACCCCTTACAATTTCTAAAGTGTTAGGGCCCAGAGGCTGGATCGCCCAGAGATTAGGATAGAACCAAACCGGACTGGAAAGAAAAAATAGTCAATGTAATAAGGCCTAGAGATGTTCTGCTATACTCATAGATTGGTGCCTAACCCAAAAGTCATCAGAGAGGCTTCATCCAGCAACTGGTCGAAACAAATGCAAAGATCCACAGTCAAACATTAGGCTGAGCTCCGGGAATCTTGCTAAAGAGAGGGAGGAAGGAAAGGACTGGAGGAACCAGAGTGGCCAAGGATTTCACAAGAAACCCTACATAATTAACTAACCCTGGCACATAGGAGCTCACAGACATTAAATCGACAACCAAGGAGCCTTCATGGGACTGACTTTGGCTATCTGCATATATGTGACAGTTGTGCAGCTTAGTCTTTTTGTGTGATCCCTAGGAGTGGCAGCAGGGACTGTCTCTGACTCTTTTGCTGGCTTTTGGCACAGGGGTGACCTTGCCCAGCCTTAATATACAATACAAATGCTTAGTCTTACTACAACGTGATATGCCATGTTTTGTAGATATCCACGGGAGGCCTGCCATATTCTGAATAGAAACAGGAGGAGTGGATGGTGGAGGGAGGCAGAGGCAAGGTGGGGGGAGGGACTGAGAGCAGAGGAGGGAGGGGAAACTGTGGTCAGTATGTAAAATAATAATAATAATAAATAATAATAATGGCTATAGATACATCACAGAGAGTTCTCATATGCCCTTCATTCATTCCCCCAAATATAAAGTCCTTCTATTACCATTAGTACTTCTAAAACAGCAGTATTTAGAAAATTACAGTGCTGTGGGATGATCTGTATGTCCTGTGGGAGCCCTTCTTGGGTTCTTTGTGGTGTTACCCAGCAGGTCCGTATAGAGGATGATTAGGACCATGGGCCTGAGTGCAGGTGTTTGAGATGGTCTGCACTTGGCTGTGCTGGGGGATGGTCTGTATGTCAAGTTGTTCTGATTGATCAATAAATAAAACCTGATCGGCTGTGGCTAGGCAGGAAGGATAGGCGGGACTAACAGAGAGGAGAAATAAAAGGACAGGAAGGCAGAAGGACTGGCTGCAGCCGCCGCCATGACCAGCAGCATGTGAAGACGCCGATAAGCCACCAGCCACGTGGCGAGGTATAGATTTGTAGAAATGCGTTACTTTAAGATATAAGAATAGTTAACAAGAAGCCTGCCACGGCCATGCAGTTTGTAAGCAATATAAGTCTCTGTGTTTACTTGGTTGGGTCTGAGCGGCTGTGGGACTGGCAGGTATTGATGTAACCAACCGTCTTATTAAATAAGAAACACAGAAACAATGTAAAAGAGAAAGCCGAGAGGTCAGAGCTCAGAGCTAAAATCTCACCCTTCCTCCTGCTGTCCCAGCTTCGCGAAAAGAGAGACCTACTTCCTGTCGGTTCGTTTTTTTATAGTATGTTGTTCTGCCTTCTCATTGGTTGTAAACCCAAACACATGACTGCCTCGTCACTGTCTGAATGTACAGCCCCCTAGGTCTTAAAGGCATATGTCTCCAATGCTGGCTATATCCCTGAACACACAGAGATCTTATGGGATTAAAGGCGTGTGCCACCACTGCCACACTCTTGCTATGGCTCTAATAGCTCTGACCCCCGGACAACTTTATTTATTAACATACAATCAAAATAATAATTCAGTACAATTAGATTACCACCACATTTCCCATTTTCTATTTTAATAAAAAGAAAAAAAGCAAAAGGTTATAACTAACAAAAGAAAAACTATATACAAAAGTACAATAACTATATACAATATATAAAAGTAATAAATACCTAAACAGGTATTTGACAAATCAGAGAAAATAATTCCATTATCTATCCTATTTTGGTAATTCCAAGATGTATCTAATGTACTTTCTATCCTAATTAATTTTCAACTATAACTAACTAATCTTCAACCATAACTAACTAATCTTCAACTCCCTCAGAGACCAAGAAGGGAATAATTAGCTAACAAAAATAAAAACAGGAAGTGCATGCAAGCAACTTCCAAAAAATTTTGTGAGTTGACAGAAACAGCCAGCTGCCTGGGCAGTCACCTGAGGTTTCTCTGCAGTGTTGGGGCATCATCTTCAGCCTATAGGCTTAGTGTATCTGACAGACTCATTTGTGAAGTAGGATGTACACAAGGTCAACAGTTCAACCTCACATTGGGTGAGAGCAGTCCACGTACCAGAAACACCTGAATTCCACTAGTGTCCTGTCATGATTCAGGATTTTAAATTCTGGAAATTGTTGACAGTTTTTTAATTCAGCTGTCCATTCTTCTTGGCTGTGTATATATGGCTTCATCTCAGCATCCCCTTCTTCTCCACATCCCTCTATTAAATGCCAGTCTACTTTTGAGAGGCATGAGCTTTCAGTTGCTGTTCCATTGTACAACAGAATCCATCGGCCCTCTGCCTGTTAAGCTGCCTTCGAAGAAAAGGGCACCGTACCTTTTCCAGATGCGAAGGCCACTTCAGGGATGGGGCCATATTGTCCTGGCCTCAGAAGATGCCTTTTGATAAAGCCATAACCACACTTGTTTTGGCAAGAATCAGTAGTCCCTTGTTTCGTGATCTGTCTGTCCATTTTGTCCTGTTGATTCGAGGATACTTTGTTGTCCAGTGGCTAACTTTTGCCAAAATGAAAGTTGACTCCATATGCAGTTTCTTCAATGCCCATATTTTCTCTGAAGTAGATTAGTACTGCCAGGAGCCGACATGTCTCAAAAAAGAAAAATTTTCTAAGTTATTAAAACATTTTAAATGCCATATTCTGTAGATCTCTGAAGGGTTTGAAGATGACCTGTCTAAAACATCTCTGCTCAATTTTTAAAACATATCTAATATGACTACAAGTTCTATGATAATGTCTAACTACTAGCTTTCATTTCTTTATATCCTAATAGTTGGTAATAATAACATTCAAGGATCGGAAATTTGCATTACATTGTTAAATAAATGGTATAAATGCAATTAGAAATATACATATAGCATTTTCTAACAATATCAGTTTCAAATTTGTATACAATATAAAACAATTCAATCCAATGTAAAGTATTTAAAACTAGTAATTGTCTTTTTCTTTTCTTTCTTTCTCTTTTTTTTTTTAAACAAGAACCTTAAATCTAATCTCCTTTGCTTAGCCTTTTTCCTAACCCTTGACAATAACTTGTAACCAACCCCCCTAAATACTGAAAATTATCCCAGACCCAAAACCCATTAAAAAGACCAAAAAACCACCTGCCTCACACCACCTCTTTGGGAATGTGGGCGTCGTATTCTTAAAATTGCTTCCTGCTGGGTATGGGCGAAGTTTTCTTTAAACTTGGTTGGGTCTGAGCGGCTGTGGGACTGGCGGGTGACAAAGACTTGTCCTGACTGTGGGCAAGGCAGGAAAACTCTAGCTATATTACAGCCTTCCTTAAATTTCTGTTAGTTTTTTGTTGTTTGGTTTAGTTTTCCTAGTAACTCTTTTACTGTTTCAGTATCTACTGTAAAATAACACACTTAGTTACTTATCTTAAATCAATCTTTTACAGTCTATGAAAATTTTCAGACTTTCCTAATTTCCAATGTCCTTAAGGACCTTGAGGAAGAATGGCAGAGATGTTTGTAGAATGTTCGCAGTATGACTTTGAAGTTTTCCTTACATTGCTTTTATCCCCCTCAATAACAGAAAGCCCTCAGAAGTAAAGTGCATTCTCAAAGCAACTTGAGAACGGTATCTGCTCTTACACTTCACTACTGCTGTTAGGCTGAATGGCTGTACGTGGTTTGGTTAGAATATGCTTTTCTAGCTCTTCTCACCATGCATCTCTTGCTTTATTCAATCTTGTATTTATAACCCAGGCGCATCATATGCTGAAATGTATTTTCAGTTTCTGGTCCATTATCATAGCTATTCCTTATCAAAACTGCCAACTGCCAGAAAATCTAACCTCTCATTCATATTCAAATTATGAAATCCAAATCAATTCTTGTTGCCCAGAGGTCAAACTTCTGATTCCTTTAGCAAAATATATTTCTTGTATTTTTGTATACGACACTATTTCTATGTGGTGTTAATTAGAGAATAAACATCTCAAACAAGTTTCATTCTATCTTAATGATTATGCTCTTAGATTTATCAATACATATTGACAAATATTTAAGTAGCTAGTGAATATGTGTAAGTGCTACAATGTAGCTTATATTCTGAATATGGAAAATATGACACCATATCTGAGTTTAATAAAGTTAGTGACAAAATTAGGTAAGCCTCGTACTAGTTTCATAATCTCTACATTTCTAACTGTTACTAATTATAAAATAGGTGCAAAGAAACTAAAGCATATTCATTAGCATTCAATGAGGATGAAGTGAGGACATCTATATGCCCCTCTGTCCCATTATTTGATTTTACTTCAGTAAATATTGACTGCCAATGCATTTACTATAATCTTTAGGTTTCCTACAGTTTGTTATTGTGGCAAACACATGAATCTTAGAGATGTCAATCCAGAAGACAAAGGAGTTTGTCCTTTACTAACTTCTCTTTACTTGGGAACTCCCTTGGTTCATGTCTACGATGGCATCATGGTACCAGTTTTATTGAATTTCTGTGATAATTGGTGTTCAAATGATGTTTAGTATCTGCAACTAATAGCTCACGAGTAAGTTAAAGTTATGAAAATACATGAAATGATGACAAAATGTATAGTGAAATCCCCTTTTGTACTCTGAAATCAGAACTTTTATAAATGCTGGGTAATGGCTATTACCAACTTTAAATAATAGTCATTATAACAGATTGATTTTATGGAATATCCCATTATATTAATTAGGGCTTAATTTTTGAAATATAGGCACTTTAGTCATATTTCATTAGAACCTGGTTTAAAAGAAAAAAAAGCTTGAGTCCACATTCATAAAGAGCAGCTAGAAATTTGGCTCTCAACATGGTGCACTAAGAGTAGCAATTCACACCACCTCACCAACACACATACTGTGATCCCAATGCTGATTTCACAAAAGACATTTTGAAAATTGTTAATTACATTTTCCTGTTCTGAAGGCAGCCACACTGCATTTATTCAACACCTCAAACAAGCAAAGGGAAACTGACATATTTCTTGACTGTTTCTTGCGTATGTCAATCAGGACTAATGTAATCACATTAAACACAGTTTTTTTTTTGTAGTTCCTATCCATTCCTTTTTTTTTTTTTCAATCTCATATTTTTCAGAAGATTCACAGGAAGTCTTTTGAGGACACTTTCCTTAATGGAGGTGAACATTAAAGAACATTAATCGTAATAGCCAGAACCTGGAAACGACCTAGTTGCCCCTCAACTGAAGAATGGATAAAGAAAATGTGATACATATAAACAATGGAGTAGTACTCAGCAGAGAAAAACAATGACATCACGAAATTTGCAGGCAAATGGATGAAACTAGAAAATATCATCCCGAGTGAGGTAACCCAGACTCATAAGAACAGACATGGTATGTGCTTGCTCATAAGTGGATACTAGATGTAAAACAAAGGATAACAAAGGATAACCAGACTACAACCCACAGCTCCAGAGAAGCTAGTTAACAAGGAGGACCCTAAGAAGGACACGTGGATCTTCCTGGGAAGGGGAAATAAGTGAAATCTCCATTAGTTAATTGGGGATGAGAGGGGGCAATGGAGGGTAGAGAATGGGGGATGAGAACTTAAGGGATGGAGTGGGAGAGCAATGAAATAGACACCATAATAAAAAGAGACATCATGGGGATAGCTAGAAATCAGGTGCTAGGGAAGTTTCCAGGAATCCATAAGGATGACCCCAGCTTAGACCACTAGCAATAGTGGAGAGGGTGCCTGAACTGGCTTACCCCAGTAATCAGATCTGTGAATACCCTAACTGTCATCATAGAGCCTTTATCCAGTAACTGATGGAAGCAGATGCAGAGATTCACAGCCAAGCACCAGGCCAAACTCCAGGAGTCCAGTGGAAGAGAGAGAAGAGGGATTCTATGAGCAAGGGACATCAAGATCATGATAGAGAAACCTACAGAGACCAACAGCTATGGAGCCTCCATGGGACTGGAGTAGGCCTTCTGTGGAAGTGAGACAGTTGTGTAGCTTGATCTGCTTAAGGGGCCCCCTAGCAGTAGGATCAGGATCCATCCCTAGTTCATGAGCTGGCTTTTTGGAGCCCACTACTTATAGCAGGGCACCTTTCACAGCTTTGATGCAAGGGGAGGGGCGTGTGTGTCCATGTGTATAGCACTAGCACTGGGCACAGGTGGAAGGTAGAGAACAAACTTTAGGAGTCAGTTCCTCTTTGTACTATGAGGTTGCTGAGAATCAAATTCAGGAATCAAGCTTATTGACAAGTGTTTCACCCTTGGATCCATCTCTCAGGCCTGTGGTTACTGTCTTCTATAGGCACACAACTGATAGAAACTCTGATTATTGGAGTTTCCCTGAAATAAGACTTAAGACAAAAAGTGGTCTAGAAAAGTTACTCTAAGGAGAGATTTCAAAATGTATAAGGGAAGAAGTAGGAAAAATGAGACCATAATAGAATAAAAGTACAATAAAAATATAAAATAAACCTACAATTTTTTAATAGATTTTTCCACTGCTCTTAACACATGGATCTAGCAAACCCCTGAGAAGCTTTGTAGAATATAGCTTATACTGGTCCTTCTAAAGGCAAGAGAATGAAGTCTTTACGTGTTGACTGTTATTTTTAATGTCTCTTTTAATAATAGATTGCTGAATATTGCCTATTAGAAGTCAGTGATCATGAACTTCTACATCTTAGTTGTGCAAGCTCACACCTTAAGAAATCAAAAACCCTCAGGACAGAATCAAGAACGAAATGAAAGAAGATAGGAAAAGTAAGGGTTAGTGGTAGAGATTCAAAGAGAGATCAAAGGAGTAAAATAGACAAGTGAGAGATAAAGAAATTTGCCATGAGCACAGCAGCTAAAATATGAACTTGGGAAAGGTGAGGCTGAAAATACCTTATTCAAAAGTTACTAGACAGAACTTTATGTGTGAGCAGAGGGGGCCAGACCATTGGTCAGTTTTAAATTCTTTACCAAGATTATCAGAAACTAGTGTTTCCTATTGGTTGAACTATGGGTAAAATTTTACTGAAATTTGCCTTGTTCCTTTCAGTTTGAAGAAAGTCCTTAGAAGTAGGAAGATTGATTTACAGAGATTGCCCAGAAGTCACTGAGATGAATACGTGGCTGCTTAATACAGATGAGGTTCAAAAGAGAAAGTGATCTTTTGAATTGAAAAGTAAGGGTTGTTTTGTTTCTCACACTCTGAAGATGAATAGTCCTGCATACTTTGTATTAATGGGTCTTTATGAAACCTCAAATCCCCTTGGCACATGTAACTACTCTGGAGTTTTTTTTTTTTTTTTTTTTTTTTTTTTTTTTTTTTTTAGACAACCCTCTACTTGAATTAGAGGCAATTCACCTTGAAACAAAGACTACAACCCTGTAATAAAGGTGACGTGCACTTAGAAACCACTTTTGATATCTAAGATGCAAGGAGACAGCAGCTAGATAAACTTTGATAGAAAAATATAGAAATTTGACAACCTCTGTTGTACACTTGGGTGTGATACAATAAAAAGAAAAACACAAAATTACTAATTTATTCATGATTGTAAGTCAATTGAGTTTTAGATAGGCTCCTATACAAAAGAAAACTAGGATGAGGAATATACTTAAAATGACTCTGTGAGAGGAATCAGGGAAGAACCTTGGGTATTCCGACAGAGGAAGGAAACATAACTTTCTAAGATAATATCTTGAAGTGTCAGGTCCACTTTAGACAAACTAGCTTCGGACACTTTTGAGCACCATGGAAACAGAGAAACAAGCTCTAGAGGAAACTGTTGT
This sequence comes from Peromyscus leucopus, assembly GCF_004664715.2. Lineage (NCBI taxonomy): Eukaryota > Metazoa > Chordata > Mammalia > Rodentia > Cricetidae > Peromyscus > Peromyscus leucopus. Next base: position 26,494,332 of record NC_051073.1, read on the forward strand.
TGTCCCTATAAGATCTCCTTTGTCTGTCTTCACATTTCATTTCGGCCACCTGGAATGTCAGTTCTCTTCTCTAGAGAACTATTCATAGTCATTTGTAAAGGGTGAGGAAGACTGGTCCTTGTACCCCAAATTTGACTAATTTCTCAAAGAAAAAATACTGTGTTCCAGAGCTTTCCCTATGAGAATAGAGAGAATTTAGTTGTCAGCTCAGACCACACTTTTGCTTAACATACCCCCAAATAATCATTATTTTTAATTTTCATTTAACTTTAATTTGGTAGGTAATTTCCTACATAATTTGTCTTGTTTAGGTAATTATACATGTTAAAAATCAGTGACCAAATCTGAAAATTATCAAAGCAGTGTCAGACTGATTGCTCAGTAGATAAAATTCTTGTCTTACAAGTGTGAGGACCAAAGTGGCCATTCCCAGCACCAGGTGAAAGCTTCATCAACATGATGGCTCTCCTGGAATGCCAGAGGTAGAGACAGCGGTTAGCGTGGAGTGAGCTGGTTAATTAGAGTAGCTGATTCAATGAGATCCAGGTACAGTGGGAACACTTGTCTCAGTAAATTAAGTAGAGAGTGATGGAGGAACATAACCGAAGTGAAACTCAAACATAACATGCATGCATACCCATATACACGTGTGTGCCTACATACATGGAAACACACATATGTACACTTCAGACATAAATGAGTCAAACTTCAGTGTTCCTCCATTGTTCTCCACATTATTATTTGAGATAAGGTGTCTCAGTGAAGATGCAGCTAGTTTAGGTACTCTAACTGGCCCATGAGCCTCCAGGATATGCCTCTTCTTCGCTGTGATTGCAGGCAAGGGCCACAGTGCCTGGCTTTTATTTATATGCAGCTAGAGATCAGAATTCAGGTCCTCACACTTTGGCAGCATGCACATTACCCAATAAGTCCATTTCCCCCATCTCTACATTTAGATTTTATTTAAGAAGAAAGAACCATTTTAGATTTTTCAATAGGTCTGACTAATGCACTATACATTAATCTCTAAATATACACTTACACTAGTAATTATAAAATTATGTTTTTTTTTTTTTTTTTTTTTTTTTTTGGTTTTTTGAGACAGTTTTCTCTGTGTAGCTTTGTGCCGTTCGTGGAACTCACTTTGTAGACAAGGATGGCCTCGAACTCACAGAGATCTGTCTGCCTCTGCCTCCCGAGTGCTGGGATTAAAGGCATGTGCCACCACCGACGGCTTAAATTTTTTATTTTATAATTTAATTTAATTTTACATATCAGCCATGGATTCCCCTGTCCTCCCTCCTCCCACCCCTCCCCCAGCCACCCCCCATCCCGTCTCCATCAGTTTCTTAAAAATACAGGAACATGTTAATGAAGGGTATCTTATATATTTTCAAAACAAAATGTGAGAGAAAATGTAGTGCAAATTAAATCATTTTAACATTGCAATGAATATACTCTACAGTGTTTTATTGTGAAGAAGAAGTCTTACTCTATCCCTTTAGCTATACTCGTTTTTGTAAAGCTTGCCACTCCATATCTGTGCTTTATTTTCCTCCTCACAGCTTAGATGACAGGCGTTACAAGAAGAGTGCATAATTTCAATGCTAATTGCATTTATATTTTTGCTGTTTGTACTGAACACCCTTTTTACTGAAAACACTTACAGGCTAGTGCTGATGATTTAGTAAGGAAGTGCAGTTATTCTTTATTGAACGTAATATACCATAATATAATATGCATTGTTCTCTTTATGAACCAGTTGCATGATTGTAAGTAAGAACTAAATGGTACGCCATTGTGTATTTTATCTTTTATGATGGTTTTCTGTCAAGAAGGAATAGCAATCATGGATGAAAAGCAGGTCCCTTATGTTTTTGAAGAAACTAATAGTACCCGTTAGAGTTGCTAATTGGTAAAGATCTGCAGTGACAGGTTTTTTAACTGTAGTTACCATGGAAAATTTACTTTGAAACTGGCACTTGTGAGGATCTGACTTCATTTTCTTTCCAAGTTTTGGGACTGGGTAAGAAACATTGTCATTGTTCCAGAGCCAAGACATTCTTGAGGAGTATAATAGATAGCTGACATGACTCTAGTTTAAAATATTTGTATGGCAATAAGAAAACTTGTCCTCAAACGACTTTTCCTCATGTTTTCATGATTAGTTTTAATTTTTGCAAGTACACATAATTTACATTTGAAGTATATATAATGACAAGAAAACTTAGAATCATACAAGTTTTCAAATTATTTCCCCCTAATATCAGAATATTAAATATTCAAAACAAAACAGTGTTTACATTTTTGAGTTCAGTGCAGAAAATATTTCTTGTACATTTTCCGTAGTCAAATAACAAGAGTTCACAGATATGGCTGAAATCTTATTTTTTAATTGTCTCTTATAAAGCAAAGGACAGGTACATGTTTTAGAAATAAAATGCATGTAAATTTCCTTCTTTGATTTTTAAAACAGCAGGCTTAGTGTATGAGAGAGGTAAAGATTTTGAAGTAAAAAATGGCTCCACTTTTCAGTTGAAGATGTGGATTCAAAGAGAAGTGTGCTCTTTAAGTGAGTTTAATCACACTACCTGAGAAAGACTCTGGGATTGAAATGCTGTAACACAGTCCTTTTGTTACAGTAAGCTAGGAGATCATACTTCAACATGATATTCCTTAACATATGAGTGCACCCATTTTTTTTTTGTTTATCTAGAAGAATTTTACTTTTTTTAATCAATAAAAGCAAGTAAATAAATAATTTGGGATGTACACTTTGTACATGTAAGTTTCTTAGACTAGTATAGGAACATCTAAAATAGTTTACAAAGGAGAAGCCCATATTTCCAACAATAGTGAATTGTATGTTAGTATAATGCTTTCCCTGATTGTTATCTTGTTTTATACCTCTGCATTGAAATATAGAGTTTCTGTTATTGACTCTCTTCCTGGTAAATCTTAACCAACCTTAATATGGAATAAAAAAAATATTTAATTAAATTTTTCTTAATTTTACTGTCTCAGATTTATTTATTTCAAAAATTCAGCCAGAAGTGATAAATATGTCGCTAAAGGATTGGCTTTAGGTTCTTGTCTGTCCTTAGCATTTTGAAATGTAAATATAGAATTTCTAATATTGACTACAATTTTCCTTATAAATATTTTTCTTATTGAAATTATTTTTTTTATGAAACTTAATGATTCCAGTGAAACTGTTTTACAAAATATATTCTAATATATGCATGCATTATTTTCTGAGACTATTTTAATTAATTGATTAAATAGAACCATAATCTATTGTTTGTATTCCATGTCTGATCAGTAAAAATTCTTCCTTAAGTATTTTTGGATTATATTACAAAGTGATAGAACAAATTACGACACCTAATAAAATGACCAGATAAGCAGTTTTCTAATTAAATTTGAAAACAAACAGCAAGCTCCAGAACCGTGTCTTAGACAACAGTATAGACATAAATACAGGGGAAGCTCCAATGTAGTTAACTTAAATGTTATGTAACCCTATCCATGCTTTTGTGAGACCAGATCCTTGTTACAGATTTTATAATGGGAAATAATAAATAAGGCTGAATATTTGTGATACAATTTCCTAAAAATAAACATTATATGAATGCTGTGTATGTGTCTATCACTTTATATTCAAAAGCACATCTTTATTTCCTAGTAGAATACTAAATAAGCATTTATAGAAATCTTGATAACAATTTTTGAGAAGGAATCTATTTGGATGAGATAATTAACTTGTCTCACCCCAAAAGACTTTAGTAGTATTCAGGATCAAATACTTTGCCCAGTAAACTCTGAAATGCTATGGAAGCAGTTTGATTTCCTATGTAATAGAGTCCCTAGTTTTTGATATAATGGATGAGCTCATCACACATTTACCATATATTACCTAGGTTCATTAAAATTATGCTCACATCTGAAATAGGACCTATTAATAGTTAACTGTATCTTTTTAGCTTGTCGGAAGCATGGGGTGGTTTGTTATATGCTCAGATTTCATTTCAAGTATATATATATAATGATGTGTTCTGTACTGAAATAACAACTAAAGCAGTAGCTTAGAGTAAGCAGTTGTCCTCTATTGGACAGGCGTCTATCCAATCCACTGATAGTCTGAATGGGAATAAGAAGAATGGGCACAACTATATAAGATAATTCTAGAGCAGAACACTGTCACTGCTATTGGACTTCACAGGTCCTCCAGGGCCTCTTTCCGACTGCAGCAGTGTGCAGCAGGTGTGAGTAGGACCATGAAGCAAGTCCCAAATCTTCTGCCTGCTAACCTTCCCTGAAAATGTGACTTTAGAATAAACCCATTTCTTTCTATATAAACTCCTAATACGTTTCACTTGAATTGCTGATAATGTACACATTGTGAATAAGGAAGACTCTGTCTTTGGATATTGTAGCTATGCAAAATATAGCACTCATCAGGTATTTTTATTTATTTATACAAAAATACACACTTAACATTTATTAAGCCTGTCAGTGAGGTTCAATCCATAGCAAATGACAGGCCAAAACACTCGCCTTTCTAGGTGACTGAACTACAACTCAAGATACCTAATAACAATGGATCAGGTTGAATTTAGTGTTCAAGAGTCCGAAAGCCATGAAACCACATTGAGCCCTATTGATTTTTTTTAAGTGCTTAGGCTTTTAAATGGATTTTACAAAGAAATGTATTGTACAGGATCATGCTCTATCAATTTTGCTGAATTCTGAGTTTGATACAGTTTGGGAGAACTAAAGAAACAGGGGGACCTTTGGGGTTAATAAAGTAAAGTTCCCAAAGAATTGCTCTGTGCAATATTGGAAAGACAGCAGACCCACTCAGCTTTACTTCAGGGGAACTGTTAAAACCAGACATGCTATCAAATGCTGTCATCAATGATAACAGGAAAAAAAAGAGGAGGATAGCGCATGGACTGCCACGCTTCACTAACTCCTGAAGCACAGGGGACATAGTGAGTTCAGCAATCATGTTTATATGCTCACGAAGCACATAAAGCATATATACATGGCAAAAACATTGCATACAAGGTGCTGACATTACAAATAACTGCCACCAAGCTAAAGGACCTCTTCCAATTCTCCACTAACATACTCCCTCCTTTCAGACTGTACATTAACACAAATCACACAGTGTGCTGCAGGCAGTGTATGCTTCTGAAGTGAAAACCAAACACTATCAGATTAGCTCTCTGTGAAGTCAATATGTGTCTAATAAAAAGTCCAAGTAATAAGACATTAATAAAATTATCAAAAAAGGTTTAAAAATATTAAGGGTAAATATGGATAATTACTTCCAAATAAATGATTTGTATGGTATGTCTAAAGTGAAAAATTACTAATGGTGAATATCCATATTAATAAAGAAGAGGGATGTAGAATTAAGCAAAGCTGTGTGTTTTGCTTTATTTTTTGTGGTGAAAATAAAATTGTGTTTATTATTGAGAGTGATGCCTCTGTCTAATATACTGGTTGATCACTGGTGGCCTACAAGTTGATTTAAAGTTCTTATTTGCATATTTATATATTCAGAAATAAATGCATAAAATCTGAATTTTGAAGCTGGCATTTATCCACAAATATATAATTTGTCAATGTTCTTCTGACTTTATTAGGCAAACACAAAACTTTCTTTCCTGTAGCTAGAGTTTTCCTGCTTTGCCCACAGTCAGGACAAATCTCTGTCACCTGCCAGTCCCACAGCCGCTCAGACCCAAACAAATAAGAGACTTATAATGCTTACAAACTGCATGGCCATGGTAGGCTTCTTGCTAACTGTTCTTATAGCTTAAATTAATCCATTTCCATAAATCTATACTTTGCCATGTGGCTCATGGCTTACTGGCATCTTCACATGCTGCTTGTCATGGCCGCAGTTGGCAGTCTCTCCTCCCACCTTCCTGTTCTCTCAATTCTCCTCTCTGTTAATCCCGCCTGTACCTCCTGCCTGGCCACTGGCCAATCAGTGCTTTATTTATTGACCAATCAGAGCAACAGATTTGACATACAGCCCATCCCACAGCACTTTCCATTAAAGTAAACCTTTTATAGAGATCTTGAAGTTTCTTCATTATACCATAAAGCAGCTTTGATGAAACAAATTGTTTTGTGAACAGATAACCTGGGTTAGAATTGCATTATATGGTAGACTTCTACAGTTTTCTTATATGGAATTTAAGTGTGCATGTAAGTTTATATATCCATTACTGTAAGATGTTGGGTAGAAATAAAGTCTAATTTAAGAGTAATAAATGATATATTTCTATTATATATAAAATAGTATCATTTGCAATACACACATATACATATGTGTGTATGTATAACTACAGACACTATTCATCTGAAAAACAACTTAAATAAGAAAGTTACTACCTATTTACAATAAAATACATATTTTGAATTTGGAATAGGGAAGCTTTTTTTTGGTTCCTCTAAGCAAGTACATGACAGAATATATAGGAAAACATAAAAAAATGCTCATGATCTAGAAAAATAAATGATACTGATTAAACCACAGGAAAATTTTCACAATGATGAGAGACATATTTCATCATTCATTTGAATAAACAGTGTAGTATTGATATTTTCTCATTTGTAGGTAAATCTTACTTAATATTTAAGGAATTAATCTTATAAATAGATTTATCTAAATGACATAATGGTAAAATATTGCTTTCAATTTTAATTTCCAACCTTTAGAACTAATATATACTCATGGTAATGTTGTATTAAAACTATATTAATATATCCTTGCATTATCCTCAATTGGTGACATATACAATTAAATGTGGTTAGACTTGGTGAGGAAACACTGGAATTTGTTGATCTGTAAGAAACTATATTTTGTAGATGTTGTTTGAAATCAAGACTATAAAATGTCAAAGACAGGAGCATTAGCTTTTTAATAAAGCTTTTTTTTAAAGCAAAGAATATGTTTTATTGTAGAACCTGAAGCAACATTAGAGCTTTTCATGAGCTTATTATTAAAGAGTACAAGACAAATTTGGCAGGGTTTGGTAAAAATAATAATTCTTAGGAAAATATTGTATTATTATTGAAGAGGAAAGTGAGTTTGGATTCTAGAGCAGTCTGAAATACAGATACATTCTTAACTAAAGAAAGACATTCGTAGGATCCCACCTCTTCCTTCTTCTTTTCTGGTGAATAGATGGGAGGCAAGCAGTTTTGCTCTGCCATGTCTATCAGGTACTATAGTACCTAACACTTTGGCTTAGTCAGGGTTTTTTATTGCTGTGAAAAGAGACCATGACCATGGCAACTCTTATAAGGAAAATATTTATTGAGGGGGCTTGCTTACAGCTTCTCAGTTATTCAGTCCATTGTAATCATGAAGGGGAATATCACAGCATGCAGGCAGAGGTGGTGTTGGAGGAATAGCTAGGAGTCCTGCATCTTGCATGCAGTAGGAAGTCGACTGATGGTCACACTAAGGGAATCTTGAGCAAAAGAAATCTCATAGTCTGCCCCTACAGTGACACATTTTTTTCCAACAAGGCCACTAATCCAAATAGTGTCATTGCCTTTTGGGGTTGTTGTCTATCAAGCCACCACACACATCAAAGCAAGCATGTCTAATTAATCATAAAATACAACCTCCAAAGTGTAAAATAACACAACTCCTTGCTCTATCAGTTGATTATCTCAGCTACATATTTATTTTTAGTGGAAAGTTCTTTAACTTAGTTGCCAAATAATTTTTGTTGAACTAAAATCATACTGCTGTTCCTTATCATTCAATATTCTCAACATTAATCCTTATTTTCCTAGTGAATAATTTAAACTATGGGACAAACAGAAGAAAAATATAATTATTGTTAAGCAATTCTAGTAAAATTTATAAATAATCTAAAACAAGTTTTACAATTAAATGTATATGTAAATATTTGATATATTTTTTCACATTGACACAATATATATGTATATATATATGTGTTGATATACACAAACATAAGTAATAGTGGGAAAATATACATAGTAGAATTACTTTAGAGTTTTCCTAAGTTCATCATGGATAATATGTCTGTTTATTTTCCAGAATTTCTGTAGACTTGGATTGTCACAGCAGATATTAGATTAAACTTTTTAATTCATTATCATGTAAAATTTATGACAATAAATTTCATAAAAAGGACTTGTATTGAAAAATTGTTTCCTAACTAGTTTTGAAACTAGTTTTGCTAGTTATCTCTGTACTTTTTCCAGTCATGATCTCCATATCCCTTGCTCATAAAATCCCTCCTCTCTCTCATCAATTGGACCCCTGTAGCTGCTTCCATCAGTCACTGGATGAGGTTTCTATGATGACAGTTAGGATATTCAGCCATCTACTCACCAGAGTAGGCCAGCTCAGGCATCCTCTTTACTATTGCAAGTAGTCTATGGTTGAGTCATTCTTGTGAATTCCTGGGAACCTCCCTAGCACTCTGTTTCTTTCTATTCCCAAGGTACTGGACTAGGCCCTCTGGATAAGTGAGACAGTTGTTTAGCTTGAACTGTATAGGGGGCCCCCAGGCAGTGGGATGGGGATCTGTCCCTAGTGCATGAGCCTGCTTTTTGGAACCTGGTGCTTTGGTGAGACACTTTGCACAGGCTTGGTGCAGGAAGGAGAGGCTTGCACCACCTCAACTGAATGTAACAGGCTCTGCTGACTCCCCATGGGAGTCTTTACCTTGGAGGAGGTAGGAATGGGCGGTAGGTTGGAGGGGTAGGCTGGGGAGCAGGAAGAGGGAGAACAGGGGAATCTCTGGTTGGTATACAAAATGAATAGAAAATATCTTAATAAAAAATTATTTATAAGTAAAAGAAAAATTGTTTCATATACTCTATTTAAAATAAACTACCATGGAATTTAAAAAAATTAGTTAACACAAATTTTCTATATTCTATATTTCTATGTTGCTCTATAATTACTTATTTTAGAATAATCCATTAGTCCATGTTACATATAAACCATATCTAAATAAAGATGTTCAAATAATGGAAGATAACTGATTTTATCAGGTTAAAAATAATGTACTAACAAAAAAATGCCAATTTTGATAATACAAATCTTGCAATTACTTCTCCCTTGGTTCTTTGTTAATTAAATGATGTGTAGGCCTTCCACTCACTTGCTAGAATGGCTTCCAGCAATAATATGCTTGGGAAACCCCAAGTTAGCCAGGACTCCAATATAATGTGTGTTTTGAATGTATTTCTTAGTATAATGCCATCAGTTTTGATCTTTCTGCATGATGTTGGCTAATGGCTGTCTATCTAAAATGCCACCCATCTCATTGACTCTATAATGCAATTGGAATTTTTTTTAATACCAAGCACAAATCATATTCCTTTATGTGATACCATTAGAACATTATAACAAAGGTGAATCTCAGAAAGGACACATAGACACTTACAAAGCTGTGATCTATGACAGTCTAAAACTCTAAGGTTGGTTTAATTGAATTAATCATTACTAAGAACTCAAAGCACAAAGCATAAAGTGACTAAATGCTTTCATGGAAGAAATTTTGACCTTTTAAATATCAATGAATTGATTGGCAGATTTTTCTACTTTTCCCACAATAAAAGAATTCCATAATTAAATTACATGGCTGACATTTACAAAGATAGGAAATCTATGCAAATTGTAATTTCACACACAAAGCACTCACGAAAGAAACATAGCAACGTAGAATATATTGTGTGTGACATGTTTAAAAACACTAGTGTATTTGCATTTTATATGGATAATATACATTCATATTATAGTCTTAATTCATATTATCAAACAGTAGTTTGTCATAACCTCTGATCAATAAGATTAATTTTTACCTTTCTGTTTTGAAATTTTGAACAACTAACTTATGAATTAATGCTTTTAACGCATTTATTTTATACAAAAAATATGTGTCCAACATAGAGGAAGACAAAAGTATAGTTACAGCAAAGATGCATGCAGGCCAATATGACCAAGGCAGGCTACAGTAAAAGAAGTGATCATGTGTGTGGAATTTCCTTATCCTTGTACAAAGGCATTATTTATTCAGACCTCATAAGCTCACATAACCAGTAAACAGCATTTGTAATTTTTGATTTTCAGTGTATCATATTCTAGTCAAAATCATATTCATTTTTCAAAAATTAGATCCTACACTCTCTGATTTGTCTTTATGACATTTTAAAACACAATTGAGGATTTTTTAATTGAAATTTTTCATTACATATGTATCTACAAACTAGGAAATGTATTTATATTCCTCATAAAATTATAAGGATGGTTAGTTTTAACACTACATTTTCTTTGGTATAGAGTTAGAATTCAAATAAGATAAATAAAAAATTAATGAATGAAAATTTCAGTATTTTAGAAAGCATTAATCAACATTTTTCTTTCCTCTAAGTTTGTAAATGATGTCCAGTGCATTTTAGGATTAGACAACATTAATAGGTTTAGGTAGTGATAATTTTCAGTTCATTTAAAAAAATGTTTTTGAAAATTTTCACCAAATAACATACTAAGAGTTGAAGGACTGTTAGTTAATTTATCAAAACATCGTATTACTCCTTTTACCTTCCCAATGTACTGAATAATTTACTTGTTTCTTTCAGTAATGTAATAGTTAAAGATTTATATTTAAGTCTCTCAACAATTTCACTTCATTTCAGAATCTGGTAGGGAATAAGTGTCTAGTTTCACTTTTCTCTATGTGGATTTCTGTTTCCCCCAGCATGAACTGTTGATGACCACCTCCTTCTTGCCAAATTGTGTTCTTATCACCCATTACAGACCTTGAAGTTGAATTATCATGGTTACATCTGTTGCTCTCCAGTCTACCAAAATGGATGCTGTAGAGCATTCTGACTTGGTGTAATTTGTTTTACTACTGTGTCTCCCATTTTTCCACATTGTCTTTGTGGGAATGAACATCTAACTTCCATATGACAAACGGTGGGATTCCTGTAGAGCTGCTAGTGGAGATAGGTTCTCTCAACTTTTCTTTGTCTAGTGTGCTTTTAACTCTGCTGCTTAGGAAAGTTTCTTTGGCTACATCAACACTGGATGACACCAGTGTTGCCATGCTTCTTATTTAATACTATGAAAATCCTGCACTCTCTCCTGACTCATGGCGTTTCTGCTGGGAAGTCTGACGTCAACTTTATAGCACAAGCAGTATGTTAACTTTTTGTTCCCCTACTACCTATGAACTTTCTCCTTCCTGTTCATATTTGAGAATTATGTTATATATCTGTGTAGACTTGGTTAAATTACATTACTGGGGATATTTGACTTTCTTGTACTTGAATGCTCCTCTCCTTTTCTAGTTTGGAATTTCTCTTGTTATGATATTTTGTGCAAGTATGTCTTTCCTTTTGGTCCCTAGCTCATGTTGAATGACAATAACATAAATGTTTCTCCTAAATACTTTTTGAAAATCTCCACACATTTCCTTTATTGGTCTTCAATTTTCCTTTGGTTTTATCCTCCTGTTTTGTATTTTCAAAGAAATTTCAAGTTAAATAATTAAAAAAAAACTGTTTTTTTTTTTTTTTTTTTTTTTTTTTTTTTTTTTTTTCATTGATCTTTCTTCCTTTCGAGATTTTCAGGCTTTTTTTTTTTTTTTAAAAAAAAAAAAAAAAAACTTTGGTTACATGTATTTTCAACTGAAGAATTTCTTCATAGTTCTTAAAAATAATATTCATTTCTTCATTAATTTCCAGATAGTGTATTGAATAATTTCTTTTGTTGCTGGGCTTCCTTAGAGCATTCACTCAACTCTCCATCTCAGAATTATGTGGTGAGTTTCAGGCATTTCATTTTGTATTTTATGTAAAAGTATTATTTTTCCTATAATATAACATATTTATAATTATGAGTTAGCTTTTGAATTTTATCAATTATTCTCATATATGGACTTGGAGTTGTTCAAAGTCTTTTTATAACAACTGTTTAATTCATGTAACTCTGAATGATATGTTTTGCATGCAGAGAAGAAGCTCCTTATTGAATCTTAGCTGTAATGAAGTTTCCTGCAGAAATGTGAAAGAGTCTATTCACCCCAGAGAGGCTACCAAGGACAAACCAAAAAAATAAAGATTCACTAGAATTTAGTTTAGTACAATGTTTGTTGGCTACAAAATATCATTCCTCAAGTGCCCTGCTTTGTTGTTGTTGTTGTTGTTTGTTTTTTTTTGTTGTTGTTGGTGGTGTTTTTTGTTTGTTTGTTTTTTGTATAAAGGGACAGTAGAAGTGGTGTTTATAATAATGTATAAGTTCCTGGGTACATAAATGGACTAGGTACAGAAGAAAAAATCATAATGAGATTGAGAATTAAGTTGCTCTATGTAGGAATATATGTTTCTTGATGTAGGAGGTAGAGAAGGGCACAAACATATAAGGAGGAATGGTAGAAGCAATGACATAAGACTATTGATTAGACACATACTAAAAAGAAAAGAATAAGCATGAACTCAATGTCGAAAAGTCTCTTGTCTCAGAAATCAAGTATCAAGGAATGTAAACTAGGGCATTCTCTATTCTCTGGGAAAGATGGTAGGATACAGGGTAGTAAACACACACACAGAGAGAGAGAGAGAGAGAGAGAGAGAGAGAGAGAGAGAGAGAGAGAGAGAGAGAGAGAGAGAGATTCAAACAGCAAGGGATTATGCTGCATTAATCCTGGGTGTTATATACATAAGGAAAAGCTGAAAAGAGGATCAAGGAAATTGACTGTGAGCTCAGTCTCAGCTAAATCCCTGACCTATTCGGAGAAACCAGGGTAACAGCCAAAGACTCACTGAACTCTACATCTCAAATGGTGTGCAAGATCCTAGCCTAACTACGAGGCAAAGTTCACTAACAATATCAAAATTCTAGAAGTGAAGCAGAAACAAAAGATACATTATTTAAAAGACTAAAATACTTGTCTCTTAATAATTATTTGATATTTTGGCCACTACATAGCCCAAACACAATTGTTTAACAAAAAAACTTATTAAATACCTTTACTTCTCAAAAAAGTTACATTAGCAAGTTTTTATGTATTTTTAAAGAATATTTTCATTTACAAATTAAAGAAAAACATTTTCATTAGAGATCTAGGGTACATGGAAATTCATTTTGTAAATGATTTTAAACCATACTTTAAAAAATAAATTAATTCACTTTATAAACATAGTTTTGAACCACTTTAAGTGTTTTAGTGGAAGTGTGAATTTCATTTGAATAATATCATCATTTTAACAAAATTATTCTAAGTTGTATTAATTTAAAATGCCCTAAGAATAATTTGTCTGTCTTTCTCATATACTTTTTCTTCTGAAAATTCACAGCTACAAGAAGCGATTGCTACTTCTACGTTGCATATGCATGCATTTCAACAGGGAAAATATAGGAATGTGAACCTGCTGGTGGTATAAAACATGAGCCGATTTCTTTCAACACTTTTCTCTGGAAGAGATCTGTGTGCCTTTGTTTGATATCTACTCTAACAGGAATCCAAAGAAAATGCCTTTGTTACCTAGACTTCATGTGAAAGCATGCATTTTAAAGCACTTCTGACTTCTCATGTAAAAGAAAATAACATGAAATTTGATGATGAAACTTTTAATGCATGAAGATATTAAAATGTTTTGCTACTTCCATTATATGTATATATATAACAGGATTATTATATATGTAATGTATATATACATATACATTATATACTATATATTTATTAATGGAGGATATATATGTGTGTATATATATATGTATATATATATATATATACAATTTTTAGGATTTTAATGATTGCACCATTTCCTCCTTACTCTTCCTCCCGCCAAAGCCTCCTGTGTACTCCCTTATTCTCTTGTAAGTTATATGTATATATTATATATTATATTATATATTATATATTATGAAAGTACAATCTGGTGAGTCTTAGTAATGTCACTGGTAAGCATTTGTTTTCAAGACTGACCACGTGGTATTGGATAACCCATTGGTGACTTCTTCCCTGGTGCAGGATTTTTTTTCTCTTAGCATTCCTTAGTTGCCTGTAGCTCTTTGTCTAGTGCTGAGGCCTCGAGACCTTTCCTCTTTCCATGGAATCATGTCTGTTTGTGTCATCTTTATTCAAATCATCTTTAGGCAGCCATAATGGTGAGACTTCATGTGTATAGCTACTCTGATATTTCTAGAAGACACAATGTCACAGAGACCTCTACTACTCTGTCTCATAATCTCTTTGTCTTCTTTTCCTCAATATTTCCTGTCCTTAGGTGCAGATCTTGTGTTTTAGAAGTATCATCGGGGACTAGACTCCACAACCCTGGATTTTGATCAGTTGTGGTTTTCTATAATAGTCTTTTTTTTTTTTTTTTTTTTTTTTTTTTTTTTTTTTTTTTTTTTGATTTTTCGAGACAGGGTTTCTCTGTGTAGCTTTGTGCCTCTCCTGGAACTCACTTGGTAGCCCAGGCTGGCCTCGAACTCACAGAGATCCACCTGGCTCTGCCTCCCAAGTGCTGGGATAAAAGGCGTGTGCCACCACTGCCCAGCAGCTGTAATAGTCTTACAATGTTGAAAAAATATGTTACATTGATAAATTGTTACATTGAGAACTACACATGTCTGTAGGTATAAACACAAATATTCAGAATGTAGTTAGGGATTACCCTGGTTAAATAAAGTGCAGTTTTAATTTGTCCTCAAGATTCATGAATTTTGAACCCTATAGCTGTCTAACTTTCTAGTACCTGACATGATTTCTCTCTGGTTCAGCAGGCCTTAAATCAAAAGACATTGGTGGCCACCAAGGTATGCGTGCTACTTGTACACCCTAAAGACTATCCTGTCATGCCTGTAGTTTTTGTGATTGGTAAGCATCATAGCCAGATATGATATTGATTACTTCTTTCCTGTGGAAGCTGCCATGGCTCTTTTGAACCAGTGAAGCTAGTCCTCAGAGAGCATGCGTTCAGGTCACACCCAGATGTGGGTGCTGGGGGTCTTTTGTAAAAAGTGCAGGATGTCTTCCAGAACAAAGACTTGCACTCGACCTCCTGAGTTATCCACTAGTAATGGCAATAGTCTCTAATGCTTTGGGATTCTCTTGGACAATATTGACAAACATCTCAAAAGGAGCTTGCTCATATCTGGTGTTTGAGTGTTTGTTAGATAGTCTATGGGTCATGGGTAGAGCACTGCAGCCTGGATGAGAAAATTTATTTTAAAGTAGACATGTAAATGTATACACACAATTACATGTCTTGCAGACATTTTTGTGTACTTCATTAATATGATTCCTTATGACTATTTCAGACACCCTCACTGTTATTTACCCCTTCTCTGTCCTTCCTCTGCATTTATCTACTCCCTCCCTAATAAAAGCCCCCAATGCACATTTTTTCACACTTTCCCCTTCAAATCACTTATACTTTGCTGTCTATTCTCCTTCTCTACTGCTCTCATATGCACCATGGTCCATTTTTACTTTCCTCTCTTCTGCAGTCACCCCAGTTTTATATTTGTGCCTGAAGATTTCATGTTAGGAACCTCGAATGGAAGACAGCATGCGACATTTGTCTGTCTGGGTCTGAGCCATCTCACTAAAGATGATCTTTTCTATTTTGATCCATATGCAGTCTTCATACTTCTTTACAGCTTTCCATGGTGTATATGCAACACATTTTCATTATCCAAGAGTCGTTTGGAGGAAGTATATGTTGTTTTCATCTCCTAGCTATGGTGAATTGCAACAATGAACATGGAACACACATGTTTCTGTGAAGTGGAATGTCAAGTCTTTTGAGCATATGCTGAGGATTATTACAGCTTGGGCATAACACAGATTTATTTTGAGCGTTTTGCAAATTCGCTATGATGTCTAGAGTGGCTAGATAGTTTTCAAACCCATGGTCAGTGAATAAGGGTTCCCCTTTGTCCTCCAGCTTTGGTGCCTCTTCTTTCGTTGTTCTTAGACATTCTTGCTAAATGTTGTTTTGATGAAACTTTGTAATTGTTAGCTATGAACAGTTGAGATATTTCTTGCTCAATTTTATTTCTTTTGTTGAGCAAACTCTGTACAGACCACACAATCAAGGTTTGACTGTTTTTTACTCTGGTAGGTCTTATACATTCTGGATATTAATTCCCTGACCAATATAAAGCTGGAAAAGATTATCTACCATTCTATGGGGATTTCTCTCCACTCACTGATTGTTTCTTTAGATGAGCAGATGCATTTTAGTTTTTGAAGTTACGCTTGTCAGTTGGTTTTAATTCTGGAGCAAATTGAGTCTGGTTGAGAAATTTCCTTTTTTTCATTTGTATCCAGTAGAGTATCACATATGTTTTCTTCTAGCTAATTTCAGTTTTTCAGGTTTTATGTTTAGCTCTTTGATGAATTTGTTGTTAATTTTCTTTGCAAACAGCTCTGAGTCTAAAATCATTTTTCAGCATGTGAACACCTGATTTTCCTTGTATCATTTTGTGATTTATTTTCTTCAGATTATGTTTTTTTAGTCCTTGTCACATATTAAATGGCTGAAGTTGTGTGTTCAAGTTTCTGTTTTTCATTTTATTCCACAGGAATGAGAATGCCCTCCCCTCACCATAGGATGATTCTCAGCTACTCCTCCAGTACCATGCCTGCCTGCTTGCTGGCATACTCTCTGCCATAATGGTCATGGATTTTACTAGTCTCTGGAACTGTGAGGCCCAAATTAAATGGCTTAAGTGGAAAGAGGTCAGGTAAAGACAGGTGGCTGGTCTTTGTGCAAGATGTGCAGTTTTGACCAAGCCTGGAATTTATTGGTAGAGTTAGGGACTGTGGAATGTGTTGGTAGTGGAGGTGGGAGGATGGGGGTGCAGGTAGATTCACCAGGCTAGACTGTGGAAGGGGATGTGCCACATAAGGCTGTTAGGAGAGGTTGGGAGTGTCCTGAGAGGAGGAGACTCTTATTCCAGCCTTGAGGAGTGTATAAAGGTTGGTTATGGTACAGGAAAGAATGGCCAGGCTGGGCTGGGGAATTGGATGTGGGATCCAAGATAAATCTGGGGAGTTAGGTGTATATAAAGGAAAAGATCAAACAGATTAAACAGACTCACCTGATTAGACCCTGGAGAATGACAGGTAAGGTCTGACTGGCAGAAAGATTTGATGGTCTTTTATGCATCTCTCGCATGTATTATGTGGCTTCCTTTGGTAGTTTCACACCTTATAAAATGGGGAGGGCTTCTGTTCTAAAAGAATTAATATAAATACATAACTTTTATTATGTTTCTATATAGAGATATAAATATTTAAAGATGCTGGAAAGGTGAAAATGCTTTAAACAGTTGTAATGTTTGGAATTTAAAAAATTATAAAGTAATTTAAAAGTATTATAAATGAATTCCAAGTTCAAACTATTCAGAGTGAATAAATGCTACTTTGAAACATTTTCTTATATGAAGTCCATGGTGATGTAATTCTGACACACATATCATTCAAAAGTTTTAGCATTTATTTGTGTAACATTTCTTTAATCTACAGTTCTGCTACACTGTGAATATTTTGCTGCTATCATTGGAACGAAATGTCAACGTTATAAGGTAAACAAAATTATCTTTTATAATTTACTGCACTACATTTATAATATAAGATATATGTTTAGCACCAAATACCAAACTCAGACAAGTTTAGTGTCACCTTATCATAAATAATACTACAGCATGGTGAATAGCCTAAAAGTAACAATAATTAAGACAAATATATGGGATACCTTGTTAAGAAAAACAATGTTTACTCAGATATAGTACCCATTTCTTCCCTCTTTTATTTATCCTCAACGTCTTTCTTATTTGTCTTTTCTCCTAAAGGTTAAACTAGTAAGGGTCAGAGAGCTTAAGCAACTAGTCCTCAGTCACCAAACTAGTGTTTGCAGTGTAAGGTAAGTTAATGATGGAGGACGATTTTAGTCAGGCATATCTAGCTTTAAATAATTAGTTACTGCCAGGCATATGAACTCCAAAGGGACAAGGGCTTTGTTCCTTATGGATATTCTAATGTGCCTTAAGCAGTTCAAGCACAGGGGAGATTCTCAAAAAAGCATTTTTTGAATGGCTGCACACGTGCCTGTTGGGCACATTAATTGCTTTCTTTTATGTGTGACAGTTAGGTAATATTATTTATCTCCGTGAATTGTTGTAGCGACGGAGTAAGATAACATAGGAAAGGCACTTAATGCCACTCACAACTGCCACTGAAAATACTTGGTTCATTAGTATGGGTGCCCACTATGATAGGCATTTCTGGTTATTATTTAAAAGCTCACACAAATAAATTCCTGCTGAAGTCAGGCCAGAAGGAGGTAGTCTTTTTTGCTTTGTTTTTCACTGCTAGTCTTAGATTATAAAATATGCCTAATGTGTGTCTTAGACAGGATGGATCCTAGTGAAATTCATGAATATTGATGTGCTAGCCATGCTGAATGCTTATCAAATTTAACTCCTTTAATTCTTCTTGCCATTTTTATTTCTTTACAATGTAGAAGCCTGTGAAATGAGCTTTAAAAATATTTTATGCAAATTAGTAAGTAAAAATACTTTTAATATTTAACAGAAAACTCACCAAATACTATACATTTTATTTATTTCTTCATGTACATGTGTGATGCAAATATCTATGTGCTAATGTTTATGGTGCACGTGTGTGTTTAAAGAATGCATGTGTGCTGTGTGTGCATTTGTGTTTGCATGCAAATGCTATAGGATAATATAAGGTCTCTTTCTATAACATTCTGTATTAGCATGAGACAGATTGTGTCACTGAAATGAAGCTATATTGGACGCCAAAACCCCCTAGTAATATTTGTATCTCTAATATTCACAGCCAGAATAACACAGGTATGAGACCACGTTCAACTTTTACATGCTTTCTGAGAAATTGGAATTCAGGGTCTCATGTCTTCTGTGAAAGTATTCTTTCTTGCTAAGCCATGTCTCCAGCCTTCAGATCATTATTAGATCCTTTAAATTTAAGCTGTACCTAGTTTTGAAATCCAGTGTACATTTTGTGGTTGTAGAACATCTCATTTAGCATGCTAAATTTTCATAAGCAGAATTTATCCACAATTACATTTCATAAAATTTAGTTAAACATTTTCATATATACAAATGTTTGAAATATACTAGTGGGTTTCCAGTAACTGAATATAGATCTAATTTTAAGTTTAAATGAAATAAATTTAAACATAATACATTTCAGCTGTGGTAGCCATACTTTTAAGTTCTCAGACATTGCATAGACATACTGGTTAGAATATTGCCAAACTCAGATGGCAATACAGTGACTAGAAAACAGAATTTTAAGAGAGACATTTATATGAATACAAATGTGGTGAATGTAAGTAAACATATAACCTTTAAAAAATGCCCATCACTTAGAGGAACTAGGATTTTGATGTTTGTTTTATTGATATAAATAATTTACACTAACATTTCATAAAAAATGATGATTCGTTAAAAGATGTATATTCCCATTACACTCAGTTCTCTATTAAAGTATGCATATGGCAATTATTTGATAACAAGTTTGTAGGTACTCAAAAGCAAAGGTTAACACAGATGACATTCTATGTAGTTATTAAACATGAAATTAACATATTCTTCCAAGGAGTATAGTTTCAAGTTTGAAAAAAAAAGCATACATTTTATCAAATTGAAAGATGTCTATGAAGTAATTATAGACATATAATTAATATGTAATTAATTGATGTAATATAGACATTTAATAATTAAATAGCAAATACTATCTTATTTATGTGGAAAATTATGGGTTTTTTACTCATCAACACGAAAAGTGAAAAGCAATCTAGATGAGTCAATAAAACCAAATGAACTCAGTTAGACTACAGTGTTATTTATTATTGGCCTCATAGTATTTTTATATCTGTGAATTGATTGTCATTGTTCAAATTAAAACACTCAGCCAGATTTCATGTCATTCTATCTTTGCCTTAAAATTCAAAGCATAAAGTTAATTTGTACCACATTAGCACCAGAAAAACATAACAAAGTTTGAAGTGTGGGTGATCATATAATTGCTGTAAGTTGACAGGGAGAGATTGAAAGCATAAGAAATTTACACAAATATAGAAAATTTGGGAGTTTGTTCCAGAAACTAGGAAACCAACCACAATTTCTCAGCACAAATTGATTCTCGGGCTCCTCATCTTTGAAACTGGATTGTAAATTACAGAGGAGATTGTGCATTTATTTATAAATTTCTCCACTTTAAAAGCTACTTGTTTGTCTGGGTACATGATGATATTTCTATAATAATCACAAGGAGCTCTGATATCTGGAAATTCTGTTTTCCACTTCCTGTACACATCTGAATCAGAGTGCACAGACCAATGCAATTCCTGAAAGGACAAAATAATAAAAAAAAACCACCATAATTTTAACAAGCGGTGCAATAAAAATGTTTATGTAAAATTATAGTATATTGAAAACATCTGTGATGAATTCTGGTGCTTGAAATGCACCATAAACTTCAATGATGTTCTGTGATTCTTTCTACAGAAGACTATCAAACAAGCTTGTAATAATTTTAATATTACAAAAATGTAAATTATATATCTTCTTTATGAAACATAAAAGTCTTACTAAGAAATCCCATTTTGCAATGAAGTTAATGATGTATTTATCTAGTTTTAAAAACAGTAACATAAGTATTTGGTGAATGAATGAAACTTTAAATTCTGGCTCATGCAATTGAATTGAAAGGAATATCTATAAATTTAAAATGTATTCATTTAACTTATATATATTTAATATATATATTTCTTTTTTAACTTTTTTATTTATCCTTTGTGTCTTTCACATCATGCATCTCAATCCCATTTATTTCCTGTCCCTTCATATCTCCCTCTGCCCTTGCAACCTCCCCCCCAAAAAAAATAAAATTTAAGAGAAAAAAAGAAAAGTCTCATTATAAATCTTTTTTTTCCATCTCATAATGCTTTCTCCCAATGTTTTTTTTTCCTTTTATTTTATTTTACAATACCATTCAGTTCTACATATCAGCCACGGATTCCCTTGTTCTCTCTCCTCTGCTGGCAATGGTCGAGAGACAGCCGGGACTGACCTACTCTGGTGATGGGATGGCCAAACACCCTAATAGTTGTGCCAGAAACCCTATCCAGGGACTGAGGAATCTGGATGCAGAGATCCACGGCTAGGCCCCGGGTGGAACGCCGGGAGTCTAATTAGCGAGAAAGAGGAGGGTTTATATGAGCGAGAATTGTTGAAACCAAGGTTGGATAAAGCACAGGGACCAATAGCCAAAGGAATGGAAACACATGAACTCTGAACCAAAGGCTGAGGGGCCCCCAGCTGGATCAGGCCCTCTGAATGGGTGAGACAGTGGATTGGCTTGATCTGTTTGGGAGGCATCCAGGCAGTGGTACCGGGTCCTGTGCTCATTGCATGAGTTGGCTGTTTGAAACCTGGGGCTTATGCAGGAACACTTGGCTCAGTCTGGGAGGAGGGGACTGGACCTGCCTGGACTGAGTCTACCAGGTTGATCTCAGTCCTCAGGAAAAGCTTTGCCCTGAAGGAGGTGGGAATAGGGGGTGAGCTCGGGGGAAGGAGAGGGGGGCAGGAAGGGGGAGAACAAGGGAATCCGTAACTAATATATTTTTAAAATTTATTCATTTAAAATTTTTTCCATTTAACATGCCAACCCCATTTCCCTCTCCCTCTTCTTCTCCCACCCTCTCAACTGCCCCAATCTCACCCCCACCCACTCCTCAAGGAGGGAAAGGCCTCTCTTGGGGAGTCAACAAAGTCTGGCATACTAAGTTGAGGTAGGGAATGTGTTCCAATATTTAATTATTTAATTATTCATGAATTTACTGGCACATGGATTCATTGGCTTGCTTATGTTTCCCACATGTATTTCTGGCATGCTTAAAACTTGCTGTGTAGACCAGAATGTCCTCGAACTCACAGAGATCATCCAGGCTCTGTTTCTCAAACGTTGGTGTTGATGGCATTCACCACTATTCCAGACCTACAAAAATACTTTTAAGCGATATAAATCAAGATATTGAAATATATACAATGCACATTAGAATATTTGTTTCCCTCTGATCTGCAATTATCTGCAAACACCAGTAAGAAACAGATATTATTATTTAAAATACAAAAATGTACATAAAGATAATTACTTACCTTGTCAAAGCTATTTTCTTTTCCATTAAAACAAAGGAAAAGCAACCTAAAATAATGAATTTAAACAAGATTTCTAGTAGTGCACTGTGAAACTGGCAACTGGAATACTTCTTGTAAAATTTTGCAATTTATACGTGTTGTGTGTGTGTGTGTGTGTGTGTGTGTGTGTGTGTGTGTGTATGCTCATATGTGTTTTGGGGGGAGGTTGTATATAACTTCTGGCTGAAGAAGTCCTTACATTTGTTTCAGATCTCTGGAGATTAAATTGTGGTTTGGATGCATCACAAAGAATTGTACAATATAGAATTTTTTTACTGACTGTCCTTCCAATATAATAATTGGAAGATTAAGCAATGTATTGAAGCACTCATAATACTTAGTTTATTATATAATGCATAATAAAATTATATATTTTTGGTTTGTGTAAATGTGGGCTGCAGATAGAGCACAGAGCTTTAAGCATAATTAGAATGAATATTCTACCACTAAAATATACCTCTAAACTTATTTATACATCATTGTACATAAATTTCTCAGTCCCTGCTGGGGAATGATTTCAGAATTCTTGCAGATACCAAAATGTACAAGCATTTTAAGTAAAACATCTTATTTGCATGTAACTTATAACACCCTTCAATGTATATCTAAAAATTGCTTATTATTTATGATACATAGTACAGCATTAACGCAACAAACATATTTGATATACAATATGGTTTATGGAATAATGTTATGATATTAAGTCTGCATATTCAGGAAATGAAAAAAATCCACTATTTTCAATCTAAAGTTAGTTATGCAGACATGGAAATGGAAAGCTGGCTGTGTATGTTATATGAAATACCCACATAAAAACACTTTTGGAAAGATGATAAACATATATATATATAAATATATATGTATATGTGTGTGTGTGTGTGTGTGTGTGTGTGATGTTCTGTATGGAAAATGTGTTGCTCTGATTGGTCAATAAATAAAACACTGATTGGCCAGTGGCTAGGCAGGAAGTATAGGCGGGACTAACAGAGAGGAGAAAAGAAAGAACAGGAAGGCAGGAGTCACTGCCAGCTGCCACCATGACAAGTAGCATGTGAAGATGCCGATAAGGCTGGAGCTATGTGGCAAGGTATAGATTTATGGAAATGGATTAATTTAAGCTATAAGAACAGTTAGCAAGAAGCATGCCATGGCCATACACTTTGTAAGCAATATAAGTCTCTGTGTTTACTTGTTTGGGTCTGAGCAGCTGTGGGACTGGCGGGTGACAAAGATTTGTCCTGACTGTGGGCAAGGCAGGAAAACTCTAGCTACATTATATATATATATAATATATATATAATATATTATATATAATATAAAAAAAAAATATATAATATACATATATATATATATATATATATATCTCAGTTTTCCATATTTATGTGTTATAGTTCCCATAATGTATAATTTCAACAGATTTTGAACCTAGTCTGAAAATTTGTGTGTGGTGCATGTGCAGAATATTTTATTATTCTGTGTATTTATGATGGGACATGTATATAAAAATTCTATTATAAGTATTTTGTCCATTATTCCAGACAGTAGAACATTGTAAAAACAAATGATAATTTTGTGTTATATTTTACTTTTTTTGTTTTCATGTTAATTCTTCTTTTATGTTTCTATAGGCAATGAGAATTAGTTACATTTTAATAGGAAAAGTCAAGTCACTTCATATTGAGTTTACTAAAATATGTAGTATTATTTATATTGATGTCCTTGGAAAGTGTGACAGATAATTCTGTGAGTTTGGTTTTGACTAAAACATCTAGACAGGTATGCATACAGTGAGTGATAAAGGTGAATAGATAAAAATAATGTTCAGTTTTCTTATTAATCTAGGAATACAAAGTAATTACAGAACAAGCTATCACTTTTACCTGAAGAATTTTTAGAAAGGAAGTAAATATAATTCCTTGGTTATTTGATGATTATGTCTAAGATGTTCATAATAATTCATAATCACAGTTATGCTACTTGGAATTTGATCAGACTGATAGAAAATCCTTTCTAAAATGTTTATTCAAAGTATTTTATACTACATTATTTTGTGGCAATAATACATCAATGTGTGAATGTATGAAAGTATTAAACGTGAACACCTCTGTTTGATGAAGTAGCTGACCATCTAACTTTCTAATGTTTAGTTAATTTGTGGCAAGTTTTCAAAGAGCATATATTCAGTTGAAGGAAAAAGTCCTACAAATGATTTGAATACGTTCAAGTACTGTATCTCTTCAGACTCCACTCCTGAAAACTCCATTAGTAGATTTTTAAGGTAATATTTCCTTGTGCTTTGAGGTTTCAACAATAAAACTCATTCAATTCCTGGTATTATATGTATTTTTATTTTATTGTGTTACAGATATTGCTATATATCTTTGGTCCAGTCACAAAGTTTTTCTACCTTATTCTACTTTGAATAGCATAAAGCTCTTTAGTTTTTGATTTCATAAAAACTACCCATGCTTTGTAGACTTCCTATTTCTCATCCTCAAAATAGGGCCAATGCTAACAATGTTAACATTTTTTAAAAAATAAATTTATCATAAAAATCTTAATTTCATTTATAGTTGGTACTTATTGGGATATATATATATATGTGTTGATGGGCATAAATATGCTTCATCGATACAATATCATGGGATTCAAATTACAAACATTATAGCATGCAAGTAGATATTTTTACAGCAAATATCTTAAAACTTTTTTTTTAACTTTCCAAGTCTAAAGGTGAATAAGACACTTGGATTTAATCTTACATGGTGTGTCTTTTGTTTTACACATTTTAGCTTCCTACATTTTCATTATAACAGAAGTATGCTTCTCAAGGTTGATAAGCCCCTACTCATCCTGGTAGGGAGGAAATGTATTTGGAAAGTAGTAGTAGATAGAGATAAAGATGCCTGTTTGTTGTATACATTATGTGCAGGGTATATGTGTGGGGGAGGGATGCCTGCGTGTTTGCCTGTGTGCCCAAAGTCAACTGTATGCGTGTTCTTTCAAACTCCTCACCTTATTTCTTGAGACAGAATCATTCATTGAACCTAGAACTCATCTATTCATGTAGACTAGCAGCTGCAAAACTCTAGGGTCCTCCTGACATTGCCTTTTGAGAACTAAGAAAACAGGCTGAAAGGACCATAATTGGCTTTGCTGTTGTTATTTTTGTTGTTGTTGTGTGTGTATTCTGGGCTCTAACCTCAGGTCCTGTGCTTGTCAGCATTTAATTTACTGACAGGGCATCCTCCCATTTCTCTGGTAGCCATTCTTCATGCTTCTTGAAATACTTATTTTAGAACAGTGTTCTTCTATATTATCATATGATAAATGGTTTGATTTAAAATGTTGCTAACAGTTTTCCATACAAACTAATGGATGTTTATCAAAATTCTGCATCGAGTGATGGAAAACAATTCAATGGGAAATTTGTTAGTTTTTGACCCAGGAAGTATACAGGGAATCATTTCCACTGAATGTCAGCGAATATACTAAATGGACAGGGTGAATTTTATTTTCATTTCTTAGTATTTTATGTTTAATGTAAGTTGAAAACATTCTCTATTTTTTTGTGGGTAAAAAGATTTTAATTTCTTTACTGTAGGCAAGTTTACAGTTTTTGACACAAAAGATCAATATTTAATTTTTTTAAATTCTTTTTTTATACTTTAATTTAATTTTACATATCAGCCACAGATTCCCTTGTTCTCCCCCCCCCGCCCCCCTTCCTCCCAGCCCACCCCCCATTTCCATCTCCTCCAGGGCAAAGACTCCCCTGAGTATTGAGTTCAAACTGGTAGATTCAGTCCAGGCAGGTCCAAACAGCCAGCTCATGCACTGAAGACAGGACCCGGTCCCACTGGATGCCTCCCAAACAGATCAAGCTAATCAACTGTCTCACTTATCCAGAGGGCCTGATCCAGCTGGGGCCTCCTCAGCTATTGGTTCATAGTTCAAAAGAGGAGGGTTTGTATGAGCAGGAATTCTTGAGACCAAGGTTGGAAAAAGCACAGGGACAAATAGCCATTTTCCATTTTTTTAAATAAACAATATTTCTGATGTTGCATGCAAGTGTTTTCCGTAGATGTAACATTCATAAACATTTGATTTTAAGTAAAGAAGACAACCCTTCATGATATAGAGGAGCCTTCATTAACCATTCTAAGGCCTTTGAGAAAAACTCAAGATTTACCAGAAAAAAAAAATTGGCACAAGAGTAATGTAAAACTCTTTTTGATCTATGTGTATATCCCTATTAAATTTAAAGTTTTTCTGTTTTAAAAGTCATTTATAGTAGTGCATTGGTTTACTGTTTCTCTGCCTTTGTTTCTATACTTTTCAGGAAAACGATATGGATATTTTATGAGTTCTTTAGTATATAGGTATGAAAGAATACATTATTTCTAATCAATCAGCTACCTGCAATGTCCTTAATGGAAACACACACACACACACACACACACACACACAGAGAGAGAGAGAGAGAGAGAGAGGAGAGAGAGAGAGAGAGAGAGAGAGAGAGAGAGAGAGAGAAAGTTAGAAAATAAAATGAATTGTAAATACTGACATAAATAGAGAACAATCAGTTTATAAACTTTGCATTTCTAGTCCTGAAGATTCAGGTCATAGTCAGGTCCCCCAACTCTAAGTATGTGATTTATTTGCATACCATGGCGGGTAACATGCAGCCTCTCAAAGTTTCATCAAGTTCCATTACTATTAATAAATATTACTGTTTTTCTTTGTTTGTGATGTTCACTCATGCCCTAGAATATTAATTGTTCGGGGCAAGGATCATCTCACATTTATATTCTGTCACCAACACATACGCATTTGGGTAAAGATCACTCCGGTTCCTTCCAATCTGGTGAGAATGGACTGGAGAGAATGGAGATAGTAAAATATACTTTACGCCCTTGGTAAAGTGGACTCTATAGTTCACTGTCTACATTCGCTGATCATGAGAGATGAATCATTTGCAACGAGGAAAATTCTTGCAAGGTGAATTGTGGACTTACGTTTGTACAAAATTTTTGAAGGTATGGATTTTAATAATTATGTAAGAGAATGATACTTTTTCTATGAATTTCTCTCATTCAGAAGTTGAGAAAATTACTCCTCTTGAGTATTTATGGAGAAGCCCTCTTATTGATCATCATTGTGTGGTTGATATATTGTGCACCTCAATAAACTTATCTGGGGGCCAGAGAACAGAACAGTCACTATATTAAAGACAGGTTTAGGCAATTGTAGCACACACTTTAAATCCTAGCATTCAGGAGGAGTGATTGGTCTGGATCTTTGTGAGTTCAAAGACACACTGGAAACAGCCAGGCATGGTGACACACGCCTTTAGTCCCAGGAAGTAATGGCAGGAAGCAGAAAGGTATATAAGGTGCGAGAACTAGGAACTAGAGCCTTGTTAAGCCTTTAGGCGTTTAGCAGTAGTTAAGCTGAGATCCATTCAGATGAGAACTCAGAGTCTTTTAGTCTGAGGAAATAAGATCAGCTGAGGAATTGGCAATGTGAGATTGGATGTGGCTTGTTCTGTTTCTCTGATTTTTCAGCATTCACCATAATACCTGGCTCCAGGTTTGGTTTTATTAATAAGACCTATTAAGATTTGTGCTAAATCATTGTACAAGCATAAATTCAATCAGCCCTAAAATCATATAAATCTAAACCACACTAAACTAACTCAGCACACATACACACACACACACCTATATATACAATACACATATACAATTATCACAATAAATTATTATACATTTATTAAAATTAAATCATGACGTATAATATAACATAACAGTCTATACATATTTGTGTTTTTTCAAATATATATATATATATATGTATATATACAAAATCAAAGGAAAAGCAATCATCAAATTAAGGAGTGAGGAGCAGACACACGGGAGGAGATTGAGGGGTAACATGGGAGGGGTTTCACGGAGGAAAGGCAAGAATGAAAGTAATGTAATGATACTTTAATTAAAATTAAATTCAACTTAAATCGGTTATTTGAATTAGCTACCATTTATGTGATGATTTCTCGATGACATTAAAGATATGTCCATTGATTCCATGAAATATTCATGTTTTATCAGTCATTCCATCGAAGTTTCTCATTGAGGACTATTCTTGCCTGTTTATAAATTTAATCAACCTAAATAATGACACAATAGATTCAATGTACAAGTCAAAGTTTTTATTCAACTAACATCAGAATTTTGTTAAAAGAAAGGGAGAAATAAAATTTGAAATATCAGTTTCCAAAGTTGTTAATTGGAATCTTGATAGAGCTTTTAGGTTGTCCATAAGATTGTATTTCTTTGGTCTGCATTTTGTTTTATGTGTTTGTTCTGAAAATATTTCAAAAGCAATTTGTGACACCATTTGCATTCTAAACCACACTTTTGTGCAAGTGCTTTAAAAAAAGAGCTCACATGGGAAAATCCTGTGGGTCCCTGGACCTGGGTATTACCATGCCATTGTATCGGTATCTGTTTTTTATTTCCCTCTTTCAAGAACTGACAGCCTGTTTTTATTCCTTTGGGGACTTTACATGGTTCATTCTCCATCTCTGCATGCTTCTTTGAACATTTTAATGGCAGTTGAAATTTTTTTTTTTACCATTTACTACATGCGATGTTCACTTTTAAGATCGTTTTACTGCTGTGAGGTGGGTATGGCTCTCATCCTTATGTTGTAGACCAGAACACGGAGGCTAAGAGTCCAAGGCAAGTTTATATGTTTAGATGAGGTAGGGTTCCATGTGGGCAAGCCCTGTACTCAGATTCATCCATAAGAAATATGACTTTAGGTTGTCACCTTAGTATCTTATGCTTCCTAATGCTTAAATTTTGCATCTGAAATGTCCTTCCCCCCATTCCTTTATGAATACCTCAAAAATGCAATGAATAATGTATATAGGAGTGTTGTATTGAATAATATCCTGTCAGAACTTTATCTTTAGAGCACCTCATAGATCACTTCACATAATGGAAGACACCAGAAAGAGAAAGAATCTTAGCATGTACATAACTGGAGCGAGTAACAGTCATAAATATGAATCCAGATTTCAAAGCAATTAGGAGGTCGGCATATCCAATAGACAATAAAATTTTTATTCTATCAACAAAAATGGATTTATGAGATTTGATTCCTTCCCTTCTATGTCAGGAGATAAGGATGTAGTGCACCATAAATTATAAAACAAGCACTGGTTTCAGAGTGGCATAAGCTTTGAAAAGTTCAATGGCATGCACACTGCTACAAGTAGGCTTTTGTCATTATTTGGCAAAGCAAAACGCTTCTATTTTGTTAGGTCATATTAGTGTCCAGCAAGTTACAGTTGAAATTAGCCCTCTTCAATCCTCTTCTTACTCTATAGTAACAATTCTCACATGCTTCAATAGTCCTGAGACACAGGTTATTATTTTTGACCAATCTTAAAATGGCCTCCTCTATCAGTGTACACCTGTAGTCTATCCTTAAAATTTATATTAGTGTGGAAATAAATGCAAAGAAAAATGAAACTGGAAAGCAATGCTTATACTTTTTATCCTTTTAACATACATATTCGAAGGATTATGTGATCATACCTATAGCATATAATATAGACACAATTTTAACACACACAGCAGCAGGTCCTCTCTTAGATGGCTATTCTAAAAATGTGGGCCAGGTGTAATTTATAATTTCAGACAATATAATACAATCAATTTATATGTAGATATTTCATATGTAATACATAATTTGTAACATCACAAAACTTATATTAAAAAATACACTGTTTTTAAATAATGCAGTTTCTGCTGTTGCTACTTTGTATTTATTTAAATTTTTTTTTTTCATTTTACACACCAACCACAATTCCCTCCTCCAGCTCCCCCACACCCACCCTCTGGCCATCCATTCACTCCTCCAACATGGTAAGGTCTCCCATGGGAAGTTAACAAAGCCTGGTACATTCAGTTGGGGCAGGACCAAGCCCCTCTCACCTGCACCAAGGTTTAGCAAGGCATCAGACCATAAGGAAT
This sequence comes from Peromyscus leucopus, assembly GCF_004664715.2. NCBI lineage: Eukaryota > Metazoa > Chordata > Mammalia > Rodentia > Cricetidae > Peromyscus > Peromyscus leucopus. The sequence continues at coordinate 26,524,659 of NC_051073.1, forward strand.
GGGCTCCAAAAAGCCAGCTCATGTACCAGGGATCTCACTGTCATAGGTCCTTCACACAGACCAAGCTACACAACTGCTTCCCATATACGGAAGATCTTGTTTGGTCCCATGCAGGCTCCACAGCTTTGGTCTGGAGTGTGTGAGTTCCCAGAAGCTTGATTGAGTTGCCTCTGTAGTTTTCCCCATCATGATCTTGACACCCTCCACCCCCCACCCCCACTTGCTCATATAATCCCTCCTCCCTCTCTTGGACTGGACTCCAAGACCTCAGCCCAGTGCTTGGCTATGGCTCTCTGCATCTGCTTCCACCAGTTACTGGATGAAGACTCTATAATGACAGTTAGGGTATTCACTGATCTGATTACAGGAGTAGGCCAGTTCGGGCACCCTCTCCACTATTGCTAGTAGTCTAATCTGGGGTTATTCATATGGATTCCTGGTAAATTTCCTAGCACCAGGTTTATCCCTACCTCCATAATGGCTCCCTCTATTAAGATAACTTTTTCATTGCTCGCTCTCTCTCTCTCTCTCTCTCTCTCTCTCTCTCTCTCTCTCTCTCTCTCTCTCTCTCTCTCTCTCTCTCTCTCCCAGCTCCACAATCCCTTTCCCTCATGTTATCATCCCCCATCCTTTCCCCCCTCTATTGCTCCCAACCCCCAGTTTACCCAGGAACTTTGTATGGTTTTAGATTATGTTTGACATGTAGTTTTTGTTTTTGTTTTTTTTTAAAAAAAACTATTACTAAGAAAACTTTTATTTGTTTTTTTTTTTTAATTACTGTATTTTTGTTTGAAAGTTTCATAATGCAGGTAATGTGTGGATTTTAAGGAAATCGCCCTCTATTTCTTCTCATCCCATTCTTACCCTAACCCCCCCCACCACTTTTGCTTCCCAACTTCTTGTGTTCTTTTCAAACCCTCTAAATCCACTTACTGTTGCCAGTCTATTCAGAGGTGAATGGCTCTAATGGTACATGGGTGGCCTCTCAAGGGACATATCCCCGAGAAACACCTCACTCCAGTTCCACCAACAGCCATTCAATGACAGCAGCTTTTTAGGTAGGGGCAGGACATGATTGACTGGTGTTTTAGGTACCCAAATATGCAACATGTCTTGTGTATGAAGTAGTAACTGCTGTGAGTTCACATGATCCTTGGTGTTGTCATGTGCAGTAAACACTGTTTTTCAACAGAAACCCATTACCTCACCTTTTACAGTCTTTCTGCCTCCTCTTGTAAAATGATCCCTGAGCTTTGGGCAAGGGATAGGACACATTTAGAGTTCAGTGCTCAATTGTCTCTTGTTCTTTTTGGAGAATTTTATAACGTTTTTCAATTATCTTTGTTCAATTCTCCTTTATTTCTTAGATTTCAAGGACAGGACAGCCTTCTTATCATTCTCATTTAATCATCTTATATACCTTATTTTCTATAATAAATTTTTATTTCATCATATGCAGTTTAATGATTATCTTATATTTTGAAAATTTTATTTTATTAAGACTGGTGCTTTATAGTAGAATGACACCAAAAAATTGAACTCCTGCCTCAATATGAAATGACTATACACTGAGGCGGCTCTGCTGAATGGCCACTTCTCTTTTGAGAGTCATACAATTTCTAATTTTGAACCTGTTTCTACCATTCAGCTCTCCTCTTTTAAAGGCAGGGAAGAGTAGAGCATCTATGAGAATTTTAAATGAATGAATGATCTGAAATAGCAAAATATTGTATTTTTGTTTAAAGAAAAAGGTTTGTGAAGTAAGGGTTTAGGATGTGAGGAAAGTCAGACACAGAGTCAAAGACTAATGTGAGGTCTTTCTTTGACTGTCTTTGGAAGCACCGATTAAATACAGCCTTCCAGATTCCAAAACTTGTGAGGTTTTTATGAAAATCCTGTATTGTGACAATTTTATCTAATAATTTACACATGAAAAATCACTTATACAGAAACAAGGGAAATAAAAATTACTTTGAATTTACATTTTCAGAGATTAACTCAAAACTTTTAAAAATAATTTGCTGTCACTTTGCTGTTAGGAAAGGAAGTTTGGAATATTGCATTACTGTGATCATCCTATATAATTAATATTTCTCTTATTTTGTTAATGTCTTGTTGGTGCGTAGGCTTCTTGGTTTTCATCAGTTCCAAGGAGTAAATACACTCATATCTGAATATCTAAATTACCAAATACATAAGATTCTCTTAAGTTTTAATAATACTGAGTAGATTTTACTATAAAATTGAGTAGATTTTCCATTATTCATTATTAAAATAACATCTCATTTCCTTGTCTACATATGTGCAACAAAGGTAACCACAAATAGATTTTAAGTTAAGTACCCTTTATATTTAAATATTCTTTATTTTGTACAATATCCCTTGAACCACTTTTGAAAATAAAGTCAATATGCAGTGATTTTAATTGTGTTACTAACTATTCATATATTTAAACTGTTTGCAAAACAACTTCCTTGCCACTAATTGAAGTAAACTCTGCCAAATAGAATGAAATTAACTAGAAATAAAATAGAGTTAAATGTACAGTTTCAATAGAATAAGTTATAGGTGGAAGTTGGCGAAAGTATAAAAGGTGTTGATAAGGGAACACTATGAATCATAAGAGTAAAGTGAGAGGAGTAGACCACAATTAGAATGCTTATGAATTTGGAAGGTGTCTTGGGATATATAGTGAATATTCATTCACCCAAGAAAACCTCATCTAATCTCCATCTAATAATTCAGCATTCTAATTACATGGTTAGACTTGAATTAATATGTTTACCAAGGACATGCATTTTAATTTTACTTAACCTCATCATAATTTCATTAAAAACAGGAATGATTGTATTCTTCTACCAAAACAAATGTGCAATTTCTGCCCTGCACAAGTGAAAGCTTAGGAACTAGTAATTGACTTCGGGGAAATTATGAAGACTAGAATCCTTGCATTGTTGATAATCTCATATATTAATGTTGTGAAAAATGCAGAGCTGATATATTAACTTCTCTCCTGCGTGGAAACTTTCATTTATTATATATTTAGAAAATCATATTTAAAAAATTTCTATTCTTGTTATTCATAAAATGGTGTCATATATACTGTTATTCTTGATTGTATTTGGAAAATAAAAATCAACTGAAGAAACTAACAAAGGCACTGACCTGATAAGTACAGCACCCCTGTACCCAGGGGACATGCTCCTTGTTCTTTATATTTCTTTGAAATTTTTATATGTGTATGTATGTATGTGCATATATATGTATGAATGAGTGTATATGTGTGCGTAACTCCACGTATGTATGTATGTGTGTTTATGTATGTCTATAGGTGTGTTTTTATGTATGTGTTCATGTACTTTATATATTTGTGGATTAGAACTGAAACCAGAACATAAGATTCCCTCAAACTTGAGTCACAGATGTATGCAAGCTTCTGGACATGATGCTGGCAATTGAATTCAAATCTTCTGCAAGAGCAGGAACCACTCTTTCTTAACTTCTCATCATCTCTGTAGCCCCCAGAGGATGAACTCTTAAGTTACTAAACCTCACAAGCTTGATACCACATTTGTGTATTTGTACATGAGAATATATATATGATTTTTTGAATTGTATTCCAGCCATTTCTAGATCTAACTTGTAAGATCCTTATTTGGTTTTCTACAGTCAATTCTTATATTAAAGAAAGAGAAAACAAGTTAAGTGTGTTCTCATCCTATCCCTGTTTCAAGAATCTACATTTTAAAAACACGCAGTAAGAATGTAGCATATGTTATTTAAAGGTTAACATGTTGCAGCAAATATGTCAATTATTCTCTAACTGTAAATCATATGTGCCTAAGACACTCTTGTAATAAAATAATCCTTCTTAGGCACAAATTTCAAGATGAAACAAATGCTGGAATTGGTATAAAATGTATATCGTATTTTCCTGTGGATACCTAAGAAAAGTAAAATATAACAGTATTAATTGTCAAGAAAGTAATCAGACACAGATTCTGATTTGAGAATAGCTTTTTAATGAGTCAGGTGTTGGAAACTGAGAAGACCATAGTTCATTAAAGGCTCAATTCCTTAAACTGCACTCCAGAACTTCTTTAAGATTAAATTTTAGTTTTCCTCTAAACACCTTTTAAAATCTTTTAGGTCTTTGAATGCTTTAAGTATGCTACCCAATAACTATTGAAAAAGTAGAGATATTTTTTAACATAAAGTGGTTAATTTTAACCTATTTTAAGAACTATTTTTCTGTGTTAAATGGTAAGTCTTACACAAAAGGTGCTTAAAATATTACTGAGAAACAGCCAACTTCCTTATCTTTTACCTTGAAACCAATGCTTCTTATATAAGAACTCTTCAGAACCTGATCTTATTAATGATGCTATGAACTCTAATGTGTCATCCAGTTTGATATAAACTACTATTTAGACCATATATACATCTTCATTCACAATGTATTTCACTTAAATGTCAAATGTAAGGTCAAATAATATTCTAGAGGAAAAATCCTTTGCAATTTAGCAAAGTGTCAGTCCCCTACAATGATTTTATGCTGCCATCAGGGTATTTTAATATGTAATCTCTTATGCATAAACTATCTAACCTGCCAGAGCCTGGTTTGCATTGTACCTCCATAACATGTTTACACAAAGTAACATAATTATATCCTGAACTGAGCTGCCAGATGATTACATTTTCATTCCCAACCCATCTTCACTGATGTACTCATTATTCTAGTTTAAAAGGCTTTATATGAAAAAAAATTCATTGCTCCTATAAAGCTAGATATGGCTTTTGCATTCCAAATTCCATTAACCCATTCTTATCCTTACTAAATCCATGCACAGGAAATATTTTTTCTCATTGAAAATTAGAGTATAATTAATTTTAAATGAAATACATTTAGGGTATTTAAGCTTAACATGGCAACATCAATTGTCAAATGTTCCTTCTGTTCTTATCCTGAGCAGTGAACATAATTTTCATGACTAGATATAATGATTCAACTTAAAAGGCAAATATTGTATCATGTACTACCTATTTCTTCCCTTTATACAATATTATTGCCCTCAAGGTGACCTTCTAACAGCCTCTATAAAGAAATTTTGCTCTGGTTCAAAATACTGTTGTCAAGAAAGTACTAGCGAATATTTAAACAGAGACAACTTGATTATCAGTCTGTCACAGTTTGCTGATACAAATGTCAGTTGACGCCTGCTTTTTGAGGCATTCAAGAAAAAAATATTACGTGCTATTTTTGTTCTCGAAAAAATACTAAAATCAGTATTTTCACCCAACCTAAGTAGCATGAGTAAGTTTCAGTTTTCATAGTTGCTGCTGCCTATGCAAATCATCATTTCAATTACAATTGTTGAATACAGACCATTTTGTAACCTAAATTATGTCGGTTTTTGAGTCATTAAACTTTATTAAACATGGATATTGGCCATATTTCCGCTACTAGAATGTCACTGATTTCCTTTTGAGTCATAGAGCTGATCAAGTAATCTGCAAAGCAGCCATTTGGATGCATCAGCTGTGCCCAAAGTAACTTAAGTTGCTTTAAAAAGAAGTGCATCATTTTATCAACAAAAAGCATACACAAGAGCATACAAATATATGTCACCCATATCATTCTTACACCTGATTTATCATGCTTTTTGTTTTCTAGATTGTCTATATTCTTTTATTCTTTAACATTTTACTTAGTTAAGCAAAAAGATTATGTCTTTTAATTATGACCAAGGGTATTGTATACAATTGTGTCATTTTAATCATAATGAGTCATTATTATGTCAGTAGTATTAAATTTGAAAATCACATAGAGTAGAATTTCATTCTGAACTATATGTCCTACCTACTAGGAAGAAGAAAACTAGAAAATAATTGCTATAGTTTCATGTACAAATGGAGTTATGTTATTTTATAAAACAATATCAAAACTGTTTATTAAAATGTATTTAGCTTAGTTTATCTGTATGAGTATTTGGTTTGCATCTTTGTCCGTATAATATGAGCATGCCTAGTTCCCACAGAGATCAGTATAGGATCTTTTGGAAATGGAGTTATGGGTAGTTGTGAGTCTCATATAGGTTCTAGGACTTGAATCTAGGGCCTCTGCAATAATTACAAGTGCTTTCAAACTCTGAGCTAAAATTCTCAATCCCAAAATAAAACTTACATCTCTTATCTCTCCCTTCTCTCCACAGTGTTGAGCAGGTGCAGTAAATCAAATCCTCAGCATTTTCTAACTGTGGCATAGTATACCTACTATACATTTTCCTATTCTCACTCACCTGTGAACTTCTGTCTTTCTCTATTCATATCCTCCTTTCCTGTAGTTTTAAATAACTTTGGATACTTTTATCATTTTGTCTATTGCTTTTACCTCTTATGCAACAATCATTTTGCTTGAAGATTTCAGTTACAAAAGCAAAAATTGATAATCTTTCTCCTTCACTTTTATTTTAAATTGTATACTAGATTTATTAACATATATCAAACTAGCATAACTATGCTGAATATTTAGGTGTAATACTGATAACACATAGAAGATATCAGACCAAAAGAAAGGGAAATGGTCCTGTACTCAAGATAAATCAATCTCTAGGCAGGGAAAATCTGCAGTAAGAATGAGTTCAAGCAGAAAGCAAGGCTGAGGTATAAAATGATTATCTTCATTTCCTGAGGAAGAGAGAAAGTTAGATCATCTTGTAGGAGAGAAAATTATAGCAAAACAGAAAAAAATGATAAAAGTATGATTGAAACTCAGTGAAGCTACATTCCACATGTTAGATCAATTTATTCTAACTAAATTGAGTACTTTTCTTTTTTGCATGGACAAACAACTGACTTTTTTTTTTTTTTTTTGGTTTTTCGAGACAGGGTTTCTCTGTGTAGCTTTGTGCCTTTCCTGGAACTCACTTGGTAGCCCAGGCTGGCCTCAAACTCACAGAGATCTGCCTGGCTCTGCCTCCCGAGTGCTGGGATTAAAGGCGTGTGCCACCACCGCCCGGCTAGATTTTTTTTTTAAAATACTTTGTAAAGCAAATCAGATAAGAGACAAGGGAAGAATAATATTTGTGTAGGATGTGGCAGTCACTAGCGATAAGAATAATTTTGGGAAAGACAGAAAGAAATATAAAAATGAAATACAATCTCAATATTGTTTTCAAAAGTAAGGATCCACAGCTGTCACAAACAAAAGGGGTAGGGCTTAAATTTTGTATTTGATTGTTTCTCATGGGTAATGAGATATGGTCATGGCATATTTATGATCTAAACAGAGTGGAAAAAGTCACAGAAGTCTGGAGGAGCAAGGAACAGTGAAAAACACAGTGGTCACACTATGCCTTTAGACACTACCAGGCATGAATGCTCAAGACAACCCCTCAGGAAGACTGAGAGAAGTATCTGTAGACTTTTGGTATCCACGGACAAGACAGCATTTGAAAAACTAAGAGAATTGGTGCATGTGCTAATTCCTTTGTTCCTGTTCTCAAAGTAGATTCTCTTTGTACAAGTTCTTGCACTCAAAGCAGATTCTCTTTTTCATCTGTTTGCTACTCACAGTGAAAGATCAATAGTGTGAACTCCAGGCATGAATGCTACCAATGCCTAATTACAAAATCAGATATACACAGCACTGTCAGAGGGACAATCACAAATCAATAGCTCATTCAAGGAAACAAAACCAGCATCACTGCCTTCACAGACAGGCAAGTTCTGCTTCACATTTTATTTCTCATTTCACTTCACTTGATTGCCAACCAGAAACTACTTCTACAACCTCAAAAACACTATTTAGCATTTGTCTGTTTAGATAAGAAAGATTTTGAAAGGAGGTTGGCATGGATATTGAACAACTGGGCAATGTGATTTTAATTCAGCAATCCTAAACTTAAGTGTAGGTAGGTACTTCTTATTCTCTAAATTTCTACAGAATCCTATGTCAGCCTCTCTAAAAAACTCCATATAATACTTCTAATCTCTACCTCATCCAAGTGCTCACTGCAAAATTTTTGTCATTATTGGTCTCATTAAGAGTATTTTGTACATAGCTCCTCCATCACTCCGGAAGGACACACAAGAAGAAGCATTCTGATATTCAGTGAATGGTAGCATGGTTCTGCAAGCAGCATCATTGTTCTACTCTTTATCCAAAAACACTCTATGTCGCCTCTCTATTTCTCACTGTCTCTCTCAGCCTCCTCCCCTAATCTTTCCCCACACAGCAGTACTCTCTGGCAGAGGTTAGCCTTGACCTCCTGATCTGTTTCATCTCAGTCTCTCTCATGTGAGGTTTATAGCTCTGAAACACGAAGTTGACATTCTATCAATTTAAACCCATTATTAGCATTCTTGCATCTATGCTGTTTCTTATATTTAGTATACTTTTAAAATATTTACTTTATTATTTTAATCAAAATAGAATTACATTAGAATTTGCTCCCATTCCTAGCTTCCTCCAGCTCCTCCTAGCTACCATCCCTTAAACTTCTCCCATACCCTCCACACACATGCATGTTGATCCTTTTCCTTTATTTTTGTTGCACCCATTTGCATATTGGTGTGTGTGTGTGCGTGCGTGCGTTCGTGCGTGCGCGTGTGTGTGTGTGTGTGTGTGTGTGTGTGTGTGTGTTTGGGTGTGTACATGTAAATGAAGGAGGCTGTAGTAGCCAGAGTTATCAGATCTCCCTGAAGTTGGAGTTCCTGACAGTTGTTAACCTCCTTTGAATTCTGGTCTTGTTCAAAGTTGCCCTAACTGCTGAGCCATCTCTCCAGCCTGACGTTCAGTCCCTGAATCTTTATCATAAGGTTGGACAAAAGGACAGACATTTGGATGAAGAGCTACAACACTGGGAGATCACAGTCATTGATCAAATGACTAATGTGACAAGAGGAATGGCACTCATTATGCAGGGGAGGTAAAATCTAGTGGCGGAGTTAATTTCCTCTCTATTACTGTTTCCAATATTCAAAGAAAGTAAATACAAGCATAGACACCAAGGAGACAATTTTCTCCTCACAGGGGAAGCTAGGATGTGTTTTCATGTACTTTTTGTTTTTCATTATTGGGTAAAGAAGCAATTAAGCAGGTGAGAGACAACCCCATGGAAACAGAAAGTGGAAAGAATCTGTCTAAAACATCTGTTTATGAATTCTGAAGTCAGAATATTAGAGGCTGGTAAAAAGAAATATTCTGTTCAATAGGCTTAACACCTGCTTGCCGAAGCCCCCAATGCTCTATGCTGTATGCTATTCCCAAACCAAGAATGAGTCTGTCAATCAGCAAATCCCTTTTATGGGGCCCTGACGCCTTGTCTCTAGAACAACAAGAATAAAAACTGTATATTCTCCAACCCTAGAATGCAGAAGGTAAAAAATAAAGAACCAGCAGTGGCAGTCACTAGTGATTGTGCTGTCCTGCCTTGGTTGTTTCTCCTTAGCTAATTTATTTTCAGGAGAAAAGAAGCATGTTGATTTTCACTGACACACTTTTTTCTTTCCATCACTTTAGTAGGATTTATTTCTTGATTTGTAAACAGAGGCTAACAGAGTAGTGTGTCTTCATGTTCTGCTTGTTATTCACGCTCTTGCTCTACACTATTGATCTTCAGACTAGCCATAAAATTATTATTTCAACGTAGTTGAGCAGAAAAGTGTTCGGCATTCCAAATTCCCTCACATGTAAAAATTGCTGCATGAGTCTGAAGGAAAATTTACAAATGAATTGAACTTTGCAGAACTATGTTTTGACAAATTATTTGAAAAAGAAATCACTAATATTCCCATGACAGTTTTACTCATTTCAACTCTTCATTTCAGCAAACTTGTCATCGTGTGTCTGCTCCCTTGTATTTAAAAGTAAATGTAAAGCCGGGCGGTGGTGGCGCATGCCTTTAATCCCAGCACTCGGGAGGCAGAGGCAGGTGGATCTTTGTGAGTTCAAGGCCAGCCTGGACTACAGAGTGAATTCTAGGAAAGGTGCAAAACTACACAGAGAAACCCTGTCTCGGAAAAAAAAAAAAAAAGTAAATGTAAAATTATGTTTAATTGTTCTGACCTTTAACTACTTTAGCTATTTTAATTCTGTTTAAGGATTGCTGCTGTTTTGAGATATGGCTGGTATTAGTAATAAAGAAAGAATACAAAAACAAAAACTTTGCCCATAAGAATTTCATAATTTCCTATATTTAACTTTGAGATTCAAGTTTTATTCTGTAAATAATTCTACATATTTTCTTCATTTAGAATTTTTTATATATGTTTATATGTGACATATATAAATTGTAAATGATGTCATTTGAGGCTTATATTTCATATATTATAAGATGATAATAACAGCAAAACTGTTTACATTTAAGTATAAATTATTTCAAATTATCTTAGTGCTTTATTGGGATAATCAGAAATTATTGTCTTATACGTATCATTTTTCTTTTAATTAGGGAATTTTTCTATTCTTTTTACATACCAACCACAGATCCCTCTTTCTTCCCTCCTCCCACCCATTCAACCCCCCCACCCCTGTTCCTTCCTCCAACAAGGTAAGGCCTCCCATGGGGAGTCAGCGGAGGCTAGTCCATTCAGTAGAGGCAGATGCAAGCTCCTCCCCCTGCATCAAGGTGAGGCAAGGTGTCCCACCATAGGTAGTGGGCTCCAAAAAGCCACATTATGCACCAGGGCTGGATCCTGATCCTACTGCCAGGGGACCCCTTAAACAGATCAAGCTACACAACTATCTCACTTATGCAGAGGGCCTGTTCCAGTCCCACGGAGGCTCCACAGCTGTTGGTCTAAAGTTCATGAGTTCCCACTAGTTTGTTGGTCTGTAGGTTTCCCCATCATGATCTTGATGCCCTTTGCTCATAGAATCCCTGTTTCCTGTTTTTGACTGGCCTCCTGAAGCTCAGCCTGGTGTCTGGCTGTAGATCTCTTAATTTGCTTCCTTCAGTTACTGGATGAAGGCTCTATAATGACAGTTAGGGGATTCACTGATCTGATTACTATGGTAGGCCAATTCAGGCACCTGTAGATTCCTGGAAACTTCTCTAGCACCCAGTTTCTCCCTATCCCCATGATGTCGCTTTTATTATGGTATCTCTTTCATTGCTCCCCACTCCATCTCTGTTCCAGTTGGACCATCCCATTACCTTATGTTCTCATTCCCCATCCCCTACCCTCCATTGTCCCCCTCATATAACTCATGGAGATCTCATCTATTTCCCTTGCCGAGGTTGATCTTTGTGTCCCTCTTAGGGTCCTCCTTGTTAGCTAGCTTCTATGGAGCTGTGGGTTGTAGTCTGGTTATTCTTTGCTTTACAACTAGTATCCACTTATGAGTGAGTACATTAAGTAGTGGCCACTTTTAAAGAGTTTCTAAGATCTTTAGAATGAACACAAACAAGTGGCAGCTACCTATGCACTTCAAAAAAATGAGTTAGCTGTTAGATACTGAACCACACATGGGACCTGCTGGATAGTAGTGGGCTGACCATGTCCCTTGTTTTGCTCTCTAAGATTCTTATTTCTTCTGTATGAAGAATGAATGAAACACAAACCAGGACATTTTTGGAAATTATATGCTTTCTAGCAACTTTGTGTAAATTTTTATACAAGCACTGTTTTTATTATATAAAATATAAAAATCAAAAAAGGAAGCTTGCTATTACATGACATCAGTTGTGTCTGTTTATTTTCTATATGCTGTTCTGTCTAGACCATGTCCTAGAATGTATGCTCAATCAGAGCTCAGAAATCATACACCTTTGCCCTTTAAATCAGAAAAAAAGGGTCAGAATCTCAAGATGCTAAAGACATTTGGAGCTTTTTGAAAAAGTTAGGCAGAGGAGCAAACTTTACTCATTCTGCTTATAATTGATGACTAGCAAGTCTGACATGCTACTGATGGCATTCTATATAAGTTTAGCACATGGGGCCAGCCTCAGGGATGTCCATATCCCAGAGAGGATGTAAGGAGTTGGGAAGGGAAGGATGGGCCAGGCATGATGGTTGGAACACTATTGCAGCCTGACTCACTAGCAATCAAAGCACTTTTTTACTTATACAGAATTCAGTAAGCAGGGATAGTTTCACATTGTTCCAAACCATAATCATATCATTTTGTTTCTGGACATGTTTATAACATTTTCTTTTGCACATCTAGGGTTATAAGTTTAGTCATCATTGATAAACCATGACAGAACAGAGTTATCTTTTATAATCATTTTCCCTCAAGTTTGGTCAACAGAATTATCTTTTATTTTGATCAACTCTGTAACCCAATTTTTAAAAATCCAGAGGCATACAACAGCCTGTTTACAGGCTGGTAGCTTTTGTGGCTTCAAGGATGCGAGACCAAAACAAAATCACCAAGCCAACCCTGGCAGATTACCACATCCTAAGCAAGGTATTATTGACTCTTAATGGTCAGAGTGACCAAGGAAAATCCCCTGGCCAAACTGCTACAGTTAATATTCAAATACCGGCACAATACAATGTCTACATTTTATATCTTTATAGAATTTGTTTGTATGTGTAATCCTGTCACTCTTTTTTTTCCCTTGCTCATAGACACCACGTGAGCTTTCCTAAGAAAGGGAGGTTCTGATACTTCATTCTTTTGTCATCTTTCACACCATTCTTTGTCCACCAATATAAGCCCCCATGCAGGGCTGAGGTAACTTCATCTAAACTAACTTTGTTGCTTTATATGTCATGTGAGTCCATGTGAGTATGCCCGAGTGTATTGTAGAAAGATGGTTGCAATCTGATCTGTGGCTAACTCCTCTAGCCCACTGAATCTTGTAGACCTTTCTATGTTTACTTTGTTCTGATTATTTGTTCCTGAGTAAGTACAGTGGCAGATGTTTGAAGTATATCTCATAGCCTCATAAAGAGACCTCTAGCTCCCAAGTCATACAACTTCCAAGGCATAATGAAGACCTTCAAGTAGATAAGGGTATCTCCCAAAACAGAAGAGTTGGTATGCTCAGTACTTTTCTGAGGGAAGCTTAGAAGCAGTATTCCTGGGAGAAGGAATAAAGGATTCACAAGAAAATTTCCATCAATCCAATATGCTCAAGTTATAGAAATATTAAAATTCTCCCAAGGATACAAGAGGTAGAGAGCAAAACCAAAATTGGCACAGCAACCATCCTACAGCTCAACTTTGCTGTATCTTTGTTTAGCAACTGTGCTGTCTTTATGGCTTTTGCCATCCTCATCAGATATGACTGCACCACCTCCTCTTATTTTATTTTTTAACTTAAGAGTCTGTAGATCTTGTTGCATGATGTGTAGGGCATTTCTCAATCATTGGAAGATGACTGAAAGGACAAAAATTAAAATTTGTCTAACTCCCAGGATTACTCCCAAATAAATGATAATAGACCAAAAGTCCTGACCTGAGACAAAAGAAGTGAGAAATCCTGTGTAACCTGCACCTTTATTCCCTTGCTGTTCTGCCTTCTCATTGGCTCTTAGCCCAGTTAACTCACTTCCTTGTCACTGCCTGTCTGTACAGACCTCCAGGTCTCTATGGTTGGTACTGGATTAAAGGTATATGTCACTACACTTGGTTGTTCCCTAGTATGTCCTCAAACACACAGAGACTCTGCTTGCCATGTGATCATATTAAGGGAGTGTGCTATCACTGTGTGACTTCTGTTATGGGTGGTATGTCCTCTAATCTCAGGGAAAACTTATTTATTAACATGCAAATAAAATATCACCACATTTCATTACAAATAAAATATCACCACACAAATTCATTGAAATTGTGAATGACAGGAAACAGTACATAAAATCTTAATATTTTGAATCTGGTTGCTCATAAATAAGATTGTCTCTTTTAAAATATTTATCTTATCTTTTTAGATTTATTATCAAATTTTTGAGTAATAAATGCCAGTGACATTTCCAGAGAACAGAATAACATTCTCTACACTATGAACCTGTTGTATTAAGGCAGTTGCAGATGCACCAATGATTTTAATAGTATTAATGAGTGTAGTAATGCCCCAAGTTAAAATAGTAGTAAATTGTTTTGGCCTACTAAGAATATTAGTAAATTTTTATAGCATATGTTAAATAGGCACCTCAGCCATATGTCACAGGTTTAGAAATTTATGCCCCTGCCTTTTTGTTGATAATAAATGAATGATAAGAGGTGATATAATCATGTCAGTACTTCCTGCTGACATTGGGGTGTCATAATTTGGGGACCCCAAAAGCTGCAATCTTGTCTAAATCCAGGAAGAGCAGGCTGTTTTCTTGATTGTCTGTATGACTATCTGAGGCTAGGAGTCGTGGTGTGTGATGCTGAACCAGGATGTTGATTTCCAGGAAACAGCTAGAGCTGGTGCCGGAGTTGTTGGAGCTGTCACGGATTTGAAATCTAATGAGACAGATAGACTAGGGTCAGAAGTGCGGTTAAAGAGTCTAGATTTTTTTCTAGGACATATATTTAAAACTGATAGGTTCATTTTCCTGGTATTTGGAGGAAGACAGTCTTAAGGCCACAGAAAGGGAAAGAGTTCCTACCATCAGGAAAAGGCAGAGGGAAACATGCTTTTTTTTTTTTTTTTTTAATAGTACTTCTTTGGGGCCATTTGATATGTGAGAAGTGGACCCAGCTTGCATGCCTTGAAGCTTACAAGAATTTTTTTTAACTGTACAAAAGAGGCAAAATTTCCATATATGTTAGCATTATTATTATTTGTAACCTGTACTGAAACTCATACTGTAGGAAAGGGAATAGACTCATGACTTTGAGTCATAATAAAAGTTTGTGAACCCAAACATGGTTTTACTTAAGAGCATTAGCAATTCTCTTCTCTACTGAGAAGCCTTGGTGTATATAGATTAGATAGATGTTTTTAGCACAGTGAGAAGCATTTTTAAGTCTGTTCTTAGAAAACAACGAAAGAGAATTTAAGATCTTGAACTCTGACTATGACAAGTAGTTAGTGCTTTACCAGAGTTAGATTAATAAATAGTTTATCAGAACTCCATTGGTTAATGTAAAAAACTCTGAACATTTGAAATCTTAATATAACAATAGCACAGTGAGGAAAAGAAATCTGACACATTTTTTATATACCCTAAGCCTTTTTCTTTCAACTTTAGAATTTATATTTATATACACTAAATCATTTAATCATAATTTAAGACTTTATATCTTTTTGACCTCTATAACTTACTTTTACACACTTTAAAATAATCTCTTAGGTCCTACAACATTTTCTTAGATCCCCACAGCTCAAACTTTTGTTATCTTTAGACCTTACATAAACTTTACATTTTTCTTTTATTTTATCACAGTTTCAGTTTTCATGTCCTTGAGGATAGGCATAAGCATATTGATATTGAATGCTAGGCAAGCAAAACAGCCTCTGACCATTTCTCTCACTGCTTTTTTTGTTTTGTTTTGTTTTTTTTGAGACAGGGTTTCTCTGTGTAGCTTTGCGCCTTTCCTGGATCTTGCTCTGTAGACCAGGCTGGCCTCGAACTCAAAAAGATCCACCTAGCTCTGCCTCCTAATTGCTGGGATTAACGGCGTGTGCCACCACTTCCTAGCTCTCTCACTGCTTTTTTAAAGAGATAAAGTTGATATCTTAAAGCAGAGGTGCTTTTATGATATTAAAGAATGACTTTGGGCAATTCCTTAAATGTCTTTCAGCCATTTGAGTTTCCCCTGTTGAGAATTCTGTTTAGTTCTAAAGTCCATTTCTCAATTGGACTGTTGGTCATTTTGATGTCTAATTTCTTGAGTTCCTTATATATTCTGGATATCAGTCCTCTGTCACATGTGGGGTTGATGAAGATCTTTTCCCATTCTGTAGGCAGTTGTTTTGCCTTGTTGACCATATCCTTTGCTCTACAAAAGCTTCTCAGTTTCAAGAGGTCCCATTGATTGATTGTTTGTCTCAGTGTCTGTGCTACTGGTGTTATATTTAGGAAGTGATCTCCTATGCCAATGTGTTCAAGACTATTTCCTACTTTCTCTTCTAGCAGGTTCAGAGTAGCTGGATTTATGTTGAGGTCCTTGATCTACTTGGACTTAAGTTTTGTGCACGGTGACAGATATGGATCTATTTACAGCCTTCTACACGTTGATATCCAGTTATGCCAGCACCATTTGTTGAAGATGCTTTCTTTTTTCCATTGTACACTTTTGGCTCCTTTGTCAAAAATTGTATGTTCATAGGTGTGTGAGTTAATGTCAGGGTCTTCAGTTCGATTCCATTGGTCCACAAGTCGGTTTTTATGCCAATACCGAGCTGTTTTATTATTGTAGCTCTATAGTAGAGCTTGAAGTCAGGGATTGTGATGCCTCCAGATGTTGTTTTATTGTACAGGATTCTTTTGGCTATCCTGGGTTTTTTGTTTTTCCATATGAAGTTGAGTATTATTCTTTCCAGGTCTGTGAAGAATTGTGTTGGTATTTTGATGGGGATTGCATTGAGTCTGTAGATTGCTTTTGGTGAGATTGCCATTTTTACTATGTTAACCCTTCCTATCCATGAGCATGGGAGATCTTTCCATTTTCTGACATCTTCAATTTCTTTTTTCAGGGACTTAAAGTTCTTGTCATATAGGTCCTTCACTTGCTTGGTTAGTGTTACCCCAAGGTATTTTATGTCATTTGTTGCTATTGTAAAGGGTGATGTATCTCTAATTGCCTTCTCAGCTTCTTTGTCCATTGTATACAGGAGGGCTACCCTAATCATCAGGGAAATGCAAATCAAAACAACTCTGAGATACCACATTACACCTGTCAGAATGGCTAAGATCAAAAACACTGAAGACACTTTATGCTGGAGAGGATGTGGAACTAGAGGAACTCTCCTCCACTGCTGGTGGGAATGCAAGCTTGTACAACCACTTTGGAAATCAGTATGGCGCTTTCTTAGAAAATTGGGAATCAATCTCCCCCAAGATCCAGCTATACCACTCCTGGGCATATACCCAAGAAATGCTCAATCATACCACAAGAGCACTTGCTCAGCTATGTTCATATCAGCATTGTTTGTAATAGCCAAAACCTGGAAACAACCTAGATGCCCTTCAACTGAAGAATGGATAAATAAATTGTGGCACATATACACAATGGAATACTACTCAGCAGTGAAAAACAATGACATCATGAGGTTTGCAGGCAAATGGATGGATCTAGAAAAAATCATCCTGAGTGAGGTAACCCAGACTCAGAAAGACAAATATGGTATGTACTCACTCATAGGAGGATGCTAGATGTGGAACAAGGATGACTGGACTGCTACTCACATCACCAGTGAGGCTACCTGGAAAACGGGACCACAAGAAAGACACAGAGAAATGGATGAGATCTACATGAACAGCCTGGACATGAGTGGGAGCAATGAAGGGCGAGGGTCGAGGGAAAGAGAGCAGGAGATCCTAGCTGGATCAAGAAAAGAGAGGGAGAACAAGGAATAGGAGACCATGGTAAATGAAGACCACATGAGAAAAGGAAGAAACAAAGAGCTAAAGAGGCCCACAGAAATCCACAAAGATACCCCCACAAAAGACTGCTGGCAATGGTGGAGAGATTCCTGGGACTGACCTACTCTGGTGATGGGATGGCCAAACACCCTAATAGTTGTACCATAAGCCCCATCCAAGGACTGAGGAATCTGGAAGCAGACATCCAACTCCTGGTGGAGTGCTGGAAGTCTATTTAGTGAGAAAGAGGAGGGTTTATATGAGCGAGAATTGTTGAAACCAAGGTTGGATAAAGCACAGGGACAAATAACCAAAAGAATGGAAACACATGAACTATGAACCAAAGGCTGAGGGGCCCCCAACTGGATCAGGCCCTCTGAATAGGTGAGACAGTCGATTGGCTTGATCTGTTTGGGAGGCACCTAGGCAGTGGTACCAGGTCCTGGGCTCATTGCATGAGTTAGCTGTTTGAAACCTGGGACTTACGCAGGGACGCTTGGCTCAATCTGGGAGGAGAGGACTGGACCTGCCTGGACTGAGTCTATCAGGTCGATCTCAGTCCTCAGGGGTAGCCTTGATCTGGAGGTGGTGGGAATGGGGGGTGAGCTGGGGGGAAGGGGAGGGGGCAGGAAGGGAGAGAACAAGGGAATCTGTGGCTATTATGTAGAACTGAATAGTATTGTAAAATAAAATAAGAAAAAATAAAAATAAAGAATGACTTTGGATTGCCTGTTTAGACAACCTGAAAAGCTTAATAAGTGTTTTTTATCTTATAAATTCATTAAGATGTAGAACAACATAAATAGAAAAGAAATTATAAAAAAAAAAAAAACATCTACAGGAACTCAGAAAATATTTTCATCAGATTGTTTTTTTTTCCTTTGGATTTTTGTTTTACAGATTTTTAACCATGTCTAATAAGCTTCCCTAGAAAGTTAATGTTTTAGCTGTTTTAAAGGACAGAATTTCTTTTAGGGGACATTTTGTTTTTTTCTCTTTGTCCTATAGCCAGATGACCTTCTGACCAAGAGCAGAGATTTTGGAGGAAACGTTTAAACAAACATACTTGGGTTGGAAGAAGAAGGTCATATCCCAACTCCAAAGCCATATATTTAATAAAGTAGAACAGCATAAAACAATATTTTAATATTAAAAGTCACTTAAATCCCTGCAAAACCACATTTAGTGATTAGAGGGAGAGACCAGAGCAATCAGAGAAGAAAGAAGGCTGAGCGATGAGAAATTCTGGGTCCAGTGTGACAGCTCAGTCCTGAAAATGTTGTTTGGAGCTCAAGTGCAGCCTGGTTGTGCTCAGGTCAAACTCCCATCTCTGTAAGAAAGCTTGAAAACACAAATCCAACAGACAACAGAGAACAATAGAAGGAGTGCAACAGTTACTACAACACACACACACACACACACACACACACACACACACACACACACACACAAAGTCCAGACAAATTCAGACATATCCTGCGACCACCTTCATTAATACATTGAAACCAGAAGGATAGCAGGGAGTCCCCTCTGCCCCAGAGATAGGGTCTATGAACTCATCAGATCTTGTTTTGTCTCTCCAAATGTCCAAACTCCAAAACAGAATAGACCAACTCATCTATAGATCCAAACTTCAGAGGCATGTTGACAATTCTTGTGGGTTCCTCCTAACATCACTTTCACATTGTCCTTTCTCCATAGTATGTACTCTACATTTGAGATCTATGTGAAATATTATCCTTTATGGCCAAAAAAGCATTTATCGGTATATAAACAGTATTTGAGTTAAATTTGTAAAATAGTGAAGGGAACTGGGAATGCAGAAAGAGGATTGTAAGGGAGAAATGCTATTATTTTCAATATACTATTTATCTAATTTAATTCATTCCATTTTCCTCTCTTCTCTAGACTTAATTTTGATGGTTTTGGCAACACTTGTCATGATAACATCAAAATTTTATAACAATGAATCACTTTTTTAAAGAAAAATAACATTGGTTGGGCATGCGTAAAGGCATTCTATAGAATCATCCATCATGTTGAAAACAGCTCATTGTGAACTCTGGAAATTTGAATGTACATATTACAGTAAGGTGGGAAAACTCTGTTGTATGGTTCATAAATGGAATCCAAAACAATTTTCAGAGACACTAAGCTTATTGCTCCAGATTAGCTGTACCAAATTGGTTCAAACTTGCTGGCTTTTTCTTATACCTGTCTAGGTGCTAGAAAGTTCAAATAGTGAGTATCAATCTGTGGCTTCTGGCTATAAAACTCCAACCCCTGTGTCTTCATTTGGCTTCTCACTTTTGCTGCCTTTGTTTGAGGTTATTTATTATATTTAGAGCCCACATGTATCATCCATGATAATATTTTGGTAAAATGTTTAATCAAATTACAATTTTGATGATAGTATCCTAAATAAAATAACATTCTAAATTTACTTTAGCTATTTCAGAACATCATAATGCTAACTTCATACATAGATGAAGTTAACCTCTTTACTCCAGCTTTGATGAGCGGCTCTTTTTCTATCTATTTGTTTCTAAAGACAACATTCAGGATGGATTCATGGGCTACCGTAACTATATTATGTTAATTTTTCATACCTCCCCCCATTTAAAGATTGTTTCTTCCTATGCAGTCAAATGGGACACAAGTAGAGCTTAACTGAAAGACCCTGATATTTTTAGTTTATTTTTTGGCTTAGGCACACATTTTTGAAGTTTTGAGTGGTTATATTTGGGAACAATGAGAATAACTTTACTTAGGAAAATCAGTAAGTTGAGTGTAATGGTGAATTTAGATACGGCATGTGACCTGTGAAAATCTCCTGAATCTTTCTGTCTCCATAATTATGCTTATCTGGGAATATTAGAGGTGTTCAGTAAATGAGTACTGAAGAACCAAAGAAGAACAGGCTTAACAAAAAAGTGGTTTCTCAAGAATGAAAGAAGTTTCAGGATGTAGACTAATATTCTTAATCCAAGCCTATGATTCTAACATTTAGAAAATCTGAGGCAGGAGGATTGCCAGTTTCATATCGCGCCCTGTTTATAAAATGAATTCAAGACAATCAAGCTCAGGCAATCTTGGTGAGTAATGGACTTGATTAGTGTGTATGTGATTTATATTCAATATCTAGTACCAAATATCACCACAAAACTTACTTCCTTGTTTGTCTCCCACTACAGAGTAGCTAGTGGCCACACACAGATCATGACAGGGAAATCTCTTGTATGCAATAGACAGGAATGTAAGTCATGATACATTGCAAGGTTTCTCTGCATATACTTAATCAACTAGAAATCATTTTGGGTAAGTGCATTATTTTCTCATGTTACAAATTACCTTAAAATGGTTTTTCCTATAATCAATTTATAATTATGTCACTAGCTTTATAAGGTGAATGCCAAGGTGTGGTCAGCTCCAGTGGAGTGGAATACAAGTGAAATGGAAAGGCAAGAAATATGAGTATATTGTCTTATTTGTTTATACTTCTCTCATGCCATCATTTTAAGGATACTTGGTGAATATTTAATCTTGAAAGAATCTAAAGAAGTCATCTCCAGGGTTTCATGTGAAATTTACTTGTGAATGTATCAAAAGTTATTTAATATCATTTCTATGGCAAATTTACTGAGAATAGTCACAGAATAACACTTTCAATACAGAGGATAGTTTCATAAACTTTAACTCACACATACCATAAAAAAACTATTGAAGAATGTACTTTGAGAGAAATAATCCAGGAAAGGCATATCTGGTTTGTACTAAAGTGCAAAAATAGTAGAAATAGTAGTGTTATTGATTCATTTAGATGTACACCTTACTAAGATATAGGGAAATATATACCTGCTTAGAGATGATTATTGATATGATCAAGCTAAATTTGGGGGCATTCTGGAATGGTTTACTCATTCAGTTACAAGTATGTAATAAGCTGTGAGTGTTAATCCCATGTTCTGATGAAATATTACACTATGAAATAGAGCATCTATTTATTGAAAGATGTGCAGTGGTCATCACACAGCACAGGGGTGCTATTATTGCACTCTAAGGTAAGTGCAATAGAGACTAATTCCATGTTTAATGCATTTTATTTTAGACAGACTTCAAGGTTATATAAAACTCTATAGTATGTGTGGGATTCTTCTGAAGCTAGATTTTTTTTAGAATTTATATGTCCATTTTCAAGAAATAAAGCTCAAGGCCGGGCGTTGGTGGCACACGCCTTTAATCCCAGCACTCGGGAGGCAGAGGCAGGCGGATCTCTGTGAGTTCAAGGCCAGCCTGGGCTACCAAGTGAGCTCCAGGAAAGGCGCAAAGCTACACAGAGAAACCCTGTCTCGAAAAACCAAAAAAAAAAAAAAAAAAAAAAAAAAAGAAATAAAGCTCAGACAAGAAGTCGCTAGAACGAGTGTAACTCATGAATGTTTCACTGAAGATTCCTAAGTCAGAAGAATGAGGTTTGAGATTTAGAAAAGAAACCTCAAATATTTATGTCTAATACAATTACTATTATTATTCACATTCTCAAAATCGTAGGACGTTTTCAGGGATCATAAACTAATCCAGGAGTGTGTTCTCTGCCACCTTGTCTTATTTATGGGACATTTTTTAACTGTCTTTTCTCTAGTTAACATTGTTTACCTAAATAATTTTCACTCTTATTAATGTGTTGAAATAAGAAGAGTATTCTAAGCACACATACACACACACACACACACACACACACACACATACACACACATACACACACACACATACACACATACACAGAGAGAGAGAGAGAGAGAGAGAGAGAGAGAGAGAGAGAGAGCTTGTTGCTTCTCCAAATGTTTATACTAGAAAACAAACATAATTGAATTGAATTTGTCTCTTGTTTATTTGTTTTTCATTTACTTGAATAATATCTTTCCCTTCATCTGGTTGCATTGAGACCCGCAATCCATTCATTCACACCACACTCAGAGGTCTATATTGTGTCTTTTCATTTCTTCCATTATCTACATTTCAATACCAATCCAGATGCTGGAGGCAGATGCAATCTTGATAATATCTCTGCCTCTAGAAATGTCAGGCCTTGGTCTATTATTCTCTGTGCAGAACTGAAATGAGGAAGTCAACAGTCCTCTAGAGCATTAGTAATAACAGAAGGAAAGTAACAAGGACACAAAGGATACAGGAAGTCCAGTCAGCTACAAAAAAAGAACAAATGTTAATTTTGCCAACCGACCTCATCTCCAATCAAAGGCTTCTTTTCATTTAATTTCTGTGTGTTTTAAAATAATGATATTGGATGATTAAAGCAACAAAATATCACATATCACTTCGTAGACGATATGTCAAAAAACAAATTAAAAGATTTCTCACTAGAGAATGTTAATCTCATGCACAACGGAAAGTATGATCGGAGACTGATGACAAATTATTTAAATAACTGTGTGTGTATGTGTGCACGTGCAAGGGTGTGAGAATGCTTTCAGAGTAAAAATAGGAGTTGGTGTTGAATAAGGTATTTAGCTTAAAAGCAGCCTAATCAGTGAGTGCTCTAAAAGCTAAATCTAAACAGGCCCCATCCTAAACATTTATTAGTTTAAATAGCCATTTTTCATTCATTATCTTCATTGTGCTTTACCTTTTTTAATGCTAAAAATATTATTATTTTTATTATCATTTATTGATATCATTTTCTTTTTTAATTTAATTTAATTTTATTCTACAATATAATTTAGTTCTACATATCAGCCACGGATTCCCTTGTTCTCCCCCATCGCGCCCCCCTCTCCTTCCTCCCCCCCCCCATTCCCACCTCCTCCAGGGCAAAGCCTCCCAGGAGGATTGAGATCAACCTGGTAGACTCAGGCCAGGCAGGAGATCAACGTGGTAGACTCAGTCCTGCCAGGTCCAGTCCCCTCCTCCCAGGCCAAGCCAAGCAACCCTGCATAAGCCCCAGGTTTCAAACAGTCAACTCATGCACTGAGCACAGGGCCCCAGTCCCACTGCCTGGATGCCTCCCAAATAGATCAAGCCAATCAAATGTCTCACCTATTCAAAGGGCCTGATCCAGTTGGGGGGCCCTCAGCCATTGGTTCATAGTTCATGTATTTCCATTCGTTTGGCTATTTGTCCCTGTGCTTTATCCAACCTTGGTTTCAACAATTCTCCCTCATATAAACCCTTCTCTTTCTCGCTAATTAGACTCCCGGAGCTCCAACTGGGGCCTAGCCGTGGATCTCTGCATCCAGATCCCACAGTCATTGGATGGGGTTTCTGGCACGACTATTAGGGTGTTTGGCCATCCCATCACCAGAGTAGGTCAGTTCCAGCTGTCTCTCAACCATTGCCAGCAGTCTATTGTGGGAGTATCTTTGTGGATTTCTGTGGGCCTCTCTAGCACTTTGATTCTTCCTTTTTTCATGTGGTCTTAATTTACCATGGTCTCCTATTCCTTGTTCTCCCTCTCTGTTCTTGATCCAGCTGGGATCTCTTGCTCCCCCAAGCTCTCTTTCCCTCGCCCTTCATTACCCCACTCACGTCCAGGCTGTTCATGTAGATCTCATCCATTTCTCCATACTTTGCCTTTTAAAATTACTGTTCACATCTTTCTAAGCTGCCTGTGCAACTTGATCAGGTGCTTCTTAAGGACCACACATGGATGACACAGGTTTGTAATGTAAGTGCTGCCTTACTGGAGACTCACTACCTGGTGCCTAGCAAAGTGTTTATTGTAAATAATGCAAAAATAAATCAAGAATAGGTATCATCTTTAAAAATATATAGAACAGGTGAGATGGCTCAGGGCATAAAACACAGCAAAAACCTCTAAAACAGAGTTCCATTCCCATATCTACCATTGTTGGAGCCAGGTGAAAGGAGAAGATCACCTCTGAAAAAGTTTGTTCAGACATCCACTTGAATGATGTAGTATATGCATACCTGCACACCTGCCCACAGACACAAACAAAGTAATAATAATAATAATGATAAAATCCAAAACATTTTATCACCTATTTAAACTTCTTATATTTCAATAAACATTCAAAATATCATTTTTCAAAATTCTCATAGTATTTAGAGACTTATGAAAAATGTTACAGGTATAGCTGCAAGTGAAACATTAAGGGAGGTGAATGTGGCCATCTATGAAATCATTTATTAAGTGCACTCAAAATTTCCAGCAACTGGGTTACATTCTCGGTATGTAAATGTATCTTACCTTAAAAGGCCCATAATTAGAAGAGAAGGACATCAGCATGCACACAGACAACCTCTAAACAACAGTTCACTCTGTAGAATGAACAATATAAATGCATGACTCTCAGCATAAGACAGAAATATTTCCCAGGTATGACCTTTAGTGCTGCTCATTAATGTTCAGAAAATGCTGTACTTTCAAGAAGAAAGAGAAAGCATTCACCACTAAGGGAAGAGTGAAAAGTCAGTGTGCCCAGGAATAACAAAATGTTTGATGACAGATTCACATGAACAAAGGGAAGGATAGTCTGAAACAAAGTGGCGGGGAGAAAATGTCTGACTTTCATTATATAAAAGTTATAGAGACACTGTATTCTTTCATCAAATTCCTACAACCAGCACCACAGGTGGCTATTAGTCAAAAAGACCCTTACATTATCTGTACAGGCAGGGGCTTCCCCAGGCTCCCACACCTGGGGCTGTGAGTGCCCAAATGACCTTTACATTATCTGTATGATAAAGGCCATTGTATAACACTAAGGGCGTTTTCCCACCAAGTTCTACTGTGTTTAAATATGCTTGCAATAGACCCCCTGACATAATACTCCAGACATTTGATCCGGCCTGGCTGATTAAGTCAGGCTAAAATGAGTTTTTCTTCTTGCCCTTTTGAGGATCATTAGCTGCTGGCCATGATGCCTTCTGGAAGCCACTGCACATGCTGAGTGGGTTTTTTTGTTTGTTTGTTTGTTTGTTTGTATCATTTTGTTTTGTTTGGGTTTTTTTTTTTGGGAGGGGGAGTCTTCACACTTCATCATTATGTGGTGGAAGGCTCACTCTAGTTTTCTAAAATCTAATCACCGTGCAAGATTCCTCCTCCAAATAACACAATGGGAGTTGATTTTTAGCAAATGAATTTCCAGAGAGAAGTTACAACTCCTATTACACCAAGATTAAACAAACCATATATACAATACCTATATTTATATACCCAAACTGGGGATTCCCGTTACATATCTCAATTTATCATTCTGTACTGTGTCAGACCACACACAGTTTTCTTTGTGGCAAGAGGGCCATTCATGTTGTCCTCACCTCCTCTTGTCCACTGTATCGGTCCACTGTGTTTCTCAGTCTATTGATGTCACTGTCTTATATTTTCCACTATTTTCTCATATCTGTCATATTTCAGAGCAATATGGGCCACTGTAGTATTTGACAAATGCTGGCATTGTACATTTGTAGGAAGTCCCCTCAAATCATCAAATTTTTGTTCTCTTTCAAAATTATTAGCCTTTTTAATTCCCTTTGTCCCTAGAGCACTGTAGTACCTTACTTATTTGTTGCATTGCCTTCTTTACTCACTGTTACCCACAGTTCTCAGAATTCCCAAGCTTCATGACTATAATCATAACCAGATACACATGCATGTATGCGTGTACACACCTCTTTTTCTGCCCATTCTACATTCGCCATACTTTTACATCCCCTTTCTTTAGTTGTCTACTATTTGTTTTTATTACAGTTCCTTAGGTGCTTACATTAAAAACATGCCAGAACCCACAAAATCAGGTTCCACTGAAATCCAACCTATTATACAAGTGCACCACAAGCTCATTGTATTCTTTGCATATAAACTTTCCTGAATGCTGGTCATGTCTTATCATGATAGTGTAGCATGAATCTTAAAAGTTCTTATTAATAAAAACAAACCCAGAGCCAGGTATTAGGGTGAATGCTGAAATATCAGAGAAGCAGAACAAACCACAGCTACCTGGCCTTACCAATTTCTCAATTGATCCTATTTCCTCAAACTGGAAACCTCTGTGTCCTCATCCGAATGGGTCTCAGCTGAACTGCTGCTCAAAAGGCTAAGAGCTTAAACACATAGTTCCTGGTTTTCATGCCTTATATACCTTTCTGCTTTCTGCCATCACTTCCTCGGTTTAAAGGCATGAGTCAACATGCCTGGCTGTTTCCAGTGTGGCTTTGAGCTCACAGAGATTCAGATGGATCTCTGCCTCTGGAATGCTAGGATTAAAGGAGTGTGTGTTACCATTTTCTGACCTCTATATCTAGTGGCTGTTCTGTTCTCTGATCCCAGGTAAGTTTACTAGGGTATGCAATATTTTGGGGAACACAATAACACCACATGATAGTCTTCTAAAACACATGCAAATCTTTTCTAGACTCTATTCTCTTCATGTCCTTTAGCCAATGGTAAACAAAAAACATTTTATCTGTGGATCCTTATATATATATATATATATATATATGTGTGTGTGTGTGTGTGTGTGTGTGTGTGTGTGTGTGTGTGTGTGTGTGTGTATTTGAATTTTTGTTGTAGTACTATGGTTTAAATCCAAAGAATGATGCATACAAGGCTCTGTAGCTAATACTGAACTTTATTCTAGTCCATTCCATTGATTTTTTTTTTAAAAAAAGAGAGGTTTCCAGTATCTTTCCAGAGTCAACCTTGAACTTGCCATACTTCTACCTTGCCTTCTCAAGCATTCAGGACTTTAATGATGAGCTACACAAACTTCTGTAAACCTGCCTTTCACATGTAACTGTCTCTGATGATAACATAGCAAAAACAGCACCATGATAAAATGATAAAACATTACTGTAGAAATAACCTTGTTCAATGTGTCAGGGATAACTCAACAGTCCCACCAATATGTTCCATCAACTGAAATAGGAACAGAAAAATTTTATAGCTCCATCTGCGTCTCTTTTACCAATATATAAGCTATAGCCTGTCCCAAGTCATTATATGCTCACCTATTTATTAAACAAAAGACAGTGTGCAGGACAAGTCATCTGCTTCAAGATGAAATGTGACCTGGAAAGACACAAACCAAGGAACTAAACAAGATTGTAAAAGCAAACAGTCAAAAAAAAAAAAAAATGAACACAGTGAAGTGTGGCTGACTAGGACTAGAGATAAGAGGTTTTCTAATATTTCCTCATGTCTTTGAGACAATTCTTGTTTTTCAAGCTTGATTTTAAATTACTTTCTTCTGACTAACATACTAGAAATATGCATTTTAAAATGGTGCCAATCTACAATTTATGATTACAAAAAAAAAATCAATTTGTTAGAATATATTTGTCATCATGAAGGAAACCACGATGTAGTCAGAACTGTACAGGTGGCTAGCACAATGAAGTTTTATCTTGCTATTGATACTAAGCCTCTGTAGAAAAATGATATTTTATTTCCTGTAAAATGCTGTGAAGTCTGTTTTGTTGTAAGACATGTACAGTTAATTATCAGACATTAAAAAGGCCATAGAACACTTATTTTGGACCATAGTTTCTAAAGTTAGTGGTGATTAAACATATAATTAAGTTTATTTTATGATGTAACAGGAAAAACTGCCCCTTGAATACTTAATTTTTAGAATAGTTTTAGGTACAAATGAAATGATGTGAATACAAAGATATCCTAGTACACCCTGCCTCTACACATCCACTGCTTCCTTCATTATGTATATCCCCACTGGAAGGGTGAATTACTCTAATTTATGAACACACATGGACACATATGGTCATTGGCAATCAGAGACCATGGCTTACCTGAGACTATAGTCATTGTGTCATATCTTCTTTTGATTAGAAGAATATAATACATGTATTCACCACTCTAGTCTCCCACACAAAAGTTTCACTCTTCTAATCCTCTGTGCTTTGCCTATTCACCTCTTTCCCTCCTCATCTTTGACTAGTGATCTTTTAATTACCTCCAAGGTTTTGCCTCTTACAGAATGTCACGTAGTTGTAATCACAGTATATAGCCTTCCTCAGATTACTGTATGTCATTCGGTAACTTGCATTTAAAGCCCTTCCATTTTTTAGTTTATGGCACATATCTTTTGCTTTGGGAATAGAATTAAATTGTCTAGATACACCAATTAATTAATCTACTGAAGGGAATTTTGGACAGTTCCAAATGTAAACAGTTAAAAGCAAAGCAACTATAAACAGTTGTGTGGACTACGTAGACCGAAACCGGCAACCTCTTTGTGTCAATCAAAAATATGATCGTGGGGTATGGATCTTGGTTACCCAGAAGACAAATGCCACAGATAATCTCTTATGTGCAAATCTAAGTTTCAAAACTTTAAATTTGAGAATATAATCTGAACTAATCTCAAACAAATAAGAAACTAGAAAGTGACCATAAGAAGAGGAAGGGAAAAGGAGATATCGAAAGGGGGTAGTAGGACATGGATGCCGTGAAAGGAGAATGTGAGAAAATGGGTCTATTTTACCTGCTAAGTGCAAACTGAGGATAACATGGAGGGAGAAAGCAGAGATAAATAATGCTAAGGTTGTTTGAAAAAGTTATTTTGAAACCAACTGTTGCATAAAATCACTTAAAATCACACAGGTATTTATGTATACATCTGTATCTGTACATTTTAAAAATGGAATTATTCCACACAGAGTCATAATGATATTGCCAAGATTCACAGATAATTTCACAAAACCCCACTAACAGATCGAAGTCCCTTTGAATTGTTGTTCAAGGAAGTACAAGAGATTCTCAAAACACTATGCTATGTTATTCCCCTTGGTAACCTCCCAGAACGTGAAGGTAAGACTCTATTGCTTAAGACACATATGCCAGACAGGAGTCTTGAAGGAATTTAACTGTAACTTACCTGAAAGCCTACATTCTAAGGACTCACTCTATTAGTATTGGAAGGTCTTATGCAAATGGCCAAGGAAGAAAACCTATCAGTAGTTCTATCCAGCTACAAAGCTCTGAACAACAACAATGATTACATTTCCAATAGTGACAATTTTGTTTCTGACATAACCAAAGCTTTTAAGTTACATTTAAGGACTATTGTGTGGCAGTTTCCTCCAAGACTGAAACATCCTATTCTGTGGGGAAGCAGCTTAAAACAGAAGGTGAACAAGTCAAAATAGCTCTAGGAATTCCCTGAAACCAACCAGATTCATGAGGCCCTTCCCTCGAGTTACTCCCAACAGTAAACAGTAAAGGCAGCAGAGAGTCGCTCTCAGATAAAAACAAGTTGCCAAGAAGATGCTCAGACAAGTCAAACTGAAAAGATGCCTGAGACCCTACCAGCTGCAGGGAATAAGCAGAAAAGATACTCTCCAGCTGCAGGGAGCTGCCTGCAGACTGAGCAGTGTGCTCTAGGTTCCCAGATTTTGTGAGGTGTAATGGGTTAGGTTTTGATGATGATCCTGTCTCTGAGCAATCTCTGCTCCTGCAAGTAACCCCTTACCCATATTCCTATTAATAGGTTTCATGTTACAGAGCTGGGGATGAGGCTGGGCATTGGATCTAAGGAGCAGGAGAAAAGGTATGGGTCCACCTCTAGCCTGCTTGGGTTAGCAGAGGGTGCCTGCTGGTATTGGGATATGCACTGAAGCAACAAGCTGGCTGGGAGGAGGTTAGGAGGTTAGGAGGAGGTGTGGGCAGCAGGGGAGGAAAGGCTGCAGCTGGTGTTCTGTTGCAGTATTACAGAGGAGACAGGAGATTGAGTCTAGGGAAACAGTGAGAGAAGAGAAGATCCGTGGGCAGCCTACCTCGTTTTCTGGATGCATGAAATTCTTAAAAAAAAAAAAATTAAATTAAATTCCAAGTAGATGGTGATAATATGTCCAATGTGATAATAGAGTATCAAACTGGAACATTGAAAGACAATCACCTTTACCCTCCAGTCTAGTCCATACTGTTTTTGTCAGTTTTCTGAATTTAAATCACTCTCCTACGTGTATGATGACATTGACATGTGGCTTTTGCCTGGTGAGATATGATTAGGAATATTCTTCCATATGTATATTTGCTATTTTTGCAGCTTTTTCTTGAGATGCCTGTTAAAGTCTTTGGCCTGTTTTTAAAATTAAGTTGTTTAAATTTTAGTTGCTGGATTTTCAAGATTCTTCGCATATTTTGAAAATAAGTCCTAATTTAGATTTTTGTGAATGTTTTAACTAACTAAATTACGCATTTTTACTTTTTAACAAATCTTCCTGGAGTAGAACATTTTAATTTTAATAAATTCCAGTTTATTAGATATTTGTATGAGTTATGCATCAGAATTGTATCTAAAATAAAACCCCTACCCAAAGTTGGAAGCCAGGCACAGTGCACTTGCTTAAAATCCCAGGCTTATTCAATTGGTTTTATAATGAATACCAACTTGGGTTACATGGAATACACTAGAAAAAAATAAAAACAAAATCCATGAAGCAATGTCACTCAGGATGTCTAGCTTTGTGATTGAACAATTGTCTAGAATACATAAAACCTTGCATTTGACTCCTGGTAGTATAGTATTAACAAATAAATACTTAAAATATATGTGAGTAACTTCCAATTTCCATTTTCCTCTATAACATTATATAGGAACTCAGCAGTTTTACATTCAGGATATAAACTATTTATTATTTTTATAAAGGATATATATATATATATATATAATTTATGGCTCATATATATATATATATATATATATATATATATATATATGGTAAATTGTTGACAAAGATTTTATAAAGGTGATTTTAGGATAGGACATGGAAGGATAAAATGAAGTTAAATGATACATTAAGACTGAGGACTCATGTCTACTAGAAAAGAAAATGGAGAGTAGTATGGATAAGAGTATTGAAGAAATTAAATATTTTAAAAAACTAATGACAACATAATATATTTCACAGATATTACCAGTATAATAGCTGTTTTGAATGCTATGAAGCAAAAATTATAAAATTTCTATTTGAGTCTTTAATGTAAAGTACTAATTACTGAGGGCAAAACTAGTTTTGTATAGCTAATTAAATTAAAGCAAGAAATCAATTTTTCATTATTATTCTACTTTTACTGCAATAATGATTTTAGCACATATAACATCTTAATGGTAATTTCAGAAATATTCTATGATTTTTTCAAATGTCAAGCAAGGTCCCAATTACTTTAATTGACTGAAAAACTTTATAATAATAGCCATAATTTCTTTATAGTATACTTTATTGAGTTTTTAATAAGGTGATTGCAACCAAGGAGCACTGAACATACAATTAACTGCTCATCCATTTGTCTCCCAAGGGCTATTTAAACAATTCAAATATCAACCTAAGGTAATTTTTGTTCGATTTAATTTAATATTTTAATTATTTTCCCTATCTGTCATGTAAATTCACAGAGAAATTAGAAATACTGATTGTTTTTAGTTACTCATCCAACTCTTGATTTTATTTGATATTTTACTTAAGATTGGTGCTTTAATAAAGAATGATATTAACAAATAATTTGCTTTTAATTTTAAAATTATTGTCTTGGCTTTTTTATTGTCAACATAATGCATCCTAAAGTCCTCTGAGAAGGAGGAACAATTGATGTCACATTCTTCTGTGGGCATATCTGTGAGACACTATCATGATTGCTAATTGATGTAGGAAGACTCAGCACCCTTTGGAAAGTACCATCTCTAGGCACGTAGGCCTGGCCTCTATAAGATAAAAGATCAAAGATGCAGCCAGTATGGAATATATTACCCCATGCCTTCAGTACCAAGTTCTTGCCTTGGCTTCTCTCATTGGTGTACTAAGACTTAGAAATATGTATTTCCTCCCCTAGTGTGGGGGTATTGTGTCCCCCAAAATATTGTGTATTCTAATAAATTTATCTGGGGTCAGAGAACAGACAGCCACTAGATACAAAGGCTAGAAAATGGTGGCACTCACACCTTTAATCCTAGCATTCCAGAGATAGAAATCCCTCTGGATCTCTGTGAGTTCAAGGCCACATTGGAAACAGCCAAGCATGGTGACACGCCTTTAATCCCAGAAAGCCAGCCTTTAATCCCAGGGAGTGGTGGTAGAAAGTAGAAAGATATATAAGGCGTGAGAACCAGAAACTAGAAGGTTTTGGCTGGTTAAGCATTTGGCTGGTAAAAACATGTGGCTGGTTAAGCATTCAGGCTTTTGAGCAGTAATTCAGCTGAGACCCATTCTGGATGAGGACTCAGAGGCCTCCAGTCTGAGGAAACAGGACCAGATGAGGATCCGGCAAGGTGAGATAGCTGTGGTTTGTTCTGTCTCTCTGATCTACCAGCATGGACCCCGATAACTTGCCTCGGGTTTGATTTTATTAATAAGAACTTTTAAGATTCATGCTACATCTGGCGCCCAACGTTCGTGTTACGAATTCATGAAAAAGCTCTTTGCCTGTGGCCTTGTGAGTCCGAGCTCAGGCCCAAGCTACACTCGGCCAGTGGTGGTGGCACACGCCGGTAGGATTTGCTGAAGGAGACAGAGGCAGGAGGATCCCGAGTTTGAGCCAGCCTAGGAGGCTTGGGAGAAGCTTCGGCCTGGACTGAGCCACAAACAGTGGTGGGACCATGGAAGCAGTGGCTACTGCTCCACATTGCCAGCTCCTTCTCATCGTGTTGGTGACTGCGGTGATGCTGCTACCCGGGACGAAGGGTTTACTGTTGCTGGTTCAGAGAAGAATTGCCAGGACCATCGTGTTGCAAGAAAGCATCGGCAAAGGTCAGTTTGGAAAAGTTTGGCAAGACAAATGGTGGGGAGAAATTGTTGTGAAGATTTTCTGTTCTAGGGAAGAATGTTCATGGTTCCGAGAGACAGACATTTATCAGACTGTGATTGCTCCAAACCACAGAGGAGGCAAAAAAAAAAAAAAAAAAAAAAAAAAAAGTCTGCAGGAAACCATGACCATGCCTAACAGTGACTTTGAAATCTTCAAAAAGATGACAGGATCCTACAATGATGATTCCACATGGACTATGATAAAGCCATTAAGCCGATTAACACCATGGAAAAATCGACTTTGGACTACAAACTGGTCAGGACAATTTTGAGAGGACTAGTTGAGATGATCCAGCCTGACAGACTACTCAAACAAGGACTTGAAACAAGCCCTGAACTTTCCTTTTATGCAAAGACTAGACAAATGATACAGGACTTGACAATTAACCCAAAAATTTCTTTTCAAGATTCCCTAAAGATATCTTCACCCCTAGAAAGCAAAAAGAAAAAGAGAATATAGATATGAGATAGATCATCGAATCTACTCTGAGAAAAAAGATAAAGAAATAATAGGATATATAGGTAGATCATTGAATCTACACTGAAGAAAAAGGGGAAGATATAAAAATGACAAAAGGTAGATGAATGAATCTATTATGAAAAGAAAAGAGAAAGAATATGGATATGATAAGATAAAAAGGGAGATTATAGAATTTACTTTTAAAAAGGAACTACTTGTTTTAAATAAGATAAGTAATGAAAATTTTTTGGTCTGAGTTTATCAGATGTTACTGGACCGGACATTGTTAATATATATAATGGAGTTTTTTTTGTCTGGATCTGTCAGATGTTAATGGACTAGACATAGTTAATGTAATCTTAACTGTATATTGTATATACTTATTGAAGATAGTTTTTCTTGTATTAGTTATAAGCTTTTTTAATTTTAGACAAAAAGAGAGGAGATGTGGGGGTATTGTGTCCCCCAAAATATTGTGTATTCTAATAAATTTATCTGGGTCAGAGAACAGACAGCCACTAGATACAAAGGCTAGAAAATGGTGGCACTCACACCTTTAATCCTAGCATTCCAGAGATAGAAATCCCTCTGGATCTCTGTGAGTTCAAGGCCACATTGGAAACAGCCAAGCATGGTGACACGCCTTTAATCCCAGAAAGCCAGCCTTTAATCCCAGGGAGTGGTGGTAGAAAGTAGAAAGATATATAAGGCGTGAGAACCAGAAACTAGAAGGTTTTGGCTGGTTAAGCATTTGGCTGGTAAAAACATGTGGCTGGTTAAGCATTCAGGCTTTTGAGCAGTAATTCAGCTGAGACCCATTCTGGATGAGGACTCAGAGGCCTCCAGTCTGAGGAAACAGGACCAGATGAGGATCCGGCAAGGTGAGATAGCTGTGGTTTGTTCTGTCTCTCTGATCTACCAGCATGGACCCCGATAACTTGCCTCGGGTTTGATTTTATTAATAAGAACTTTTAAGATTCCTGCTATACCCTAGGCTGTTCATAATCATTGTGCTTTAAATAGCAG
Organism: Peromyscus leucopus; assembly: GCF_004664715.2. Taxonomy (NCBI): domain Eukaryota; kingdom Metazoa; phylum Chordata; class Mammalia; order Rodentia; family Cricetidae; genus Peromyscus; species Peromyscus leucopus. The sequence continues at coordinate 26,559,412 of NC_051073.1, forward strand.
TAGAAATAAAATTAATACAATTATATTCATTAAAATATTTAGCTGTGTATGTACATCAAATACACAAATGAATCACTACTCCTCTTTATGTACTCTTCAGTACTAGCAGTGATCTTTATAAACTGAAATAAAATATGTTCTTATGTCAATGATGATTATCCAGTGAACTGTAGGTGTCCTAATATGAACTTGGGTGGACAATACAATGAGAAAATCAACATGAGGAGACTTTCTAGGAAGTCAGTGAAGGGATCGTGGATATCAAGTTTGCAATGAAAATCAATTCACTGCTGCAGCATCTATTAAGATTAGAGCTCTCCAAGCAGTACTGAACAATTTGCATTGGAAATTTCTATTGAAATTTCCAATGACTTAGAGGTATCAGCCTAGTCATGATGGTATATGAAATTAGTAAAAAAAATTTTCACGAATGTCATATGAGAAAAAAATAAAGGAAACAATCATACTTTCATTTTTGACACAAAATTATTGAATTACCATCTAAGATTATAAATACTGATACTAGCAAGCACAAAATTGTTATTTTGCTTCCCTAGTTCCAGTTGATTTATGAGTGTGGATGTTTGTGGGCATGTATTCTCATCTTTGTAAATTTTAATATGCACACTGGACACAAATATTTAAGGATGGTGATGTTTTCTCTAGGTTATGGCCTTAAGTTATATTTGCTCAGTGTCATCCTTTCTACCTTTCCATTTTATGATCCAATCATAATGATATATTAATATTTGCTTCTTTAACTGAGATTCTTTATATTTGCTTTAATAATCATAATGCAGAATTTCTTATAATTCTGTTAGAAAATACACCTCTTCAAATTTCCCTTTTTATTTTTGTATTTTCTAATTAAATATAATTGCACAATCTTAACCCTTCTTGTCCTTCCCTCAGTGCCTTCTATGTCGCCTAAGTCCCCAGTTACTACCTTTCAAATTCATGGTTTCTTTTTCTTTATTATTGTCATATGTAAATGCCAAAATATATGAATACAACATGCGGAACATGTTTATTGTCATTGTATGTATATGATTTCAAGGGCTGACCATTTGGTTTTGAATAACTAAGGAACTCACTCCTAGGAAGACTCTTTGCATGTTTCAAATACCTTCATTTTCACATTCATATGAAATCTTCTTTCTTTGGGTTTACTAATATTTAAAATTTTTTACAATAATCATGCTTCAATTATCCCCATATGAATTTCATATTTCAGATGTATCTTTCACAGTGATTTCACATGCTTCAATTACATTTTAAAATGTCATCATTTTTAAATGAAATGACTATCTAAAATTAGTTGTCCTGATGTATAATTATGTGTTCTGGAATATGATTTTTATGGGAATTTTGTGATTAATTAAAAATCTGTATTGCAGTTAGACATGCTAAGTAGTTGGTATTTTGAAAAAAAAAATCATTTTCCCATTCATTGGTTGACAGCCATCTCTAGGCTGTTTTCAAATTCTGCCTGTTATGAATAGAGGAGCAATAAAATTGGATGAGCGTGTGTGTCTGAATTAGAGAGCAGAGTCCTATGTATACAAGGCCAAGAATGGTAGAGCTAGATCTTAAAATATATCTATTCCTAGTTTCCAGAGGAACCATCACACTGATTTCCATAGAGGCTGTACCAGTTTGTCCTCCTCCCAGCAATGAATAAGTCATCTTCTTTCCTTACATCATTGCCAGTGTGTACTGTCATTTGTTTTATTGATCTTCATCATTTTGCCTGCGGTAAGCTGAAACCTCAAAGTAGTTTTAATTTATATTTACCTGATGGCTATGGATGTTCAATGCTTTTTTAAAGTATTTTACATCCGTCTGTGTTTCATCAATTTGAGAAATAATTGCTTATGCTCTGTACCTGATTTTCAGTTTTCTTAGCTCCTTGTGTATTCATTACAACAATTTTCTATCAGATTTATAATTGGCAAAGCTCTTTCCCATTGAGGACCACCCCTATAGCCAGCATCACAGGCTAGTGACAAGACTATTGGTTGCTCTCCACAATGTCATCACACTGTAAGACTCTATTGCTGAATACAATAGTTACGTGATCAAACATGAAGAAGTCAAGTTGATGCCTATCTTGAAGCTTCAGTGCTAAGGACAAGTCTTCATGGTGCTTGAAAATCCTCTGTACAACATTGTAAGAGAAGGTAGCTTTGTGATGGCACTGTCACGAAACTACAGCCACTGCAAATACAGAAGAAACATGCCTGAAATAAAAAGTGGCAGACTTGGTTTAAGGGTAAACCAGTCACTTTCAGATGGATTTAGGGTCAAGCACCATGAGATGGAACCCTTATCATGCATGACTAGATAGGTCTCAGGCCTAGAGGAAAGCCTAAAACAATTGTTCAGTTCAAGAAATATTGCCACAAAATGACTCTTAACAACATAGATCACAGCTTCACTCAACTATATCACAGAAGATACTTCCTGCAGTTGATGGAAATTAACACAGCAACCAACAACTGACAGTCTGCAGAGAATGAGAGACTTTGGAACACTCATTTTTAAATGGAATATTTTCATTAATACCCCTCACTTAGTGGCTCAGAGGTCTATAAAGATGCATAGGCAGAAAGATTGTGTTTTCCAAAGGTGATGCATGAATCCAAAGAAACAGTGTTTTCCAGATACACACACACACACACACACACACACACACACACACACACACACACACATATATATATATATATATATATATATATATATATATATATATTCACAGAGACTGTTGCAGCATGCACAGAGCCTGAACAGGTCCAAACCAGATGTGGTCCTAATACTGGGAGCTAGAAGTGGACATACTGTTCTACCCTAACCAAGAAGCTATCTGCAATTAATGTCTGCTGGCAAAGGGAAAAATCAGATTTTTGTTTATCTTTTTTTTTTCAAAACTATGGAGTGTCATGGGATATGTAAACTATATTGCAGGACAGGCACCCTGCAGTTGGAAAACAAAAACAAAACAAACAAAAACCCTCAGTAGTTATTTTTTTGGACTTTCTTTCCATTTGGAAGGAGTATTTATTTTAGTGGTATCTTGCTCATTTGTGCTTATTTTAGTATTCATGTGGTTCTTTTTTTTAAAGAAAGAGGGGAGAGCAAAAGCAAGTGGGTAGGGAAGGGAAAATACTGTTAGGAAAGTAATGATATAAATTAGACTTGACAGATTGGATCTAAAATGGAAGAAAATAATGTATCTAATCAAAAGTTATCAATTTTTGAGTATTATGCACAATTTGAGGAGTCTTGAAAATGAACAACATTGAAGAAAATTCAATATGGATAGGATAAAGGAAGATGAATAAATTCTTTTTTGAAAGATTAAATCTACAAAAAGATGGCATAGAAGAAAGTATCTAATGATTTCCTAGCAGACATAACTTTTTGAATTTAGATTGTTCCATTTGCTACCTTAATGTGCAGAAATCAAATTGGAATTTCTCAAACTCATGATTTGTACCTACATTTGTTTGTCTCAAGAACTCCCCATCCCATCTACTTCTCCCATCCTTTAAGTTTCTTCCAGTTCCACCTTAATGATGTGGTCCTGTAACTCCATCTGCCTGTTTCTGACCAAGTGAATTATTTTTCCCTCTAACTTTCATGGTTTTATTGTTTACAACTTTCTTGGGTGATTTTGTATCTGATTCTCCATACTTAATTACAGTCAGTGAAATTCATGAAGACAACCAATTCTTCTTAGTAAGTCCAACAAAGTTAGTAAAATATGTTATATGTTATATTCAGAAATACACAAATTTTTTGATGAATGAATAAAATAAAAAACAAATATGCAATGACTGTGGAAATCACTTAAAAATTTCCTTTCTCAGCTGAGGCAGTTCTGAGAACAAAATAAAACTTCTATTTTATACTGTATCAAAAAGCAAAGAACAAACATATTAAGTTCATGTATGTGTGAATATCACCACATTTACATGTGGTGATGTGTACAAATATATTTATTATACACATGTGTGTATGTTTATGTTCATGTATGTAGAGGTTTGAGACTTATGTTGGGTGTCATTTTAGTCTCCCACAATGCTTTTCAATTTTCTCAATAGTTGTCAATCATAATGAAGCATTTACTATCACATCTATTTACACAAATATTTGAAGCATGGGGAAATATTTATGGAAACATATTTCTTCTGTACTAGCAGAATAAGAATGCATTATTCCTTTAAAAATTGTTACATTTTACAAAATTGAAAAAATGTGATAAATTCCAAAATCTCTAAAGTATAAATTCTATGCTTTGGCCATATACTTGATTTGCATTTTTCCATTTCTCATTCATGTGTTTTATGTGTGCATGCATGTTTGGGTTTTGTTGATGCAAATATGTATGGGTACACATACACATGTGTGTGCATGCTTATGGAAGAACTAGGTTTTGGCAGGAATCTTCATGGATTTTGGTTTCTGCTTGATCTTTTGAGTCAAAGTCTGGTAATTAAATGAAGAGCTCATGGATTCAGGCACTCTTCTTAGATACCTTTCTCTCAGGATCTCTATCATCAGAGTCTGGAATTACAACCAAATACATTGTTTATGTTGCTCATGTGATTTTGTGTGGGGGGGTTCAAACTCCTTATCTTCTTGCTTGAGCAAAAAGCACATTAACTGTGGAGATATCTCCATAGCAACAAGACATGCTTATTTATTATTTATTATTGTGTTGATAATATGAAAGTAGCACTAAATTTAGCACAATTTATGTAAGTGTGCATTTGATTGCTTTCTTTTCACTATCATAATTTTTTGTGTTTAAAAAAACACTGATTGTGTGTCACAGTCAGTTTCATTAAGGGAAGTCTTAGTAAGTTCTAACAAAGGTAAGGGATACCTGTGTAAAGTTATAAGACTGAATGCTAAGTCAAAATCACAATTTAATCAGAACTTCCAGTGCTTAGTGTCCCCCCTGCCTGAAAACTGGCAGGGTGATGCACCGTACAGTTTAGTGGAATGGTACCAGTGATCAGAGTAATAGGGTCTGGAGTCACTTTGCCTGTGTTCATGCACATGCCTGCTAAGGAGTTCCTAGGTTAGGTTTATTGGGGTGGAAAGACCCTAACTGTGGGTGAACCCATTCCACATGCTGGAGTCTTGGAATCAATAAAGAAGGAAAGCTAGCTGAAAAAAAAAAAAAAAAAAAAAAAAAAAAGCATTCATATGTTTCTTCTTCCTGACTATTGTGTCAGTGTGAACAGTTACCTCAACGATTCTCTGGTCAAGACGGACTTAGTGACCCATCTAACTGTAACCAAACAGTAACCATCAAACCGTGAGCCAAAATAAACCTTTCTTTCCTCCAGTTTCTTTGTCATGTATTTTGTCACAGAAATGAGAAAAATAACTAATACTGTAGGGAAAGCTCAGAAAACTCTCTAGAGGTCAGGAGGAAGGCAATTCAGAGAGGAGATATTCACCCTGCTGGTGTTAAATATTAGCACTGTTACAATATGTTGGGTTGATCCAACTTTAATTTCAAATTCTTGATTCATGATAAATAACCTAGTATTGTTGAGTAGCATCATAGAGATTATATATATATATATATATATATATATATATGTGTGTGTGTGTGTGTGTGTGTGTGTGTGTGTGTGTGTGTATATATATATATATATATATATATATATATATATATATATGATTTTCATTCTTGCAGGCGTATTTTCTTAGAATTATAGTCACTATCTCCAGCCAATTGATTCTTAAAAAAAAAAAAACTAGGTAATAGCTAGTATTAACATTATAAACAAATCACCATCTCACATGACTCTTAATGCACTTAGACTTCATCAGCTGGAATTCCTCAATTATTTTTGTGTCACATGATACAAACAGCCATTGTCTACCCTTCTGAGTGACTTGTTTTGCTTTCACAGATTCAAGTAAAAAGTCAGACCTTTGATGGCTGTAGTTACTCACCTTCCTCTACTTGGAGCCAGTAGCTTTCATGTGGCATCCCCTGAGCTCACTGTGCGCCAAGACAGAGGAATGAAAAAGAATACTAATGTTCTTATTCCAAGTTCTGGCACTTAACATTTAAATAAACAAGGCATGCGCTGTCCTGTTGGCTTAGGATGCATTCACCTAACATTAACAAGCTTACTCAATAAACCAGCAGTCATGTCTCATATCTATGCAATGAGGCTCAAATAATGCCTCAGATTAAAATCTACAGAAATGCTACCTTAATCACCATCCATGTCTCTGTGGTTTATCCCTTTCAGCCTGCTATACACAAGTGCACACATACACATACAGAAGCACAGTGAGGACATATTCTCATGCAAATAGACAAATTTTAAATACGTAGAGAGTTGTAAAAATGAGTTTCCATTTTCAACACAAATAAATATCCTCTAATTTCCTGTCTTTGTCCATTGGACTGACAATGCCCAATGTCATTAAATGTATTAAAATACTTTCCCTAGGGAATTTACAAATAATGGGAATTTATCGCTCACAGAGTAGTGACTAAGAACTCAGAACCTAAAGCATCAGGAATTTTAATGTATTAGGAAGTTTCTCTGCATCACATACATGCCATACTCTTGGGTCAGCCCTTTATGACAGAGATTGAGATGGTTACAAAACCTGTGTTAAGGAAATGATTTTTCCTTCATAGGTTTTTACCTTTACCACCTTTGAATTGGGATTTTTAAGCTGAAATTATGAAATTCATTATGAATCTCAGGAAACCTGGATATTGAACTATCCTGTCCATACTGATCTTGAACTCTTAGTAATTTTTCAATCAATCTTTGAAGTGTTTGAATTACTGAACCATCCCACTAGTTCAAATTCTTACATTGATGAATCTCTAACATAAATTTTGAGGAGACAGAAACATCCAAACCATATATTCTACTAACATATATATTTGTAAAATGTTCTCCACACAAGTAATGAAATAACAACGTTTGGATTGCAACCTAAATATATTATTTTCCTCATGCTCTCTAAGTATCAAAAAGAAAGATTGCTTTTTTATTTATGACAGATTTTAGCAATATTTTAAGTAGACAAAAGTAATGTAAGACTTTATTGTTTTCTTTTTAAAAAAAGATGTTTTTCCTTTCATTGAAAATCGCAATTTTATTTTTTTCTCACATCATCTATCCTGATTATGGTTCCCCTCCCTTACATATTAGTACCCCCCCTCTTCCCCTCCCATTCTGTCCTCCTCCTTTCTCTCATAAGAAAAATATGCCTCTAAGAGAAAATAAAATAAAACAAAAAAACTAGTATATCAAAGTAGGATGAAATGAAGGAAAGTAGCCCACAAAAGGCACAAGAAGCAGCTATAGACACAGACAAGAGATCCATTTCTTGGCCACTCAGGCGTCCTATCAAAACACTAAGTTGGGAGGCCCCCGGAGATCCACAAAGATACTGCCAGAAAAGACTGCTGGCAATGGACGAGAGACGGCAGGAACTGACCTACTCCGGTGATGGGATGGCCAGACACCCTGTTAGTTGTGCCATAAACCCCATCCAAGGAAGGTCTGAGGAATCTGGATGCAGACATCCATGGCTGGGCCCCTGGTGGAGCACTGGGAGTCTAATTAGTGAGAAAGAAGAGGGTTTATATGAGCGAGAATTGTTGAATCCGGGTTGGATAAAGCACAGGGACAAATAGCCAAACGAATGGAAGCACAGGATCTATGAACCAAAGGCTGAGGGGCCCCAAACTGCATCAGGCCCCCTGAACGGGTGAGACAGTCATTTGGCTTGATCTGTTTGGGAGGCAGCCGTGTGTTAGTGCCGGGTCCTGGGCTTGTTGCATGAGTTGACTGTTTGAATCGTGGGACATATGCAGGGACACTTGGCTCGGTCTGGGAGGGGGGGACTGGTCCTGGCTGGACTGAGTCTACCAGGTCGATCCCGGTCCTCGGGGGAGACCTTGATCTGGAGGAGGTGGGAATGGGGGGTGGGATGGGGGAAGGGGGAAGGGGGGCGAGAGTGGGAGAACAGGGGAATCTGTGGCTATTATGTTGAAATAAATGATGTTGTAAAATAAAAAAAAAAAAAAATAAAAAAAAACCACTAAGTTGGAAGCTATAATATGAATTCAAAGGACATTCATTCTTCCTCTTTTTCCTCAGGTTTACCTGGGCACTGAGGGGAAGGATTTTATGGAGACATCAATCTAGAGCTTAGTGTTCCAAGCTCTCTGTCTGAGAAATGTCTGGCTGTGGGTCTATGTGTTTATTCTCATCTACTGCAGGAGGAAGCTTCTCTGATGATAGCTGAGCAAGGCCAAAGCTATGACATTAGCCGAATGTCATTAGAAGTTATGTTATTGTTGTTGTTACTATTATTCTAAAGAATAGTATAGTATTTGGTTTTACTCTAGGTCTCAGGTTTTTGTTCACCTAAACAGTGTCTGGTGTGTTCCATCTGGTGGAATAGACATTACGTTAAATCAGATATTTGTTTGTTATTCCCACAAGCTTTGTGCCACCCTTGCGCTAGTTTATCTTACATGCAGAGCACAGCCATCCATCAAAGGTTTTATGGCTGGTTTGGTGTTTACGTTTCTTTGGTAACATGCACAGTACCCTCTCTTACCAAAGTTGTTAGTACAGAAAGGTGAAGGCTCTATGTAGACACCAGCTCTATTTCTCCCTGTTCAGTGAGTGGTGTAGGTGTTATCGTCAGCAACAGGGAATTGCCATCAGTTTATGGAGACGTTTGGCAAGGGCCTGGTTTGTTTGCCTGTTCCCATGGGACCCCTTTGGCCAAGAACTAATTAGATGTTACCCACAATCGGTACTGGAGGCTTCATTTGATAACAAGAGATTTCTAGTTGAGGCTCCACCTCCCCACCCCACCCTGCCGCTGTTTGGAAATTTCAGTTAAATCACCTTCATATATGTATACACTTGATGAAGTTTCTCCTGTACTAGGTTTTAATATTACCACTCAAACAGCCCTTAATTTGAACTGTCTCTCCCCTTATTGCCTCACCTGTCCCCATTCTCCCTGCTCCTCTCCCACATAACCTTCAGCTCCTGTCCCCTCCTCCTTCCATCCATAACATACTTTCTTTCCCTCTTCCCTAGGGGGAGCAATCTGTCCCCACAGGTCCCTTTTGATCACTACTTCTATTTTACTAGGAGATACAGGTTTGTTTAAATCACTTATGTGAGAGGAAGGAGAAAAAGATCTGAAGCTTGCATATATAAAAGTATTATGTAGTACATTATGTATACAAATAAAACTATGGTATGAAGAATAATATAGAATCAAGTTCTTTCTCCATTTAAAATTTTAATTTTATCTATATGGATGCTTTTTCTTCATGTATGTGTCTATACACCAGTTGCATGCCCAGTGCCAGCAAAGGCTTCAGTGAGGGGGGGTGGGTGGCAGCAGATTCCCAAGAACTAGTGTTTCAGATGGTTGTGAGCAACCAGAGGTGATGGGAATTGACCAGGATCCTCTGGAAGAACAACCTGGGCACTTACCCTAGGGCACCTCTGAAGCCACACAGCTCCTTTTGTAAACCGATATCTTTGAGTTTTTACCGAACCACAATCATTTTTGCAGAACAGCATTAAGTTTGTGTCAAAGCCATGTAGAAACTGAAAATTCTCAGAAATCTCATTTCTAGTGTCTGTACAAAATTAATATAATAACTACATCCCAATCCATGTGTTGTAGTCTTAAGATAATATTTTAACACAGTTATAATGTGAGCTCTATAATACTCTGGTGTATGTGTAACTTTGTGTTCAACTATTATATCTCTATTCAACTTTTTGGCACAGGGAAAAAGTAATCTGTGTACTATTTCTACTGTTCCAAGAGATTTATTAGGCTCTTACGTGCTAATAAGACACTTTCGTCTCCATTATTCCTGTTAAAACCAAAATCTAGTCATTTAACATTTTAAAGACTTTTTTTAAGTTTCGAACAATATTCAAATATTGTTTCCTTATTTCAAAAGCAATTTTATTTTTGTTTGTTTTGATCTTCCTCTTTCCTTCCCCACTCCACCCTCATATCTGTCCACGACCATCGCCAGTAGACTCCCTACAGGTTTCTTGCTGTGTATGCTCTATTGTCTCACCCATATTCCCTACATTTGTGGCACCCTGACAACTCTTTTCTCTCTGTTGTTTCTGGTATGGTTTTATATGAATGAATCATGCATTTATTTTTATATATGCACATGTGTATATATGTATATATACATATCCATCTCTCTATATAAATATAAAATCTCTTACATATGATCTGAGCAAAATTAATGACCAGCAAAACTTTGCAAGATGTGTGATTCTGTTTACTTAAGTACCAAAGAAATGGAAAGTTATTTGTGTTTGACATTAGGGTACTGTGGCCTCAGAAAACAAATGAAAGAATGCTTGGGAGCTAGAAGGAAACTCTTTAGGGCTTGGGATTGAGTAATTTACTGCTCTTGATCCTGGGTGGTTACATATATGATTGATAAATGTCTTTCATTAGTGTATATATGTGTCCTGCACTCCATGTCAGGATCAAATGGTATAGTTCAATGCTAGTGCTTGACAAAGTAAGTTTTGAAGTATATTTAGCATTGCGAGCATGGTGAAGAGACAGTTTGTACTCAATAAATATTCCCCATTCCTCTTCGCTTTCCCAGGTTATACTGCAGTTAATTTTGAAACCTGTGCTCAGAAAAGATAGGGACAAGAATAACATGTGTCACCTCTTGGCTGAGGCTTTAAGAGTTAGTGTCTTCTTCTATCTTTCTCTCTCACTCGCATGGTGTCCTTGGAGGCCACATGTTCCAGATGGTGTCACTAGCAGATGGAATTCCGTTTCCCAAACGCCATCAATCTTTATGTGTGTAGGAAATGAACCTGCATTGCTTTAAGCGGCTGATATTTTTCTTTAGAAGGCAGAACTAATTAGCTTAATACCAAATGTCAACACCAGAAACAATAAACAAATTAATAAAATTTGTTCATAAATAGCAAAGGATATGCCCCACACCTACCTTTCTCCAGCCTGGCCTAATGGGAAAAAATTAGACAAAGTTAGTGAAAGTAATTATGAAACATTTCCCAAAAATAAACATTTCAAATTGTCATTAGGTAAAAGATAGGCATTTCAAATTTTTATAAGAAAGAAGAAAAGAATGAAAAGAAGAAATTATTTTCGTGAAGAAAATAATTTGTGCATGTATAAGATGTGCCTGAAATTTGTACAGAAAAAGGTTGCTATCACTAGCATAGTAACACTAAATATATGGGATATCTCTAGATAGAGGAATAAACAAATGTAATATGTGTACATGCCATTGGCAGGGATTAAATTTGAAAATGTTATAATAGATTTCAATGAATATAAATCACCCTGCATGTATGCGTACTTTGCATTTAATTGTTATTGTTGATATCATTGGAGTACTTTGTACAATGTGTCCATTATTTATAACATAGACTTGAAAACACAAAGAAAATATAGAAAGAGACAAATTAACTGAATTATCATATATATTTTAATTAGTAATACAGCTACCTAATTTCATCAAGTGATAGATATGTTTTCCAAGCTCTAAAGATTCAGTAGATAAACAATTATATAATAATCAAACTTTATTTGAAGTTTGTTATAATTCATAAAGTTAAAATTCCACAATATCCATGGGATTTAAGGTGGAAGGGAGCATTTTTATATAGTCGTTATGTTCTCCACAGATATACAACATGCAGGAAAACAGGACTAGGTAAATTGAATATGATAATATTTTTATAAATAGCTGTGGTTTGACCTTGTTTAAAAGTAGTATGCTGGAGAGGTTCTAAGGCAACTTAACACATGGCAGAATTGTATGGGAAGAGCAAATATTAATTGAAATAGTACCCCTACAAGATATGCCTGTGAGCACTTTCATGATTAGTGTTTAATATGAAGGGTCCAGCTCTATTGTGGTCAGGGTCACTGCTAGGTAGGTGTTACAGCGTGCATGAGAAAGCAGGCTGGACAAGCCAGTGAGCAGCACCTGTTCATGGCCTTTGCTTCAGTCCCTGCCTTAAGGTTTCTGTCCTGAGTTGCTTTGATAATAGACTGTGTTCATACATGTGAGATGAAATAAATAAACACATTTCTCCACAAGTAAATTTTCTTCTGGTATTTTATTAAAGATAAGGAAATACTAAATAAGACAAGTAGATATGTTATAGACTATATATATTATTCGGTTGAATTATTTTTTATATAAGTATGATATCTGGATGATCGATAAATTGATAGATAGATATAGACAGATATAGATAGATGATAGAATATAGATAGATAGATGGTAGATAGATGATAGATAGATAGATAGATAGATAGATAGATAGATAGATAGATAGATAGACAGACAGAGAGACAAAGACAGGAGGCAGCAAGAAAGCAAGGAAAAGAGAGTGTAGTACACACACAAACATCAGTACATATACATATGTACACATGCACACACAGACACATAAACACATCCACATTTTTCTACAATGGAAAAACATTAACTTTTTAAGAATAAATTCTTCAGCGTAACAAATTCTTGTATTTATTAGCTAGGAAAATACCACACATCAAAAAAAAAAAAGTAGTAGCAGTATTTTCAATAGAGTGATGCTTGGAAAGACTATAACTTGCAATTCAAAAATCTAGTGGACACATTATAAGTGAATTGTTGCTGTTTTTATTAGATACGTTAAAATGTCACTACATCATTTCCCCTTTTCTTTTCCCCCTTATACCTCCTCCCACATGCCCCTGGCTTTTTTTCCCCCTTTGGCTTCATTTTCTTTAAATATGGATCCCTGAAAAGCTAGAGTATGCAAATTTTTCAAAAGTATGAAGTTGGACAGTGTATTGCCCTCTTCAAGCTTCTTGACTCTGAAAAAAATGAAACATAAGTCACATTATGCTCAAATGATTTAGTCTCAAGTCATATGAAAAGCACTTCATCTCCTCATCATTCCTGCTGCCCTTCTCTGACCCTTCTCAACTTCATTACGTCTGTCTGATGATGCAGCATTATTTCATAGCTTGATTGAGGGGGCTTATTGATTTCAGCCACTGCTCTCTACTATATATAAATAAGACTTAAAGTGAGAGGGTTCATATTTGGTAATGAAAAACAAGACTCTCTCGTGGTATCTGCAACATTTATTTGATGGTTCATCAGATGAGCAGTCAGAAGATGGTCAAAATTTCATCTACAAAAGAATTGACACAGTCAGTAAACTTGAAAGGCTTAGCTCTAAGACTGTCTATCCCTTAATAAGAAAAGGAAAGAGTATTTGATTACATGCTAGTTTCTTTTCTTCACAAGAAAATAAATATTTAAGAAAAATATTTACTAAGCATTAATAGATGAAGATGAATATTTAAATAGACACGTCATATTAAATATATGGTTATATGTAATATGTACATATTACATATATTCTTATATGTGTATTCTTATATTTAAAAAATCATAGAAAAAAATGCCTATCTGGTTTGTCTAGAATGTGACCTAAAAGCAAACAAATTGCAGAAGGATGATGGAAAGGATGAGAAAAGGGTAAGGAAGGCCATGTCATCAGTTTCAACAGCTTCAAATGTCATTGGTGCTTGTAACAATCCTTTGGTCTAATGATAGAAATGCTTTTTTTTTTTTTTTCAAAAAAAAATAAACTGTGAAAGAAAAAACAGAAGCATTTCACTCTTGGCTTTTACCCCTTGTTAAATGAGGAAGGTCTGGTGCAATTGACTCCTATGCCTTTGGGTTGTATTTACAAGAGTATGGAATTGGTTTTCTGATTGGCTCATATCACAATGTTATAAGAACTTCGGGGAAAAGTAACTTAGTATTCAACAGAACTGTCAGTGCACTATTGTGTTCAAAACTAACCTGACCCTATTCTGCTGATAATAGTGAGTGGAACAAGAGCTAGAACAAACGAATTTCATAAGTGACATTGTAAGAGGTCAAGTGTTCTACTTTAAATTAGAGGTTTACTAGATTAACCCAATAAGACTTTTGCATGCAGAACAGTATTAGGGAGTAGATGCATTCTTAACTACGTATAGATATTATTCATCTTAGATTCTGTTGTTATTGTATAAACCCAAAAGAGGCATCTAAAAAGACTTAATGCTACTTTACAATTATGTGTAATGATTGTGACCATTAATAAGAATGAAAGATACCCCCGCAAAAAACTGCTGGCAATGGTCAAGAGACGGCAGGAACTGACCTACTCTGGTGATGGGATGGCCAGACACCCTGATAGTTGTGCCATAAACCCCATCCAAGGACTGAGGAATCTGAATGCAGACATCCACGGCTGGGCCCCTGGTGGAGCACTGGGAGTCTAATTCGTGAGAAAGAAGAGGGTTTATATGACCGAGAATTGTTGAAGCCAAGGTTGGATAAAGCACTGGGACAAATAACCAAATGAATGGAAGCACAGGATCTATGAACCAAAGGCTGAGGGGCCCCCAACTGGATCAGGCCCCCTGAATGCATGAGACAGTCATTTGGCTTGATCTGTTTGGGAGGCAGCTGTGCATTGGTGCCGGGTCCTGGGCTCGTTGCATGAGTTGGCTGTTTGAATCCTGAGACTTATGCAGGGACACTTGGCTCAGTCTGGGAGAGGGGGAATGGACCTGCCTGGACTGAGTCTACCAGATCGACCCCGGTCCTCGGGGGAGACCTTGATCTGGAGGAGGTGGGAATGGGAGGTGGGCTGGGGGGAGGGGGGCCGAGAGGGGGAGAACAGGGGAATCTGTGGCTATTATGTTGAACTGAATGGTGTTGTAAAATAATAATAATAAAAAGAAAGAATTGATATAACACCAACAAAGTTTTTATTGTCACTTCCTTAAATATTCAAACATATAAAATTACTGTTATTCACCAAATAGAATTCAGAGAATCCTATGATTATTCAGGTAGATTTTCCTAACTCAATGTACAAGATTTGGAAAATAAAATAAGTTTTGTGTAATATCTTTCATAGGAAAAGAAATCTCCCTAAAATATTTTGGGATAGATTAACTCTCAGGAATTAATCTCTTCAAGTGCACTAAATGAAACAGGTTCCATACAATCAAGTGTGATAAAAACAAGGATGAGGCTTATGTCTAATTTCATAATGTTGATGTTTGTAATGTATTTTATCTTTTTTAAGTACTAGCCTTTTTCACATTAAATTTCTAGTTACTTTTTAGGCATTAATTTCTCTTTGTTCATTTAAAAATCTATTATCACTACTTTATTGCAAATTTGCTTTTCTTTTTTTTTCATTACCATCTATTCAACAGAATTTTAGATTCTTGTAATTCTGTACTTTTTGTGTTCATAAATATTTTACATATTGGTTTAGGACAAATGATAGTACCTTATGTGTGTTAAATATAATCCTCTTCACACATCAGTATTAATGTTTTCATAGTTAATAAGTATATTGTTATTTAGTTACATGGCATTGTTGTAGTAGGTAGCCATTCCAGCTTTGATCTGGGAGTTCCAACCCCCATTGAGACTCTGGCAACTGTCACGCCTATGAGGCGGGGCCAGAGGAGGCACCTGGAGACCCGAGATCTGGATGGGCCAGCACTTGCGGCTAGCTCAGTCAGTAGAGCATGGGACTCTTAATCCCAGGTTCATGGGTTCGTGCCCCACGTTGGGTGACAGATATTGGTGAAATTATTAAGGCCACTCCACGTAGTTCAAAGGATATTTATTTAATGGCGTAACTTACAAATTAAGGGATAGGTAGGTTGTGGGGTCTGGGGAAGGTGTATCACAATCCAGTGGTGTTCTCTGGAGCTCTACTTGGTCCACCTCCACCGTTCAGGGTCCTGGAACAGAGCGAGCGCTGGCCCATCCAGATCTTGGGTCTCCAGGCACCTCCTCTGGCCCCGCTTCGTAGGTGTGACAGTTGCCAGAGTCTCAATGGGGGTTGGAACTTCCAGATCAAAGCTGGAATGGCTACCCACTACACATTGTACTTTCTTAGAGGAAATTAAAGGAAGCCTATGTAATTATGTATGCATTTTTACACCTATTACTCATTGCATTGCTTTGAGATTCAAAACTAAAATAATAGGATGAATAATTAAACATAATTATAAAAGTTTTAGTGAGAGAAATATATATGTAAATTCTTGAGAACATAATAAATGAATTTTTAAAAGATATATTAAGCATTTAACAGATGCTACCCCTTAGAGAAAACTGTCTTTCTCTCTCCCAGGAGCCATTTGCCAATAGCACCATGGATCTACCTTCCATCCCAGGATTTGGCTTGGATTTTCAGAGGCTAAGTGCATGATGATAAAACTTCTGTAAGTCCATATTTGTAGGTATCTTGTGATGTGCAGAAGTTAATGCTGATTTGGGATCTTTTACTATCTCTGGTTCTTATACTCTTTCCACCCACTCATTCACAATGGCCTATGATCCTTGGGAATTAGATGAACAATATATGCAACCTTTAAGGCTGAGCATTCTCCCATCTTTTATCTGTATTGAGGGTCAAGACAACATGTTCAATAATGTTTAGACATTGCAAATTGGTCTTGAAGGAAAACAAAAACATAAACAAGACACAATGTTAGTATGAAGGGAAGGGTAGGGTAGATCAGTAAAGTGCTGAAGGAGGGACTAAAACTCACAAAGAATTGATAAAAATCATATATTTACTATTTGCTTCATATGTATGAAATGCATGGGTATATGGGAATAAAACCTATATGCAAAACAGTCACTTAGACAACAATTTATTGGTCACATCATACTTTGTAATATAAAAGACAACACTTCATTTTCTTATTCCTGTATCATACATAAAGAAATGGAGTTCCCTCCTTCCTAGTTACTAGCATGAGGGAAGTTTTGTTGAAATAAAGATTACGGGCAATGATCAATAATATTGAAGGTTCCATTGTAGAGTATGCCAAATAGAAGTTTACTGTGAATACAAAAGCATTTTTTGTTTTTATACTGCATATAAAATCAATACTGTTACATTATAATGAAATTGACTTTTACTATAATTATACTATATCTGGAATATATGTTGCAAACATTGATTAAAATATTTTATAATCAATTGATTCATGTTAGCATGTATATTGGTGTCATTCTTGTTCAAGTCATCTTTAGGAATCATGGCGATGAAACTTCACAGGTGTGGTTTCCCAAATGTCCAGGATGAACAATCTCACCTCAATCTCTCTGATCCTCAGGTTCTTATCATCTTTTTGCCCCATGTCCACAATGATCTGAAAGTCTTGAGTGGGGGACTTGTGTTGTAGATGTAATAGTTAGGACAGTGCCTCACAACTTTGGTTGCGGTTTTCTGCAATAGTCTCCATCTGCCTCAGAGAAATTTCCTTGATGAGATGTGAGAACTACTTCTCTGTGAGTGTCACAAAATTTTTACAAAGCACTAACAAATATTTTGTTGTTAAAACTGGCTAAGTCTTTTCTGAGCCTTGGGTGAGTCATACTCTTTTAGTGAGTAAATTGAGTTTTGTTGGAGACAGATTGATTCAAGAGGTTATGGCTGTAAGTATAATGTATTCACAAATCAGAGATCCTATCTAATGTTTCTTATTTAAAGGATTCTGAGCCAAGCATTTTGTTCGTTTCTGTTTAATTTAGAAGTTTGTTGTATTTACATAGGCCTTACTGAAATGAGTAATTGCAATGATACATTATTTTACTAAACACAATTCTATTACCATTATTAATAAATTATTGATCATATTATAAAGTAATGCTGTTTTGTGAATTTTTATAATAAAACTACACACAGGTATGAAAGCTCCATGTGGTTTCTGTTTCCCTTACTTACAAAATATGATATCCTTTAGATTTAAAAGTCTGTGACAAAGCTAGTCATTTTTTTCTTCTTTTTAACTGGAAGATTCTTCTCTCATACAATGCATCATAACCTTAGTTTCCCCCCCCTCCACTGCTCCCAACTCTCCCTCCACCTCTCCTCTGCCCCAGGTCTACTCCTCCTCCAATTTAACCTGTTTTCTAGATCAAAAATTCTTAGCTACAGCTTTTACTTTGAATTTCACTTTAAAACTACTTTTAAAAGTACTGAAAATCATGAACAAATAAAAAAAACTATAAAAAAAAGAGTTGCACTTCATCTATACAGTCTGAGAAGGGTCCCTAGGAGACGAAACTGCCTTTTAAAGCAAATTTTGGCATTTTCACTGTATGTGGTTTTGGAAGAAAATCAGCAAGCATGTTAAAACAGTGATGAGTTCACAAGGTTTTTAAAAAATTAAATGTCTTATTTAGTAAAAAGTGGGCCTTCCAAGCCCTTCTGGATCGATGGTAAGGGTGGAATATAAATTTTCATGTTAGTGCTGCTGCTGCATTAACAGAACTGCCCCTTGCTTGTCTTTCAGTTACTTAGGATCGAATTGTTGGCTGAGTGTCTGTGATCATCCAGGTGGCTGCATGCCAGATTAGCAATACTGTGAACCAGAGTCTATCAGCTCCAGGTAGTGTTGCTGGCAGGAGCCTTTACCGCACTTAATTTAATTAGATGAGACTTCCATTGTTGAAACTGCTGAACACAGTACTTTTTCACTGAGCCAAGGAAAAATCTAATTTATTAGACCTTTGAAAGTGAGCTGCAGAATTGTTATTGTGGTGTCTCACAGCAACTGCAATGTTTTGAATATAAATCCTGAATCCCAAGGAAGACAGTGTTTCAGGAACCTCACTTATGTTTATTGCTGATGCACTAGCCTCTTTCTCAGGAGCTTTGCACCCTACTATGATTTCAGTTATTGTTGGATTGCAAGATTGAGCACAGTTTTCCATTTCTATTTAAGAAAAAAAAAGTCTGGTGTCCTGATGGGAGCTGTGGGCCAGAATTAAGCAGAATACACTTTATTTCACCTTTGTTTTATAGTGTGATATTGAACCTCTTGTTTCCTTTCAATGGGCTCATAGAGAAGAAAAAGGACACGCATTTCTCTAGAATCAGGAGCAGTTAAAGAGCTTATAAAATAAATTCCAAAAGGGGACACTTAGGAAAAATACAATTATTTTTTATTGGACAACTGTTGATGTTGGTACAAAACATCAAACTTACAAAGCAAATATTTTCTAAAAAGTTGCCATTACAAAAGAGATAATAGTTAAAGGAACGATAAAACTGAACTCGATAACACAATAGCAGCAAGCAAATGTCATTGAACTTTCTGCAACTTAAGTAAAAATGAAACATGTATCTCAAGCAAAATACTAAAGAAAAGAAAATTAAAACTACATACTTTTTGTAAGAAGTGTTTATATTTTGCGGGTTTTTTTTTTCTTTAAAAATATTGACAGTATTTGATCCTGAGCATCAGGGATATTAATTACATGGAGTTTTGGTAGATGGCTTAGTGGGAAGAGCAGTTGCTTCGCAAGCACAATGACCAGATTTCATTTCCAGGATGCATGCAAAGCCAGATGTGAGTGTGTCCATCGGTTAGCACTGCTGGGGACAAAGACAAGGGAAGATATGAAACGTACTGGTTTCCAGCATAGCTCCTGGTCCAGCTAGAGTGTCTGAGTAGCATGTGCATCAGCATTGACTTCTACCTTGTGATTATGCAAGTGTGTACTCATGCAGATGTGCATTTATGTGAACTTACAGAATTCATTTTAGGACATCCCTGTATAAAGAAGCAAACTGTTTCTGTTTTTAAATTAATTGATTAATTAATTTATTTTACATCCTAAGCAGGACTGGATTTGGGGGCGAGGACACAGGGTGGAATGGGAGAGGGACTGGAAGGAGAGGAGGGAGGGGAAATGACATTGAACTATTTCTTATTTTAGGTGATTTTGGAGAACTTCAGCAAGTTTCTTCCCATGTGTGAAGCAGTAGTGGTTATTTTTAGAGCTTTCAAGGTGCTTTTTAGCAATTCTCCTCATGGTGAGCCTTAGGTCATTTAAAATTTATGCTACCCACTCAACGGCAAAGTTATCAGGATCGTGGACTGTGTGAAAATTGATAACATTCATTGATCAATGATGTATGAACTGAATCTACAACTTGTTTATTTGGCTTCACTGCCCTTCCCTGACATTTTGATTCATAGGCTTGGGAATATATTTATGAAGTCACAAACCTGCTAGAGAACAATCAAAACATTTTTGGTACTCTAATCCTACATAATTTGTACAGTGGCCTCTGACTCAATTTTATCAAGGGATCAAAATATGAGTGGCTTTGCATAGAACATGTTCATTAAACTCCTGGGAGGATTTTCTAGAGATTTGTTCTTTTTGTAATACAGCTGGCATAGATTCAGTGCATATTTTAAATATAGATACAGCTGGATATCTATTTCCTCTGTTCAGAGAATTTTGCTGTTCTTGTGAAATTGTATGCTGCTCAGCTGAATTTTTAAAATCAGATCAAGTATGTAAGAGTTATAGGTTGTTAAGACAATTATAATAGAAGAGAGTAACAAATCTATTGAGCTGGATTTTTTGGTTTGGCTAGCTATCTGTTCATCAAGCTCTCCGGATGCTCTTCTTACTGTAATCCTCAGGGTCTTCAGGATAGATCTTGATTCTTGTTTTGTCAATTTTTTTGTCAGCAGATACCAAACTCATCTCTGAACTAGTGTGACTATTTTGTGAGATTCATAATGTTTTACTGTATAGATTTTAATTTGGCTCATCAGAAGTTGAGATCTTGCTTTGTTATACTCATCAATTCTACATACAAATATAGCAAATAAGCTTTTTGAAATTAGCCATTCATTATAATGTTGGGTTTTGTGAATCTCTTCTCCCAACTTTCTCCATCATCCTCTCCCTGCCCCCCTCTTACTTCCCCAACCCTGCCCTCTTCTCCTTTCAAATCACACACATTTTAATCCTGTTGCTTATGCTCTGGTACTACCCACATCTTCCGTAAGTGACCAACCTACATGTAAATGCAGAGTGTGTCAAACACCTTTATTTAAATAGTTTATGTGTATTCCAATAATTACCAATAAAATGCAAGTTAAACTTTAGTTTCAGTAACTCATGCTTGGAAGTTTGTATTCTTGAAAAAAAAAAGCTAGAACTTAACTGTTTACAACTGATGTGATCTTCGAATATCTGCTGGCATTATGTAACATGTCTGCATTTCCTTTGCTGATAGAAGGTGATGAAAATTAAAGTAGCTGCTTTGTGGGTGTATTTCCTGAATGAATGAATGAATGAAGTCATATAGAGCATTGGGGCTGTTTCCTATAGTTAACTAAGATAGTTTTCTTTTTGAGAAATAAGATATAACAGCATGTCATCATCATGTAGATATCATAGCTTGTACTTCATATCATAGACTACATGATACTTACTCATTGTGACTTTTGTTACAGTAGAGAGACAGGGAGCATCGGCTATTGAGGCAATAACATCACAACATGAAATGCTTCTTTGTAGTAAACACTTAAGTGTGTATTGTGTAGTAACAGAGTACATGTGTAAAGTAACTATGGAGTGGCTTACCTGAAGCATATTTTGTATATGATTATGGATGCTGTATAATTCTTGATGTTTGGGTTGTGAGTTTATCCTTTAATTGCTGAACTATCTCCCCAGATATGTTTGATTCTTTTTTTTTTTTTTTTTATGGATCGCTTTTTTTTCCTTTTATTTTATTTTACAATACCATTCAGTTCTACATAACAGCCACAGATTCCCTTGTTCTCCCCCTTCCTTCCCCCCTCCCCTTCTCCCCAGCCCAACCCCCCATTCCCACCTCCTCCAGGGCAAAGCCTCCCCCTGTATGTACTAATGTCACTGCAATAACTTGAACAATGTGTGTGCCCTATTCAACAGCTATTATTACTGAATCAAAATTTCAGCACCGTAGCAGTGTTACTAGGTCACTGACAGGTATACAATCCTTTGCTTAACTTATTTTCTCATTAGATCTTAACTTTATCATAATTATAAATAATTGTTTTCTGCAAAAAAACTGGTCATTGTTGGCCGAGAGACAGCCGGGACTGACCTACTCTGGTGATGGGATGGCCAAACACCCTAATAGTTGTGCCAGAAACCCCATCCAAGGACTGAGGAATCTGGATGCAGAGATCTACGGCTAGGCCCCGGGTGGAGCGCTGGGAGTCTAATTAGCGAGAAAGAGGAGGGTTTATATGAGCGAGAATTGTTGAAACCAAGGTTGAATAAAGCACAGGGACAAATAACCAAATGAATGGAAACACATGAACTATGAACCAGAGGCTGAGGGGCCCCCAACTGGATCAGGCCCTCTGAAAAGGTGAAACAGTTGATTGACTTGATTTGTTTGGGAGGCATCTAGGCAGTGGTACCAGGTCCTGGGCTCATTGCATGAGTTAGCTGTTTGAAACCTGGGACTTATGCAGGGACGCTTGGCTCAGTCTGGGAGGAGGGGACTGGACCTGCCTGGACTGAGTCTACCAGGTCGATCTCAGTCCTCAGGGGAGGCCTTGCTCTGAAGGAGGTGAGAATGGGAGGTGGGCTGGGGGGAAAGGGAGGGTGGCAGGAAGGGGGAGAACAAGGGAATCTGTGGCTGTTATGTAGAACTGAATAGTATTGTAAAATAAAATAAAATAATATAAAAAAAAAAACTGGTCATTGTTTTTCTCTGCCCCTGTTTCTCAACTGCTATTGGCTTGCATTAGTTACTTACTAAAGATTTCTCATGCATAAAATATCTCCCATATGTAGTTGTTTCAAGGGCAAACTGGATAATATATGGTAAACACATGCCAGAGTGCTGAGCACTCAGTAATGCTCAATAATTCTTAGCTTGCCACTCCATCTGCTCTGCCCATTTTGAATGATAAGTCCCAACTAGTCCTGCAGACCAAAGCTTGCTTATGACATTCACATAATGATGACTTAAAGTCAATAAACTTTGGGGCAGTATATTGAAAAACACTCTCAGATATTAAAATATTTTTATGTTTTTGTCATTTTAAGGAGATATCTTCCTATAAATATGATCATTAGCCACATCAGTTATAAATAATGATTAAGCCTAGAATGAACAATGTATAAAAATACATAATTGAAAGTATGATTGGGTCAATTTTAAAAGTTATGTTTGGGTGCTAATTTTTATTCAGTAAAGGACAAAGTGCTGTAGAAAGCCAAAAAGAAACAAAGAAGCAAATCTTTGTGTTTGCTAGAAGCAGGATGCTTTGGGAAGAGGCAATATTGATGAGGAAGAAAACCCTAAGGGCTACACACTCAATATAATACAGCCTTCACTTCCACTAGAAAATGCATTTTCCTCTTTAGCTGTCTTTAAATAGAAAGTCAGATTTTTTTATGGTATCTATATGCAGTATGTAAATACCTAAAGTATTTATGCTATGTAAAATACAAGATTTTTAAAGTCCAAACTAATGAAGTATTAGATATCATAATTTGGTATTAATGAACATTAACAAATAGAATAATATTTTAAGAACTAAATATCATTGGCACTTTAATACCACATATTATTTTCTAAATATAATAGAAAGATTAATTGATATACTTATTTAATTGTTATAAATGATATAAATACATTAATAGTAACTGAAAACATTAGAGTATAATTTATAAAAAGAGACATGTAACTCTATTAAAACAAAATTAGCTCTGTGTTGATAATTTTCCAACACTGTAGAATAAAATTACCTTTGTGTAAGGCAAGAAATCATGTAGCCCATTTTGTCCTGGAACTCACTCTTCAGATGAAGTTAACATTGATTTCCTGATACTTCCCTTTCTCTCTCCCAAGTTCTGTGATTACACATATGTGTTACCATGCTTGACATAGCACAAAATGCTTTTAAATGAAAATGTAGAAATTACATGTTTGGTGCTCACATATTATATAACTACATTATAATGCCATCTAACATCAGTCAGATTGACCATGAAATGCTGGCATGCAAATGAGAAATTTGTAATCATTGTACAATGTTGGTGGAAGTGTAAACTAGAGCAGCCAAAGTGGAAATTGTTCAGACGGTTTCTCAAAGACTGAGAAGTAGAACTACCCTCTAACCTGCCTATGAAATACATTAAATTATTCATCACATATAAAATTCAAATAAAATTTACAACTTTTATCGACAAAGATGTTAACCTCTTAATTGATTTATACTTTATCATTATTAACTTGAAGTTAAGACAAATATTCTATATTAGTAGCCACTCATTATTGTCTAACTTGCTATAGACAGTCATATTTGCATCACTTTTTCCTCAACTGAATAAACACATTATGATTGCTTCTGGAGCTCACCACTTTAAGTCTGTTCCTCAAAAATGTCTTGGATATAGATCATGAAGAAGAGAAGCAAACACTGTTTCCTTCCAAATTTAGAGTCATATCAAGTTATTTTGTTTGTTTAATGGACAGTGTTCTTCTGTAGCTCTTGCATGTCTATGGCCATACCACCCTGAACACACCCGATCTCGTCTGTAGCTCTTGCATACCTAGAGTTTTCAGGCTCACCTTGAAAGCATGGTTACCTTTCTGCATCAGCATCCTGAGTACTGTGTTTATAGCAGTGTGCCACCTTGCCTGGCTTCAAGTATTATTTTTCATGCACACAAAATTGTGTTGTATCTTAAATGCAGCATCCATCATTTACTACTTCTTTTAGAATGTCCTGCAATGTGTTTTGATCATCTGCTCCTCCAACTTTTCCCAGATATATTCCACATACTCAATTCCTGTTCTCTTTCTCTCTGTCACTCCCGAAGTGATGAAGTCCACTTTGTCTTACGCTCCGGAAATGTGTGACCCTCCACTGGAGAAGGCTCTACTTACCAGGCCTACATTCTTAAAGTAACCCAATCTCATTTTCCCAGAAGCTATCAGTTGCCAAGGTTTCTTCAGTTAAGGGTCGGATTCAGGCTTACCACGCCTCTCTATATGGGATTGTATCTGGCTTTCACACACACAGGCTTTTTACATATAGAAGATATTGTTGCTTTTCTATCAGCTACCACTTTTGCATTTGCATTCTTCCATCACCTCTTCTACAATAATCCCTGAGCCTTGCAAAGTGGGGGTGCAATTTATGTGTCCTGTTTAGTGTTTAGTATTTCACTGTGTCTATGTATCTCTATCTTGCCCAGGATGTGTCTTTTTGTTTATTACTGTCTATTGCAATTGGAAGCTTCACTCATTAGGATTGAGATATGCAATATTCTGTGTATATAGCAATAAGCCAATAGAGAGTTAGTTAAATGCTATATCTATTTGGCAGCATAATAGAAGAAGGTTCTTGAGAAGGGATTATGATTTGTTTATTTACAGGTTCTTGACACCAAAATTGTGCCACTTATGGATTTTATTTTTACATATCAAAATTTAAATACAATTAAAGGGGTTGATTATTCTCATTGTGTTCATGCCACCAATGCTCCAGTATGCATGCCAATATTTTACCTTGTAGGGTTCACAGTTCGGTAAACCTAATGTTTACTTTCCTCCATTAACAGTATGCATAGAAGTGTCTAGCACTGTGAAAACTATCCATCAGGGATGAGGATTCCAGATCAGTACAAGCTTCATGTTTCCATATTATGTAGCTCAAATATAGGGTGTTTTTTTTAGCAAAACATGGTCTTATATCAAGTTCTGCCTGGCAACTAATAGCATTAACAACCATCATCTGTAATATTTGAGAGCATATGTGACATCAATGGCCAACAATTCCAAAAGAGATAAGCCATATCTGGCATTTGGATTTTATTGGTTAGCTTGTGTTGGAGAGTGCATTCATTGTTGCCACTTTATGGGGTATCTCAGTTTTAACTCTGTCTCCATCTCTTTGTCTCTCCATCTCTGTCTCTGTCTCTCTCTCTCTCCCTCTGTGTGTGTTTCCTATGATAGTAGATTTGAATATGACTTTTTTCAAAAGGTCTTTAGGATTATTTAGTCCTCCCAACATTCCCTCTTTTACCCCGCTTCCTATCCCCACCCCTCTTTTTCCATTATCCCCTTTCAACTTTTATATCAGTGAGTTTGTCTCCTTACCCTTTGAAGCACGTATACTCCCACATCCCCTAATTTTCTGATCTCTATGCATGTTTAAGGTGAAACTCACACATCTGCACATTCAAAGTTAGCATCCACGAATGAGAGAAAATATGTAATGTTAGTCTTTCTTGGTCTGGGTTACTCACTCAGAATGACAGTTTCATTTTGATTAGCTATCCTTTCATTTTTATTAGCATATGAATAGCATCCCACTGTTTAAATGTACATTTTCAGTGTCTTTTCATCAGTTGAACATATGGACTGTTTCTATTTCTTGGCTATTGTGAGCACAGTAGGAACGAACAAGTGTCTCTATTCTAGATTACATGATATTATTTAATATCTACTTATAGTTTGAATATTTAAGTATGCTTTTTTTTCTTTCTCAGATTAACAATGCCACATTTCAGAAAGATAATTTGAAGTTAAAAGTATGTTTGTAAGGGTTAAAATGAATTGTCGACTTGACAGGAGCTACATCCCACAGGAGGTATACCTCCCTCAGACAAGCTTATAAATGATTATATATATTAGTTTTTTGATGTATGAAGAACCATATCAGCTATGGGATGGCAGAATTATGAGGACTTGTCTTCCAGACTAAATAAAATGAAAAAGTGAGCTGAGACCTAGCATTCACTCCTCTTTGTTTCTAGAATTCAGGATGGAATGTGACTAGCCACCAGAAGCCCCGGTGCTATGCCTTCCCAATCATGGTGGGATATACCCTTAAACTCTCCTCTTTAAGCTTCTTGCCCAAGGTATTTTATCAGAGAAACATGACAAGTAACAGATACTTGAACTTGTAAATTTTTCTTTTATTCTTGATTATCATTTACCATACTGTGCTTATAACACTACTATGAACTAGAAAAGGAATTTTCTACTTGCTATTTGTGTTTTATAAATTAGTGGAAATGCTGGCGGCAGAACTCTTCATAAGCCGCATGGTACATCTAACCACTGAGTATGTAATGATTTAATTTCTAATGTCCAAATTAGTCTCCAATTAGTAAAGAAGGGATATTTACAGTGATGATGGCCATTGAGCTGAAAAATGTAAATGAATGTCCTCTTTCCATTTGGTTTCATTCAAAATTTTTGAACTAAAGTTTTCAAACTGTCATATTTTATACCCCTTTAAAATGTTACAGTATCTAATTGTTGATTTATCTGGCAAACTGATTCATGCTAAAAATAGTAATGGACAAGCATAACATATCTTGAACTTGATCAAATATCACATTTTTATTTTCACTGAGCTCTTAATATAGATCCATGAGTATTATTAGAAAAAAGAATTTGGCAGATTTGTAAAGAATTAAGTTAGTAGAGGAATCTTTCAAAACTCCTCTGGACAGTAGCTGCCTTGACTTCAGATAAATTATGATCACCTTCATGCTAATGATATCACCCCACAATTAAATTTATCTTGTCATCCATGAAATCATTAGAACATTTTTAGTATCAATATAAAGCATGGGATAGAAAAAAAATCAACCCTAAATTTGCATGTTTTGGGAGGAGGGTGCAATAAATATGAACCTTTGCCTAATCTGGACCATGAGACCAGAGCCTTTCTGTCCACAGGTTGATTCATCACTGATATGCAAAGTAGGCCCTTTACAATGTTGCAAGATTGCAGCACTTGGCAATAAATTAGCTATAATAAAGGGTAGTTACTATGAAATTTTCTCTCAGCTACAATTTCAATGAAATATAATTCCCTCATTCTGGAGGCAATAACACCTTTGGGAAATCCTGCCTTCCAGTATTATATATCTTCTAATTGGCTGCCCTGTACATGCTCAAGTACTGTTTATTTAGGCCAAATGTATAATAGTGATAGTTAGGATTTCATAAGAAAAAAATACATGATTCCCAGTTTATGCAATTCTTGTCAACTCAAAAAACAAAATATTATTTACAGTGAACACCTAAGGCACACATCATATTATGTAGTTGAGTTATATAATTATTATGGAATTTGTTTACAGATTTTATGCTAGTGTATAGTGACTTTATTTTATTTTATAATAATAAATAAATGTTTTGTTTTAATTTGTCACATTGCAAATCTTAATAAATATAACCCTTAAAAATAAAACTTACTTTAGTCCACAATGATATTAGGTGTGTACTAGGGTTTTCAATCAAGAACTTTGACAACTGCTGTTCTAAGCTACTAGACTCAAAAGTCTTTGCTGAAAAGATTCTTTCTTTTCTATCATGTAGGCATCCTTCCACTCAGAGTATTTGTCTTGATCCAGGGAGGCATAGCTTGAGAAGTTTTTCCAGGGGTCCAGTTCCAGGATACAGTAGAGAACTTCAGAAATTGACAAGAGCAAAAATGTGTACATTCTTTTGACTAGAATTTTTTTTTAATTATAATTATTTCATTTACCTGTTTTCTTTCCTCCTTTCAAGCACTCCCATGGAATTCCTCAGCTTGCTTTTACAAATTCATGTTCTCTTTTTCCTTTAATTGTTGTTATGTGTGTGTGTTTGTGTGTGTGCACCTGTGTGTGTGTCCCTGTGTGTATGTGCCTGTGCGTGTGCGTGTGCATGTGTGTGTGTGTTTATATGTGTGTGTGTGTGTGTGTGTGTGTGTGTGTGTGTGTGTTTCTGTGTATTGCTAAATACATCAATATAACCATGCTCAGTCTGTTAGGTGTTACCTTTTCGTGTATGTTTTTTGTGGTCAACCATTTGGCATTTGGTAATCAGTTCAGTGTTTTTCCCTGGGGAGAACTATTTCTCCAGATCTAAGCATTCATTAATTGGTTATAGTATTTTGTCTAGTATTGAGGCCTCCTGAGCTTTCCCCATTCTACATTAGCATGTCTACTGGCTTCTACATTTTTTTGTTAATGTTTAAGCAGAGATGCTTGGAAGAATTAATGAGTGCAGCTTCTGATGTTTCTATGAGACATAATATCAAAGTAAAGTAAAATTGCTGTTCCCCCAATCTTACAATCTCACAATTCCTTACAGTCTTTTCACTCCCTTCAGCAATGATAACTGAGCCTTAGGTACAGGGGTTATGTTGTAGATGTATCAGTACGGACTAGGTTCCAGAGCTCTGGATTTTGTTTGATTTCAATTATCTGTAAGTGTTTCAGTCTGTTGCAATAGAAGTTTCCTTCATGAGGGGTAAGGACTACATTTATTTTTGGATGCAAGGAGAAATATTTAGAATGTAGTTGGCAATTACCTTGATTTCAAGAACCTACTACTCTTGGGCAATAGGCTAGTTTTCCAGTACCAAGAATAATTTCTTTCTCCTCAAAAGTGTCTTAAGTCCAAGTAGAGAACCTTTGGTTACTATCAAAATATTCATACCTCTACTGCACCTTTAAGATTATTATGTCATGTCCATTGATACAATGAGAAGATAGCCATCTACAAAGAGGAGTAGTATGTGACATAAGATCTGCTTGTAATGTGTGGGCTCTTTGATCTTAGAATTCCCAACACCAGACGTGTAAGGAATGAAGTCTTGACCTTTGTGCTATCACATGTATGGTATTAAGGTCTCTAAATCATGATATAAGTCAATTTTATTAAGCTAGTGTAGGCAAAAAAGGTTAATCAAAGAGATTCACTTTTGCCTCTATTTATTTTGTCTTCCTAATATTTCCCCCATGGTTGATTTTATGCAAATTTATTATGTCCTCATTCTTTTCCTCACACTATTGACACAAACGCTTAAATCACTGTCTATTCTTCACTTTTTAAACATTTAACAGTGCTATTACCAGTGACATAACATATTAACATTATCTAAATAATAAAGGGAGTAGTTAAGTTTAAGACTAACTTTTTGGGGCAATAATTGTTCTTGTCTTTTTATTTTATATCCTGGCCACAGCCTCCTCCCCCGATCCTCCTCTCCCAGTCCCTCTCTCCCATTAACCCCTTCTATTTCTCAATTTGCTCTTCTTCTGTTTCCATCCAGGAAAGGGCAGGTCTCCTATGAGTGCCAATAAAACATGGCATATCAAGTTGCAGTAAAACTAAGCAACCCCCCATGTGTTAAGGCTGGACAAGGCAACCAGGTATGAGTAGCTAAGACCAACTTCTAAAATTCTAAATGTTAGTCTGAAATCTCATTACTAGATGATCCCATTCTCCAACCAATATAAGCAATTGACAAATCCCAAGAACCTTTAATATATGATTTACCCTCATGCAAGTAACTCGATTCTAATACAAAAGATTAAGGAATGATATCTCATAAAATTGTTCTGCTGGTAGTATTTTAAAATTTAGTTATTAGTATTTTTTTATATCACTATTATAATTGTTTTGGAGAATCATAGGTTTGACATATACATATATATATATATATATTTAAAAAAACTAATGAATAATGTATTTATTTTCATCTTTGTTGCTCTGTTATTTCTCCTCTTTCTATTTTCCTTTTCAACGACAATGAGATTTGTCCAATTAATGACCTTCTAAGAGGTTCTAAATATCCATGGCCAAGGAAGAGTTGTGTATATACCACTTTTTAATAATTAAAAATTATTAAAATTCAAGAACTTATGTCAAAAGCTGAGATAGCTGGAAAGATGTGCCTGCAAATTTGTGTGCTGATCAATGTAAGCAGAAAGTATTGAAAGGAATTATAGCAGTGCTTATATCCTGGAGATAAGCAACAATTGTACACTTGAATTGAAGGCTCATTCAATTGGAGGGGATTCATGCTGTAACCTAACCAATTACCTGTGGATGGTGAGTCCATGAACCCTAGAATAGAATCTATTACTGCCCTTTCCTAAACCAGTATGATTTCTAACTGTATTTAAAAGTTTTGTCTTTATACTCACTGACAAAGTGTAGTTTTCATCACTCATTAAAAATTTGTTCATCAGATTGTTCATTTGGTTTTGGTTTTCCATTTGCTTTTTTTTTTAATTTGCGGCGGGGGCAGGGGGAACAGCACATGATCACCATAACAGAAAGATACAACTAGTTAAAATGAAGAGAACAACCCACAGTGGGGTGCAATACCCCAACTAATACATCTACAACACAAAGTCTTCATCAAGGAACAGTATGAAAGAAGGTGTAGGAAGAATGCACAAGTCAAAAAATGAGAACGTCTGATTTGAGATAGTACTTTCTACCTATGCCCATGAAATCTCAACAATATGATCTACTAAACAAGACCTGAGTGATGACATTACCAGTTGATGTGCCAGTGTGGGTGAAGGAAATCTCACAAGGCACCACTGCAAATTGTAGAGCTACAGGTAGTTAATCACTGCTAAAAGACACAAACAGCCTTCTTCAGAGATAAACCATAGACACAATCTTGAGGGCAATTAATCACTGCTAAGACAGAGAACAGTCTTCTGCAGAGACAAGCCCCCTTATAACTTACCCTATCTCAAATGGTCAGTTCTAAACCACATAGACATTTGTGAGCAAGATTAAATTGGCTCAGTAGATTGCATATATGCATATATATATGCACACACATGTATACATATATGAAACAATAATAATTAAAGAAGAGGTCATAAATTTGAGTGGGATTGAGGGAGAACAAGTGAGGAGCTGGAGAGGGGAAAGGAAGGTTTGAAGTGAGGTGTACACAGCCTCCATGTATGAAAGAATAAAAGGAAAAAATAAAACTGACAGTTTAGAAAAACTATAAGCAGCAAGAAAGAATGACAGTTTATTGTCAATATTGTAGAAAGTTGAAGTGTTCTTTATAGGAAAATAACCAATCAATGGCATTCTTTTAAGACCAAAGCTCACACAGAGAAAGTACCTACTCTCAATTCTATGGAAGTTCAAAAGTTAGAGGAAGTTGTGGCTGGAACATTGGATCTGGAAAAGCTGGTGCATAAACTCCCTGGACAGAAGTCATCCTTACAATGTAGTTGTGGATGATAATACAGCTAATACTACTGTGGAAGCTTTCTCAGCTCTAAGAGATTTGTAAGTACAGTTGTGGCTTCTCAACAAAGTTGATTTTTAACCTTCAAAAGAGGATTTATTTAATCCTATATGCTACTACCACAAAATTATATATATATATATATATATATATATATATATATATATATATGAATAATTTCTAATGACTTATCCTCAGCAATTGAAATACCAACATTAATAGGTTTTGGATCAATTAAATTTCAGTTCGTTGACTAGCTTTGAGTGATTTAGTGTTTAAATCTGAGAGCTTTTGGCAGATGATGGTTGCTGTGGAAAAAAAGTCATTTTTTCTCAACTTTGTGCCATTGTATCTTGTCTGTACTCCAGTGGATGGTCCTATACCCATGTAGATATGAGAAGCCCTAATTAGACTAAGTGGGTTATAAAAGAATGGTTATAATCATAAAAATAAGAGGAAGGTGGGAAGAAGTATTTGGGAAGATAATGCCAAAAGGGATAGTAATTATTGAGGAGCAGTTTGAGATGAGAGTATGTAGATATGATCTCTAGCCATTGAGGAGATCAATTAGTAAATACATTGTACTCATATATGAAACACTATGCAATATTTTTTAAGTTTGTATGCTGTCAGCTTTGCTTGGAAGCATCAAAATCCATAATAGAGAAGGAAAGCTATAATATAGGAGTGAGAAAATAATAACGATTTAACATCCTTTGAATTACTCACATGGGTCAAATTGTTTAGTGTTTTAGGAAGGAAACATATGCTAACACAAAAATGTTATATAGGTTTTTACACTACATGATGCACCAAGGATGCTATTTTTACTGAATAAATATTTTATATTTGTATTACAAACCATTTTTTTCTTAAGGACATTGATTTTTACTCCCCACAACCCAATACACCCATGTAAATTTTCAGTTTTCTCTGGCTACACACAAATGTCAAAAGCATTGCTTTGGAGTGATACAGTTAGTCCCAGTCATGTGGTAAATATTACAGGTTGTTTACATTTTGAAGTTTATTCTTTTAAATAAAAAAAATATGTTCAGGACCTTGAAAAGTTACAGGAATGCAGAAATTTAGTTTGGTTTGGTAAATATACAGGAATCATTTACCAACTAAATCTTACAAACTAATCACTTTTGAGATATAACAATAAAAAAATAATTCACCGCATATCAATGAAGCTTTTGAAAATCCAATATAATGATAGAGTATTTTAGTGAAATTGCTATAAAGAGAGGATAGTCTAGAGAAGGCATTTTTATTTCTTATATTTTCAACTAAAATCAGTCCTTAATATATCAAGTATTTTACTTGTGTTCTGATAATGAAGTTAACTCACATCCCAAAGGGAAAGGGAAAGCCAACAACTAAGACAGTTTTCTATATTATCTGATTTAATCTTATTATTATATGGAGACAGAGTGAAATTTTATTAGGGAGTTATATTTATCTAAATGCTGGGGGAAATTATTGTTTTAGGTACTTCAATTTTAAGTACTCATATGTTAATTCTTTACACTAACTAAAACATTCTTAGTTAAGTATATCCTGCACACTATTCACTTTGGTCACTACTTACCTGATCAAATACAACGGACATTGTCAAAAGAAATGATAGGAATATTACAGCACCAGCTTTGGGGAGGAAAAAAAAAAGAAAAATGATAATCTATTTACTATGCTAATCCCTGGAATGGAAATTTTAACTACTAACTATGTGACTTAGGCATCTCATTATTGATCTATGTTCCTGTTTCATTGACTTTATCATTATGAAAATGTGTTTAATTACTGAACAATGATAATTATTATTTTCACTCTGATCAGATTTTGTAAAATAAAAAGGATCAAACTTGAAGAAAATGTAAGAATATATAGGTATAAACCCACCGGTTAGTTTTCTTAGCAATTTACATAAAGTATCAGATGATAAAATATTAAAACAATAGAGACATATAAATTGGAGATGGATCTGACACACTAAGGAGTCAGAGGCATCGAAGGTGCCTTCTACCTCCTTTATTAATATTTTTCACCTTACACTTTCCTACACACAATATACAAAGTGAAAAAAATTATGTGTCCAACTTTGTAGCAAAATCTTAGAGAAGTCACATTAAAAATGTGTGTTTCTAAAGCATATTTTAGAGAACTATTAAGAAAAATCATGGACACAATTACAGAGTAGTAATGATGCCCTTTGATCATCCATTTTCAATGCCAATCTAAATTCCTTCTGAGTTGCATCACACAGGTACTTTAAAGGAAAATGGAAAGTTATTTGTACATATTCAGCAATAAAGCACACACATCTTGTAATTTTATTCCCTAGTGAAGCAGTTTTGCCAGTTTTCAGACTACTACTCCTTCCTAGACTCTTCATCTTATTTTGTCTTGACTCTCATCTTTGTGATACTGGACAGCCTTATGTTTCTCCCTTTTGTACCAAGCATCACAATTTCTTCCTATTTTGATGAACCATGATGCCATGCTCATGAATCATTTATTTTGTTTGATATGCTTTGGTTCATTCACCAAATAGTGATATTGATCACTCAGGATATATGATATTCTTCTTGAATAAAAAGATATTGCAGCTGAAAGTTTTCCTGTGTCCCTGCTGGCTGGCCTTCAGGACAAATCTCTCCCACTCGGGTCTCCCAAGTAAACACACAGAGGCTTATATTAATTATACCTTCTTGGCCAACAGCTCAGACTTATTACTGACTGGCTCTTACACTTAAATTAACCCATAATTCTTATCTATGTTTAGCCATGTGGCTTGGTATCTTTTCTTAGTTCTGCCTTATCATCTTGCTTCCTCTGTGTCTGGCTGCTGACTCCTGACTCAGCCCTTCCTTCTCTCAGAATTCTCCTTGTCGGCTTATCCTGCCTACACTTCCTGCCTGGCTTCTGGCCAATCAGCATTTTATTTATCAACCAATCAGAGCAACACACATTCACAACATACAGAAAGACATCTCACAGCACTTCCCATTTTCTGTCTAATCAAAAAGGAAGGTTTTAATTTTAACATAGTAAAATTACATATAACAAAACAGTTGTCAAGCAAGAATTGCAGTTATAATATCTAGTCTTTTTGTATTTGGCAAAAATAAAGAAAATATTCTATCATCTATCCTATATTTGTGAATCTTAAGTTTCATATCTAATTTATCTTTTATCATAACAAAGGAAAATTATAACTATAACTATTTAGTCTTCAACTACATCAGAGACCTCAGAAGGATATTATATTACCTAAGTAAACAGCGAGAACAATGTAAGCAACCTCAAAAACCTTGGATGACGGAGAGAGTTGGCTGCTTGGACAGTTACCCAAAGTTCTTTTGCAGTGTTGGAACATCCATCTTCAGCCTATAGGCCTAGTCTCTCAGTCACTTTTTCTGTGTCCTGTAGAATATCTGACAATTTCTTCTGTGAACCAGGAACCAGAAGGACCACCTCACCTTGAAAAGTTCAGTTTTCACCTTTCTGTGCGTCCTGCAAGTCCAGTTTATACAACATTTTGTCAACCAGTCAACACAAGGGCATTTTTTTTTGCCCCCTGGCTAACTTTTGCCATAAAGAAAGGAAACATTTTATTTAATGCCCATTATTCTTCTTGAAGTAATTGGTGCTGCCAGGAGCAGATGTGTCTCATTGTCCAGAAAGTCTAAGTTTTTAAAGCATTTTAAATGCCATATTCTGCAGGTCTTTGAAGTGTTTGAAGATTACCTACCTAACTTAATTATATCTATGTATACCTAGAAAACTTAACATGACTATAAGTCTGACTATCATAGAAGACTAATTATTAATCTGTATTTCTTAATTATCCATTACAATTTTAATGAGTTACATAAACATAATACCTTAAATGAGAGTAGAAATATATATGTATATATACATATATATAATAACAAAATCAACTCTAAATTTGTATCAATAAACTAAAATCCATCCATAGCAATGTAAAACATTTTTAAACAAGTTGTTGCTCTTTAAAGGTAGGCTAACTAATCTACCCTTTCATCTTATCATATCTATACTATCCTTTTTTCTTCTTTAGAAAGATATTGCATTTATAATCAACCTGCTTTAAATAAAAATAAACATTTAAATAAAAATAAACAATATTTTGGGAATATTGGCATAGCTACTCATACTACTTCCTGCTGGATGAAGGTGCTGGCAATCTAATAGGGATCCTGAGAAAATTAAGAATTATGATCAAGTTCTGACTGGAGTAATCTGCAATGTTGTGTTCTCTGAGCCAGTTGCCTTGAAGCTGCTTTTGGATGTTGGATCATCTGAGCCTCTCAGGAGGTCTTCCTTGATTAAACCATATTAGCCTGGAAGCAATATAGCTAGCTCAGTCGAAAGAGCATGAGACTCTTAATCTCAGGGTCATGGGTTTGAGCTCCACATTGGGTGCCAATTGTAGATGAATTTTTAAATGGTCTTATTAAATAAAAAAACATGGAGCCAAATATAGGAACAAAAGCCTTAGGGAGATCAAGGAAATAGAGAAAGCCACCAATCAACCTTTCCTCACCAACTCTGCAGCTTCCAAATGCAAGTTACTTCCTGTCTACCCACACACATATGCCTTGCTGTTCTGCCATCTGATTTGCTCCATGTCCAGCTACATCACTTCTTCTTTCTACACAGCTCTGTCACTTTCTGCCTGTCCTTACAGACTTCCAGACATCCATGGTTAACTAGTGTTGGAATTAAGGCGTGTGCCAATAATCCTGGCTATGTTTCCAGCGTAGCCTTGAACACACAGAGATCCTGCATGCTAAGTATAGGATTAAGGGCATGTGCTACCACTGCCTGATTTCTCTGTTTACTTATAATGACTTGCTTTTTCCTCTGATCTCCAAGCAAATTTATTTATTAAAGCACAAATAAAATATCACCACAAGAGATTAAATGGTGATCAAGGAAACCACTTATAACTCACAAAAAGAGAGGAATGTGAACAAAGGCTCTTCATGGAGGAGAATATTCCAGAAGTCCTTGAACTGTTTCAGATAGTTGACTAAATTAACATTTTTATTGTTTTTTCCTAATATTGTGTGTGGGGGGGAAGGGGCATGTGATTACCCATGTCATAGTGGTGTGTGTATTTGTGTGTGTGTGTATGTGTGTGTGTGTGTGTGTGTGTGTGTGTGTGTGTGTGTGTGTGTAGACTAGAGAACAATTTTTAGAGTTAGTTCTCTCCTGTTTTTTTGTGTGTCTTGAACATCAAGCTCAGGTCTCAAGACTTGAACAGCAATTACCTGTATACTCTGAACCACCTTTTTTAAAAAAATCCTGTTTTCACATGTTATGTTTATTATCTTGAGAAAACTTATATGGTGAATCAAAGGAGTAGAAGATAATTTTCATCTTCTGCTAATCCTAGAGCATACGAGGTAGTATGAATTAGGTATAGAGAGTTAAAGGGGAATGAGGTTATTTAGGGGAAAAGTAAATAAAGTGTTCTCCTTAGCTTAGGCAATGAATTTTAAAGAGTGAGAAGTCAATTTTGGCTTAAATTCGTAAGATAAGGATCTTGGAAAATGTCCATGTTTAAAAAGGCTGGAAATAATAAAATAATACCCTTGGACATGTTGAATGTGGTTGTACTTGGATTGCATATATGGAGATTCCAATAGAAAGGTTTGGATGTGTCCAGAGGACAAAGGACACTGAGTTATATTTTGATCCACTAATTTATTCAGCATTTGTCTTAGGATGTTATAATATATCCCAAGCTTAATGGTAAACACTTAAAATCAGGTACAGAGAAAGACATGGTCTCCAGTTTCATGAAGTTTAAAATATTGAGGAGAGGGAAGTCATTAGTTAAAAATCAAATAAATCAATGAAAATGTTCAAATATATTCTGTGCTTTGAAGGAAATACTTATGGTGCTATAAAATCAGACATTAAATAAATTATCATGACTTGGTTCCCAGTTAGAAGGAATAAACTGAAATGTGATATTGGCTTCAGAGTGGGTCTTTGGTAACTTCAGCAATTCACTTATTAGCTAAAATAAAGTTACAGAGACTCAGCAAAAAAAAATCTAGGATGTTAAGAGAAATATGAAAATAAACAAACAAAACAGGAGAGCATGATACCATAGAAGCCAAAAGAAATAAAGCTTCCATGAACGGTAAACATATTCAAATATGCTGAATTGTGTGAATCAAATGTCAACATTAACCCTCAGTTTTAGACCCAAGAAAATTGATCAATAGTGAGTGATCTCCACCCAATTGCATCTGTGAAAATAAGTAGTTCAGAAAAAACCTGGGATAATTTATGATTAGTATTGGTTTAGCAATAGAGACAGCATAAATAGAGATTTTATAAAATATATTTCCCATACTAATTAAAAGGAAACTGGAGTTATATTTTGAGAGGCTTTGTTGGTTAAAACAATACACTTCTCTGACTATCCTTAAACAAACCCTCTTCTCCCTAGTTTGGCTTATATTTCTCAAAAATAACTATAAAATGTGTTTTGTATGCTTTACTTCATAGGAAATGTAATAACGTTTACTAAATCACAGCTGCTGGATGCAGCCTGGGCTTTATTCCCATCTGTCCTGGAAGGAGCATATTACTTATAGATTTGGACCAGTAAGTCACAGTCGTTTAGTGAGAGCCAGAGATAAGCACCAGTAAATAATAAGATAGACCCCAATATGTCCAAAAGAAAATAAGAAATAGGAAATAGGACATCAGGAGACACATAAGTGTATCTGAGAAGAAGCTGCTAGTCTGTTTGAATTAAAGCTTTAAGTCCCGTAGGCTCATGTGTCTGTTGCAATAGAAAACTTCCAGTGGAGTATGACATTCGGATATCTGGACATATCAGATGCACAAGGAATAACCAAAATTCTTTTGAATGATCCCTAATTGCTACTGGACACTCACTGCAATAGAATGTTACATGGCATAAGATCTGAATTTCCTTTCCTGCTGTGGAAAACCCAAGCAATAGAATTATAAGAATGTAATCCAAGAAATGGTTATAGAATTTGTTGTCCCTGCACTCTGGAAGCTAAAGCCAGAGAATCACCCCAAGTTCAGTGTCATCCGTAGCTGTATAGCAAGTATCAGGTGAGCCTGCACTGCAGAGCACACCCCTGTCTCAACATAACAAAATATTTTTTCATGAATGGCTCAACAGACCCAGTGAACAAGTGAGTATGGAGTAAAAAATATGCCAAAACACTACATAAGGACACAGTTGAACATGAACAAATGGGCACCTTTCAATACAGACCAAGTAACCAGATGTGGGATGCTCTGCATCCTTCCCTTGTTTCACAGGGCTCATGATTTAAAGACACGAGGCTAGCAGATAGCTTAGGTGTTGGGATTCTTTCCAAACAAGCATAAAGACCTAAGTTAAGATTCCCAGAAATATAAATGCTTGCTGGACATGGTGGCCTGTCTATAATTGATGCCACTGAACATGGAGACAGGATCCCCAGAGCAAGCTACCTAACAAGTTATATGAGGACACAGACTTGAGAACACTTTCATACTAGGAGGAGGCATCATCACACTGCTGTGCCTAAGGATCCTCCCAAGGTGTGGGTAACATGAGTAACTTAAAGAGTGCTGGAAATATCCTGAATCATATTTTGTCAACTAGTAATACATACATCTGCCACCAATAGTAACTTCTACACATGTTCCTAATGTCAGAACACATAGAAATGTAAATGAACACCTGCATTGCAGTATGAAGATCGGGGACCTGTTCCGTGTTAAGACACTGAAAATGCTTTGTTTACCTTAAGTGACTCTGTGGTAGAGTACAGGTGCAAATCAACAAAACAAATTTGGGTTGAGGTTTTGATGCAGCATGCACACTGTATTACAGGGAAGAGAAGCATCTCTGTGACAGCAGTTAAGGACAGCCTTTAGCTAGCCCCTCTGTTCATGAATACACTGTGTGGGGGGAACTAAGTTATACTCTACATCAGTGTGATTTGGGTCATGAATGCCGATATATCCATAGCAGCAATTGTATTACATATAAATAAAGGGGAAATACCAACAACCTTTGTGGGATTTATTGTGAAATGCAAGAAAGTATAACCTATTTCTGTTTACATACATTATTAAATCTATGATAGCATACATTAGAGGTAGTACTCAAGAGAAATATTGAGTGCTGCTCCAGGTCTTGGTAAATATTGCTTCCTCTACTGCACTAGCCCAGGAAGCAGTCCTCAACTTTCAATGGCAGATTATTTTAGACAACAGTTCATCTACATTTTATTTCAGAAGAAACGCGCAGAGCATGGGTGATTGCCTAATTCCTCTGTAGTAGCTAAACACATTAGGTGTAACAGAAATGAAAGTAGAGAAATTTTGGACACAAAGCAATGACCCTTGAAGTGTGAATCCAGTAATTTCTCACCCATGTGGCTAAGAACCTGTGCCAGGTCATTAATTCAGATAGGAATGGCTATCCTTTTTATGGTTGCATTTTTCCCAGCCATAGTCAAATAATGGCTATAACTCAGTGTTCTTACAGTGTTGCAGCTGTTTGGTAAGATCAAAAGAAGTCAAGGAGCATATGAAATGCACAGTGTTTGTACAGGAGTGGACTGTGACTTGGAGAATGTTTTCTCTGACACATTTCTCTCTCATAGATTGCAAGAGTGATTCTTGAATGTGATAAGAATAATATTGAGAGATTGGTAATTATATGGAAAACATACTATGCCTTGTTTCTGTTTCTTACTATAAATCTCAAATTGTGATATAAGGAAACCTGCTTAGAATCAGCCAGTGCTTATTTCTCATTTCTCTGGAAAAAAATGCTTCAATTAAATCTTTGTTTAGTGAATCACATGAAATACAAGATGTAATTCAGGATGAGCTTCCTGGCTGGGTCACCCAGATGTGGGGTTTTTATTAATGGACTAAGTATATTGAAGATCTCTTCTCCCTTGAACAGATTTTTTTTTTTGAGTTTGGGAAACTTGTTCATGACATATCCAAGCTCTCCCAATTTTGAAGTAATGCTGTCATTTTATGTAACTTGCTTCATGGGCGTGTTCCACTTTAGCAGGCACAGGCACATTGTAGCCAATGCACACAGTGAACAAAATTTTCAGAGGATGTTTCCAACTTTTAATAGGTAATAATTAAGTTAAAAAATATGAATATCTATTTGTGAAGAGATCACAAAGAAATGAGTGGAAATGGGTCAACTGTTCAATTCCATGTAGAATTTTCCTATCATCCAAAGCGTGTCTGGTTGAATTTGTTCTAGATAGGAGGAAAGAAAGGCTTTCTACTATGGTGACGTAGAACAATAGACAGTAGATCCATTGTTCCTAGGCTTCGATTAGAAAAAGAAGGGGTTTGAGTTTCTTCCAGTTTTGTATTGACTTGATGGATTTATCTGCTGGACACAGGGAACAGAAAAAGAAAAGCATCAGTGTCATGAACAGACATGAAACATCCATGTGTAGATTAAAAAAGTCAATGAGGTA
The DNA here is from genome assembly GCF_004664715.2 of Peromyscus leucopus. NCBI lineage: Eukaryota > Metazoa > Chordata > Mammalia > Rodentia > Cricetidae > Peromyscus > Peromyscus leucopus. Next base: position 26,600,955 of record NC_051073.1, read on the forward strand.
GACACAGTACATATGATAAGACCATTATATAGAATAGAATGCTGACATGAAGCTGGTGTTTATTAATATATCACAGAATGTGTGCTTCTTATTGAATTAATCATCAATATTTTGTTGATTACACATATAGTAGGATTTTAAATGGTTTTGATATTTTTCTAGTGGAAATTTTGACTATGCATATGTGTGTGAGTCTGAGTGTCTCTGTGTGTACCATCAATACACTTCATGAAAATACAAGTTAAGAGGCTAGAGAGATGCTTCAACACTCGATTGCTTACTGCCCTTATAAAGGACCTATGTTCACTTCCCAGTACTCTCATCAGGTAAGCCATCATTGCCTATAACTCCATTTCCAGGGATACTAAGTAGTTTTCCAGCCTCTAATGTTATCTGCACATATAGGGCAAAAAGAAACTCATTCAGGCATACACACATACATATAAACACCAACATAAGTTAAATTCTATTTTGGAGATTAAAAAAAATATCCAAAGTAACGACTCTTTCATTTTTTAGTAAATCAATTACTACTGTTACTTATAGGCATGTGGCTGAGGGAGTTGATTATAGAAACATACTTGATTGATAGGCAGATGCACCAACAAAATTCCCACCATAATATGAGCGATAATACATGAAAGCAGCAACTCTGGAGCTCTCTGCCTAACTTGTAGGTTTCTCAAAAAAGTATCCCCTTCAACAGAAAGTATTTACTGCTTTGAGTGACTTCAGTGATTCTTTAATATTTTTAGCATAACCATGTGTCAAATATTTTCTAAGTAGTCTGGGATCATTTCTGTTCAAAAGGTTGTATGGTTTCCATGGTATATTAAAAATAGAAAGTAATTCACAGCATGTTATATATTGAATAATACTTATTTCAAATTGACTTAATAGAAATTTTTTTTCTCATGGTTAAAGTTCAAGATTTTGCCAGATTGGAAGGAAATTCAAAAATTAGACCTATCAACCTAAAGTTTAAGTACTAATTATATTATTTTATTATATTTGTTTTATTCCAATATAGGTAAAACACACCTGCAGCATCTTAAAAGTACTGCATTTAAATCTTCAGAAACTAAAAGTAATAGTTTTGAAGTGGATGATACATTTCTGTTATCTTTAGTTACACTTCATAAAACTGCAGCAAATGTTCTGTATATATAAGTATCCAAGTGCAACCTAGCATCATTAATATGTACTCCTACTAAGCAGTTTTTAGGTGATGGTCAAAGAAAGATTTGAGAAATTATAGTAATATACTAAAACTTCAAAACCACACTTAGCATATGTGTGGAATTTAGTGCAAACATAAAGTGTGTGAATTTCTCAGTCTAGAGTAATCCACACATATGACTAATTTTCATAATTTGGGCGTGGGATTATTTCAGTGATAGTCAAGGAATTCTAAAGGGGTAAATAGCCCCGTCTGTGTCATCACCAACTTTATGCTCTCATCAAACTGATTGATTCCTCAGTGCACACACTATCCTTATTCTGTGATGTAAACAATTTCTTGAGTTTTCTAAAACACAGATGGCTCAAAAGAGACTTTATGTGATCTGCCTTGTCATAAGTCTATGCTAATATCATGTTCAGGCTACCCTGGATTATGTCATGGACAAAAGGATATAATTGAGAAGATTGTGAAATCTTTGCACTTCAAAGTTGATTTTATATACTATTTTTGATACTTGGAATATTCTAATATTTTAATGGTTCCCTTTTAGCTTACATGTTTGTATACCAGAAAAAAATGATTATACTCATAACAATATTAAGTTATCTACACATAAATCAATGTTTCTTAAAATGTTACTAAATAATTGATTATAGTCATTTATTTATACGCATGTGATTATTTATCTTCATTGTGATAGAATCTTGTTATGTTATAGAATCTTGTCTTGGGCTCCTGAAGACTTGAAATTTAGACATGTGCCACCATTCAAGGATTAGGTTACCATTCACTCTATTATGGGCTGCTGCTTTTTTGGCAAGGACATGTCACAGAAGCCTTCTGTGTCTTTCCTTCTCAACTGGGTCTGCAGTCATCAATACCACACAAAAGAGGGTTCCTTGCCTTTTACAGGTAGTGGCAGCAGGAATCACGGACTTACACATGGTTTCTGGCGACAGCATGGACCACGAACATCCACATGGTCTCTGGTGGCAGTACAGACCACGGACACCATCATGGATCTGCTAAGACAGATACAGGATGTGACACAACCTACCTGCTGCTAAGCCCTTTAGCAGACACCAGTACCTCCACGCTCACTTAGTGGAAGGGCCATCGCCTGCTGCTCCCTGTGTAAATGTGGGAGAAGAGCAGAGTTCTTCCGATTATTGGGTGAACTGAGGAACTAATAAGGTAGGGAAGCAAGGACCACCATGGATGCATTTATGCTTCTTCAGAGACTGGAATGGCCCAGAAGAGGGTCTCTTCAGGGGTTGGTAAGGGTTTTGAAACTGAGATAGTTTTAGGAGCAGATGAAGCGCCTGATGGGGAGAGCTGTTAAACAGGCAATTTCTTTGGGTTTCCTGGGAGTAAAGAGGAACTGCTGCAAAACAAGGGTTGGGAAGTTGGGGGCAGTACTCAGGCTTGAAAAGAGTAGATAGATGTTAGGGACCACAAGAGATTGTAGCAGACGATCACAGAGCAACTAAGAAGTTGCATTGAGAGATCTCTTGCTCCTGCCACAGTTATGGAGAAAGTTTAAGGATAAAACACAATCCAAATGAGTTTATCTACTAATATATTTTTTAGTTTTCTTCTCTTACAACTAGGAAGATGATCTGAAGGTGGAGAAGGTGCATAGGATAACTGTTTATATCTAGTTATGATAATAAAAACACTTTTGAAATTTTAAGAAATATAAGGACACAGGAATGGGTTTCTGTGGTGAAACAGAGAAAGACCTTTGGTGTTCCTCAATCACTGCCTACCTCTTTTGGCTTTTAATATAGGGTACCTCACTGGCCTGGAACTCCTAAAGACTGAGCTATCTCCCAAGACAAATTTTATAAATATTCTATCAATTTATTAATATTGTTTATTAGAACTACATTCCTATTCTCAACAGCCAATGATTGTTTTATGAAATATTGCATACTTGTTATACATTAAAATACAAAACTTCAAACTTCATAACATTTTTAAAGGTTCAGACTTCTAATACTCATAAACTCTTTATACTAGAATTCTTTCAGTTTGGAGATTGTGAATTTTAAAACAAAACTCTTCAATAACTTTCTTGAGCTAGTAGATAAACAAAAGGTTGACACTGATGGGTTCTACTTTCAAGGCTTCCAGACATGCTGTACAAATCTAGCTAACTTGCTAGCAACTTTTATTGACGCAGACGTTGAATTCTTATATGAGTCAGTCTTCTATTCTATTTTGTTCATTGTTTAGGTAAAAAGGTATGTTATTTCAGTACATACTTTGTATGATTATTCAGCTGGTATTATATTAAACTTAATCTAATAAAATATTGTTCCTATTACTCACATGTATTTTGGTAAATTTGTTTGTTCTAGTAAAATTGAATAACATTGTTACAATTATGAGCAGGTCAAATAACATGAATTTCAAATGGAGTAAATACCGCTATGTTCTTATTTTTAAATGCATATTACTTTTATGTACTTTTGATTTCAATTTAATTCATATCTTTCATTTCTGACATCCTTCAAATTATTTTCCTATGAAAAGTTAAAGAGCAAGTACATAGAATTCTCAAAACTTTTGAATAGTTAATGATTAATATTGCATTGTTTTCTTAAATTTATTTGATGCAGTATCCAGAAAATTGTAGCAATAGTCTATGGTGATATTTTATTTGTACTGAAATGTGATTTTATTTGTTTGTTAATAAATAAAGTTGCCTGGGGGTCAGAGCTATTAGCAAGCCATAGGAAAGCTGGGCGGTGGTGGTGCACACCTTTATTCCCAGCACTTGGTAGGCAGAGCTAGGTAGATCTCTGTGTGTTCAAGGATACATCCAGCGTTGGAGACACACGCCTTTAATCTCAATACCAACCATAGAAGACCTGGAGGTCTATACAGACAGGCAGTGACGAGGCAGTCATGTGGTTGGGTTTACAACCAATGAGAAGGCATAACAGAAAGTCCTTATAAAGACAGACACATAGGAAGTAGGTCTCTTTCAGAGAGATAGGACCACAGCAAGAGGAAAAGTAAGGTTTTTAGCTCTTAGCTCTGACCTCTTGGCTTTCTTTTTTGCATTGGTTTTGTGTTTCTTATTTAATAAGACGGTTGGTTACATCTACAATAGTCAACTATAATATTTTTTGTTTATTATAGGAACAAAGTCAAGGTTTCATTCTTATCTTTCCATCTCTGTGTCAAAACTTTGCCCCACTCTGTCCCTAATTGTTTCCTAGAAAAGTGTGTGTGTGTGTGTGTGTGTGTGTGTGTGTGTGTGTGTGTTATGCTCCAACACAAACTGTATTAAGTCAAGACTTAAAATCAATACACATTTAGGTCATAGGTGAGCCATTTTAAATAGATATGGCCCCTTTTTTTCTGGTTTTTCAATATAGAATTTTTCTGTGTAGCCTTGGCTGTCCCAGAACTTGCTTCACAAACCAGGCTGGCCTCGAACTCCTGGAGAGCCACCTGTCTCTGCCTCCCAAGTGCTGGGATTAATGGCAAGTGCCACCATCACTCAATAGTAAAGCCCATTTTAACATAAAAACAAACAAAAACAAAAAATGGAGGGAAAACCTCATGTGGAAAAGGAAGGACTCATTTTATTCAGTGTGAATCCATTGGATGTCTACCTTACAATTCAATGTTTGTCTGCTTACATTGTGGGTTGTACTAGACCTTCCTTAAAGCACATATAATATTTTCTCATTTCAACATTTTAGTATTCTCCTAATTTTTATTTGGTATCTATTTTTTCTCTATCATTCCATTCACAATTAATTTATACTGGACCTTATTAAAAGATTAGTCAAAAAATTAATAAAATCATCAAAAAATGTCTGTTTCTACTGCTTATTGTTTAAGCAAAATACCAACAAAGCAACAACTAATTAGACACACACAAGAAACTATCCCTTTTCCCCATAACTTGGTTTTCACACAATATCTGCATTTTTTTTCTGATAACATGCTTATGATTCTAAATAGGAATGTTATTCATTTGAAAGGAGTGTTATGCCAATCAAACTTCTAGTCCTCATTACATACAAAGATTTATGTTCTTTCAAGGCCTAACTCAGTTATCAACAATTTGTCAGCACTACCTCTTTAGCATTTCTTTGATTACCTTTCTTTTATATCCTGAAGCATTTAGAACACATAACATCTCTTCTGCATTTCTGACTCACCAGCTGGAAATATGCATCTCTTTTCTGAGTCCAGCAGTGGTTGCATTCTAGGGTTATACATTGTATTTGTGTGCTGGTAAACAATGCCTGTCATACCATAGCATGTACTGAGCAACAAGGACTCACTGAATGTCAGGTGATGCATTTTGTACAGGTTGCCCTAGGCTTTGGAATAAAGTAATGGAGAGAGATTTTTTTTTTCCTGTGGGGAGAGTTAGAGTTAGACAAAGACAATTTGAGGACCCACTCAGCTATTAATGATGTATATGCTATTAGCAGGGAATCTTTGAAGTGAAAGTTGTTTAAGCTTTACCAAAGCCTTTGGAATGTCTATGATCCAGGATTTAACAAATATACCATATAGATTTCAGTGGTAAACCACTGACTATAAATTAAATATTTTTAGCATATTTCATAGTAAAATAACCTTTTAGATCTTAAGTGGGGATGATTGCAATGCTAGCATAATTTTTCTCCTTTCTTTTGAAGATAACTATTATTTTCTAGTAAAAAAAATCTGTATTTTATACATTTGTTTCAGAAAGCTTATCTTACCTCTCTATTTTTTTTCAAATTTTATGATAAATCAAGATACTTTTGTAACTTGTTCAATAACAAGGGTTTTTTTTCTTTTATTTATATGTAGTGGTTGTTATTTGTTGAAAACAATCTTTATTTTTTTTATTTTAACTGTTTTATCATGATATAATTTGATTTATTTTCCTGTATATTTATTTTGCTTTAAGATTCCAGTTTGGTGGCTTAAATACAGCATTTTCCATTAAGGTAGAAATACTCTATTATCATCAGATCTCTTTCATATTTATCCTCTTGGTTGTCTGTCAATATATATTTTATGAAACTGAAATTATGTATTTATGTTACATTTGATATTGTCCTTTAGAAAGCTCATCGCTTTTTCCTTAATTTTTGCAATTACAATATAATTAGAACATTTCTCTCTTCCTTCCTTCCAGTCCCTCCCAATATCCTTCTTTGTTCCCTTTTAAATTCATTGTCTCTTTTCATTAATTGATATTTTATATATGTACAAATATATTCCTAAATGTATCCTGCTCAGTCCGGGTAAAGTTACTTGTATGTATGTTTGCAGGGATGACGTGAAACATTTGGTCATTGAATGAAATGAAAACATTTGTTATTAGATCACCACTTGGTGTGCTCTTTATTAAGGAAGAAGATTTCTCCTGCTTCTAGCATCCTTCAGTTACCTATAGTTCTTTGTGTAGAGCTGAGACCTAATGGGCTCTTCCCCATTCACTATGGTGAGCATAGTGGTAACATCCTTGTTCAGCATAATTGGGCAGTCATATTTTAGTTTTGTTCATTTGTTTCCTGCATTTAACCCAGATGCCTTAGGTTCTATAATCTCTCATGACTCTCCCCAAGTTCACTTATTCTTGCTCCTACTATATTCAGTATCTTGATAACACAATCAAAGGAATTCTTGATATTATGTTTTCCACTTTAAACATTTGTGTTTTACTCTGTATACTGTATGCTACTGTGATGTAATCACTATTTTTAGTACATGATACCACATTTATTACTGTTTATTTACCTAATGTACTATCAGAATTTGAATATACCTATCCTTGCTTTACCATTTTATCTCTTCACAGTGAATAGTTAATCTTGCTCAATTTTGTGTCTCACAGTTTTTGATGATGTGGCAGATATTATGTACAAATTACTCTACAGACATGGTTAAAGCTATATTTCACTTCAGATAGAAATACATCTTCTTTCATGTCTCTATGGAGTTAAATAAGTGTAGACAGTAATCAATCTCCAGGATTTGTTACCTCTTTATCTAACTGTTTTCAAATCCCTTTAGCTTTTAGAAGAAATTGTTTTATTTTCACTAAGAATTCTAAAGTGCTGAGCAGTTTTTCTCAAAATTCTTGCTTGTTCCATGCTGTTTTCTTAGGGGTTGAGTCCACTTGTTTCTCAGCCAGCTCTCTCTCTCTCTAAGCATCCATCTTTGTTCAGAGAAAAGTGAACTTGGATCAGTGTGATTCAAGTGCTTTCAGAATCCTGCCGATCTGTCCCTTGCTGCCGCTGGTCATTACTCCTACTGATACAGAACGAGAATAGCAATGATCTCTTCTTACTATGTTTCCTTTAATCAGGCCCTGATTCTTGTTTCCACTCTTACCCTTGGGTCATTCACCTAGAAATTTGACGATTTCAGAACTCATACTTTAAGTATGTTCCTAAAATTCCAGTGTTTTCTTGAGTATTCTTATGTCTGCCACCTAAGCTTATCATTTGTGAAAGCTAATACTTCATGTGTGACCTTGGGAGCCTTTGAAATCAGCCTGTCATTTCCTTTGCAATCACAGTTCCTATTTAAGGTTATGGTTGTGTAGGTTTACTTCTGCTTTAGGGACAATTAAGATTTTACCAAAGATAATTCTTTTTGTTTGCCCACTGTGAACCAGGTAGTCACTGAGTGCCTTAATTCACTCTTTAGAACAGCAGAATGTGATTTAGCCCAGTGCCATATCTAGAAATTATCCACATTGCATCTCCAAGTCTTACCAAATCCTAAAGAGGATGTGTACTTACTATCCACAGCTCATCACTACACAAAAGACCTAAAGGGAAATCCATTCAACTTTTTGGAAATTTTTATTTTCTTTGTAACTGTTAAAAGCATTTTCCTTTGAGGATTGAAACATTTTCTCTAGTAATAAGAGGAAGGCTCATTAAGCTCAGGAGGATAAATAAAGATCAAATGTCTGGGAAAATATAAACTTGATATTGAGATTTTTGAGGGCCTCTTTCCAGTATCATGAACAGGAGCAAACAACTTCAGAGAGATAACACTCTGAGAGGCCAAAATGCAGGAGCTAGCTGCCTGACGGCTGTGAAGAGAACTCCAGGCTTACAGCCTTTTGAGTAGTTTTAAGGTGGGCTTTTCAGTGATACAGCTGCTTTTGGGTTATCCTTTGTCCTTGTAAATAATCCCTCACACAAACTGTTATTAGTGATCCCAACCATAACTCGTTCGTTCTCCAAGTTGTACTTGGTGCCATCATTATGTCAAACTGTTCTGGATTTCCTTTCTAGGATGAGCAGACCTCTGTGTGTCTGGTATCCCCAGGAAAATTCTGCCACACAATAACATCTGACACTCTGGTCTCATATACCTAAGAAACTATAAAATCGGCCTACAATCTGAAGCCTTAATGTTTTCCTGAATCTGTGAGACTGCTTATGCACTATAATTCTAGGCAATAACCAGGCAGAAGGATAAGGAAAGATTGCATTTATCTCATATTCATAAAAGATTCCCTTTTCTCAGTCATTAAAGACTCTTGTTAACATTAATTGAATTTTTAAAAAGCAGTTTTATAACTTGTCCACTTGCTTATTGAGGGAAGGTAGAACCCTATCCTGTCCATAGGCAGAAGAATTGTAAATGATGATTTCCATAAGTAATCTTCTCCCCTACAGTAAAATTGTATCAGAAATCACTCACACATATTTAGAAGAACATTTCACATCTTTGAATATTAGGTTGAATTTAGAAGTTAATAACCTACAATGTGAGGAAGTAATTATTACCCATTCCTTGGCTTAACAGCATTCCCTTAAATTTATATAAAATACACTATTAATATGCAAGTGAATACAACATCATGTAGACTTTTATTTCGACAATAATACATATTATGTTCAACCTTTGGACTCATAAATACTAACCTTTAACTTTCTGTAGGTTATTCAACTCATTATCTACAATTTAAATCATATTATTTTCTATAATAACACAAGCAATTTCTTGGTTTTTATTTTTGAGAATTGGCCTATGCAGATGCAAATCTTTTCTTAGTTGTTTTTTTTTCCCTGCTGCATAAGGTATATACTGCTGTCATTTTTGCATGAAAATGTAATGGCAGGAAGCCACTCACCACTTAGCAAGTAAAGCCTGGCTCATGCAGGTAAAGCACTTACTTTATTAAAACAGCCCTTTAAGGCATTACTTAATCAAACAAATTGAACATATGGAGAAACAAATCTCTAGCACTTCAATTTAATTGTTATAGAAAATACTATATTAGCTGCTGATCCTTTGAGAAATTCAGAACAAGAGAAAATATTGCTTCTCCATAAAAGCTCCAGCAACTTCCTGTTGAGTTTGGAGATGTAGTAGAAACAGCCATCAAACAAGCACTAATTTATCGGATCATTAGGTAAAAAGCTACAGCTATTTGAAGAGAGTGGTACTTTTCCATTTCAATTTGAAGTAAGACATGGTATAATAAATTAAAAGGAGAAAAATCAAATAATTGATATCTAGTTTTGAAAGTTTCTGCATTGTAGAATACCACTATTCAGATAATATATGAAGTCAATATATTGCTTGATAAATTAACTAGTGTGGTATGACACTATTGGATAACATGAATGTATTTCCTTACAACAAAGGCAGAGCAGAGAGATTGAATCGTTTTACTGGGTGACAATATGGATGCCTTTGCATTTACTTTTGTAAACCTTTTTCATTTACTTAAATCATAAATTAAAAATAAATAATGCAAGAAAGTATAAAGTGGTATTGTAGAAGTAATGCTGCAAATACCCACACTTAATCACATCTTTTTATTTACTATCCTCAAATCAATTTTGAAAAGTGTCGAACTCCATGTTAATTCAGATGTTAGATTTTTCAAGTAGGTTTTGTTATATAGTATAATTTGCTTGTTAAAGCTATGCTGTGGTTAGAGTAATAATATATTCTTATAACCATTTCCCAGAAAAGCTAATAATACATGGGGGTCACTTACAGAAAACTTTTATTGTTAACATTATGATTTTAAAACAGAAATAAGAAAATAAGATTTTCCAGTGAAGCAATCTGGCAGAAGACTGAGGAAGTTGGTTGAGATAGTGCTGCTTTAAAAACATGAATTCTCCAGAAGTCATATTTTAAAAAAAAATCCATGAATGATGGCATGAGCTTGAATCCTACAACTGGGAGGCAGAGACAGGCAGATCCCTGAAGTTTGCTAGACTACCACATTAACCTACTGGGGGTACATTAGGCCATTGAAGGTCCTTGTTTCAAAAATTGCTTGGAGTGTACACAAGCAATGATACTTGATATTTACCTCTGCTCTCTATGTGCATGCACACACATGCACACACACACATGCACACAAAAATGTCTTCAATCAAATGCCAATGAGACACTTGAGTTGTCAACATTTTGCCTTTGAGTTATTATGAGAAATTTTGTGAATATTTATAGATGAATATAGTAAGAAACATTTATCTCGAATTATTCAAATATGACTAGAGGTCTCAGCCTTTTGTAGGGGGATTTTTCTGTCCCTCCTGCCAGCTCCCAAATCACGATGCAGAGACTTATTATTAATTATAAAACTCTGGCAGATAGCTTAGGCTTGTTTCTGACTGGCTCTTATAACTTATGAACACATTTCTACTAATTTACTTTCTGCCTCAAGGCTTTATTACTTTTACTGTGCCCATGGTGTTTCTTGCTTCCTTCATGTCTGGCTGCCAACTCCTAGAGACTCCCTTTTCTTCCCAGTGTTTTCTCTGTCCCCCAAATCCTGCCTAGCTATTGGCCATTCAGCTTTTTATTTTACCAATCTGAGTGACAAATCTTGACAGTATACAAAAAGATTATTCTCCAACAGCTTTCTTTGGTGTAAGTAAATTTGTATGATTTTTGCAATGGTGCTTGAGGTGAGAATATTAATTTGCTGAAGTTGTTAGCCTATTCATTGAAACTCCTCCCATTGAGAAACTTCATTTTTTATCAATTACATATGAACTATAATTTTTTGTTTTTAAGAACCTATCCAAAATAACAACGACCTGTTCACAAAATTCTGAATGAAAATTGTGTTTAAGATAGTATAGTTTATGACTGATATAGTCTCAGAACTTTATCCTCAAGAAATATAATAAAGGTCCTTAACAAATTATTGGATAGAGCCAATATGTTCAATTTTCACTCAGAACACATATTTTATGTTTTAAATATTTTTCAAACATTCTGCATAAATTAGAATTGTCAATATTAAGGGAGTAGACTTAATGATGCATAAGCATGTTTTATTAAATTAACACTACATATTTAATGAACAAGTCTAATCTATGGTCTCCATTTGATGAATTATTTATTGATTTTCATGACCTTTTAAATATATATTAGTATAGATATTCTCATAAATATGAATAAGTATAAACATAAGCACTCCTATCATAAAATGGATTGCCTACGTGGTTGGTGAAAAACAGAAATCCAACTAACGGTGAAGAATCACTGGTATGCTCTATACTACATTGTCTTCTAACTTTAATGTCGGTGTGATAACTGGAATAAACTACCAATTATACAGTGCCACTATACAGAGTTGATGCTTAATTTTGTGTTTGCTATTAGATCTTTGTACTCCAGTTCACTTTTTGGATCTATAAAGGTCAGCTATTAGGTAAATATGTCATGAATCCAAAATATAGAAAATCAAGTAGAAACTGAGGACCTGCCATTGTGCTGAAATGCCACAATAGCTACTGAAAATTAGAGGCTTGTTTTAGAACCTAATGTTGATTATATACAAACAAATTTCTGAGATGAAATATGAGAATAAGAAAAAACTTATGCGTTGGTGCACTTTAATAATACAAAGCGATCTTGTATTCGAAGTGTAAATATAGAAAGCAAAGCAACAGAAAATTCTGAAAAAAAAAAAAAAAAAAAAAAAGAAAAAACTTATTTATATCTTTTATTCAAAATCTTTTTTTTATATACAGCACATTTTGATTATGGCTTCCCCTCCCACTGCTTCTCTCAGTTCCTCCCTACTTCCCTTCCCATCTTGATCTACACCCTTTCTGTCTTCCTTAGAAAACAAACAGGCTTCTAGAGAATAGCAATAAAATAAGATAAAACAAAATCGGACAAATTGGAATAGGACAAAATAAGTAAACAAGAAAAGAGAAAAAACTGCAAGAAATGCACATAGACACATTCACACTCACAGAAATCCCATGGAAAAACAAAACCAGAAGTCATCATATGTAAACAAATTACCTCCAAAGTAGGAAAAAAAAAAAACAGTAAGAGGAAACAAAAACACTGTGACAACTTTATGAGACAAAGAACCTTCAAAGATACCATAGAGTTCATTACGTGTTGGTCATCTCCTTCTGGGCAAGGTGCCTCCCCTTAAGAGTGGTTTGTTTCTCCATGGAAAAGAATTTTTTCTTTGCAAGTGGCTATCAGTAGGAGATATCTTCTGCCTTAGGGGTGGGGCATTTGCTTCCCCTTTCCATTCTAGGACTCTTTCAGGTGCACACCCATGTAGACTCTGTAGTGGGTAGCCATTTCAGCTTGGATCTGGAAGTTCCAACCCCCATTGAGACTCTGGCAACTGTCACGCCTACGAGGCGGGGCCAGGGGAGGTGCCTGGAGACCAGAGAGCTGGATGGGCTCTCTGTTTGCTCTCTCTGTGCTGAGACGCTGAATAGTGAAGGTGGACTGTGCAGAGCTCTGGAGAACACCGCTGGACTGCGATACACCTTCCCCAGACCCTGCGACCTACCTTTCACTTAATTTGTGAGTTACACCATTAAATAAATATCCTTTTAACTACGTGGAGTGACCAAAATAATTTCTCCAATAGACTCTGTGCATGCTTTCTCAGTCTCTTTAAGTTCATAGATGCACCAGCCTGTTGTATCTAGAAGGCCTTGATTTCTTGGTGTTATCCATCCCCTCTGGCTCTTACACTCTTTCTGCCTCCTCTTTAACAGAGTTCTCTGAACCTTGAAATGAGATAAATGATATCCCTTTGAGGGCTGGGTGTTCTGAGGTCTCTCATACTCTGTCTATTGTCTGGCTGTGTTTCTTCTCTTCTACTACAGGAGGAATCTTCTCTGATGATAGGTGAGCAAGACACTGATCTATGTAAAAAGCAGAATGTCATTAAGACTCATTTCATTGCTATATTCCGTTGGCAGCACGGTAGTATGTGGCATTCCCGTAGGTTGATGACCTATATAGTCTCAGGTTCTTGGTCACCCAAGCAGTGTTGCGTATGGGCTCCATCTCATAACCCGTGGAGTGGGTCTTAATTCATACTGAGATACTGGTTGGTTACTCCCACAAGCTTAGTGCCACGATTGCACCAGCACAACTTGCTGACAGGTCACCATTGTAGGTCTAGCATTCTTGAGCATGTGTCCTGTAGGATGAAATATCCTTTGGAAGAGCAATATAGCCGGATCTTGAAGAAGATCCATTTCCATCATACAGAGGAACTGCCATACTCATTTCCACAGTGGATCTATTTGCGTTCTTCTAAAGGCATTCATCAAGTTTGACCAGTATTACATGTTGAAATTTTTTTTTCCACTGTGTATCTAGATTCTTTATTTAAAAAACCAGATGTCCAGTCACCCCATCTATGTTTTGCCAGAGCATGTGAAGGAACCTGACCCTTAGACCAAAGGCGTAGGATCTCCACAACACAGCACAACAACCAAGATACCTAGGAAGAGTCCTAGTGAAGGCCCAGCATCAATAGTATAGTAGAAAACAGAGGCCTCAAACCAGACCAGTGACTCTTTAATGAATACTTGCAAGGACAGGTACATGGAGAAAAGGCATGACTCACTGGATCACACTGCAGATTCCATTATAAGATTATTAGTTTTTCTGCTTTTATTTTTTTTCCTTTTACTCTTAAATTCTGTATTATTTGCAGGGTAGGGGATGCAAGGGCAGAGGGTAGATAGGAAAGGAGGAGGAAATGAATGGGATCAAAACACATGATGTAAAAGACACATAGAAGAAAGAAGGAAAGTGAAAAAGAAAGAAGGGAAGGAGAGAGGGAGGGAGGGAGGAAGAGAGGAATGGAAGGAAAAAGAAGGAAGGAAGAGAGAGACAGAAAGAAAGAAAGAAAGAAAGAAAAAAAAAAAAAAAAAAAAAAAAAAAAAAAAAAAAAAAAAAAAAGAAAGAAAAAAAGAAAGAAAGAAAGAAACAAATAAACAAACAAAAATTCAGGTGTCCAGGGCTGTGTGGATTTATGTCTGGGTCTTCACTGTGAGTCCATTGATCAACATGTCTGTTTTTATGCCAATACCATGATGTTTTTACTACTATTTTTATCACTATATCTCTGTAGTACAGTTTGAGGTTGGGGGTGGTAATAGCTCCAGCAGTTCTCACTCAGTACTGTTTTGGCTGTCCTGGCTTGCATAGATTGCTTTTAGTTGGATTGTCCTTAGTAGGACTGCATTAGTCCTACTAATCTGTGAGCATGGGAGATCTGTCCATCATCAAATATTTTCTTCACTTTCTTTCCTTGGTGTGTTAAAGGTGTATTATGTAAGTCTTTTGTTTGCTTGGTTAGGGTTATCCCAAAATATTGCATATTTAGAGACTATTGTGATGGTGTTGTTTCCCTGATTTCTGTCTCCCTCTGCTTTTCATTTGTATATAGTTGGAAAGATTCTGGAATTTTGTTTGTTTGTTTGTTTGTTTGGCTGAAAGTATTTATCCACTTTAGCAGTTTGCTGGTGGAAATTTTAGTGTCATTTGTGTATCATATTCAAACAAAGATTGATTTCTTCTCTTCTTTTTTTTTATATCCCCTTGGTTTCTATTGGTTGTCTTGAAGTATTGCTCTAGCTAATACTTCAATCACTATACTGCATAAGTATGGAGAGCATGAACAGCTTTATCTTAAACCTGATTTTAGTGGAAATGCTTTGAATTTCTCTCCATTTAACTCCATTTTCTTATGTCCTCTTATTCTGGGTGAAGGGATACAAAGGTATCTAACAACTCTCTTTTGGTTACATTTGCTATCTACCTATCTTTGAGGTCTTATTTGTAATCTTTGATTTTCCTCTTTTAATTATGAAATGGTTATGCTTCATTACTTTGAATGTTCTAGTAAGAGCGAATTTTAAATGACAGCCCTCTTGAAATTCCATTTTTTAGAACTTTATAAATTTATGAATGATTAATTCAAAAAATTCATTCTGATTGATGAGTCATTAAATTATATGACATAGTTATAAAATTATAGTTTGTGGATTGGAGCATATTACTGTAGGGATTTTAGTGTCCTTTCTTGGAGATTCCAGTGACCTTTATATCTCTTTGCAAAGTGGCTGCACATTTTTACTTTCATCTTGTCTCATAGCTCATATTTTATTCTCTTTTAAAGTGACTAAGTTACATAAGTCACTCTTCTTAGATTAAATAATAGTAATTTCCTTCAAGACAGGAATAATTTGATGAGCAATTTAATTTTATTTTTGCAAGATTAAAAAATGCCAGGTGTCTTAGAAATCTGTCTGTTCTCATTTATGTTATCACATTTAAAGTCTGATTCAATCAAGGCTCTTTTATGTTACTAAATAACAAATTTTCAAAGCTTATTCATTGTTCAGAAAATATAAATATTAATCATTGCTCTCTAGTTTTTCCTAGCCAAGTGTGCATTTATTATCCTCAATTTCTCCACCTATGGATGTTCTTTATATCAATGAATTTTAATGAACATATGTCAATTTTATATATATACTAGTCTCGATGGAAAAACAAAAATTCACAAAATAATGTGTTCATATCTTATTGTCCACAATAAAATAAGCACAATATGTTTATAAATATTATAATGAAGTAAACATGGTGTCTAAAAAATATACAGTTTGCAGGGAAAAAAGTAATTTAATAAACTTGAAGCCAGACCCAGTATTCAATAGATCTTTGACATTGGGTAGGTTTTTAACGCCTTTAAAGAAGTGTTTTAGGGATGGTAATATGGCTCAGTGCATGAAGATGCTTGCCACCAATTCTGGTGACCTGAGTTCTCTTTTCAGGACCAACAAGACAGGAGAGTCCTGAATGATGTGTTCAGATCTCCACAGTGGGCTATGACAGGTTGCCTCCAGAGACAAAAATAAATGTAATTTTTTCATTTACTTGAGCCTTCTGTTTGTAAAATGTGTGTAATACTTTGATGATACAATCTTTGTGAAGAAATGAAACATATTACTCTCATTAGTGGGTATCCACTATAAAGAACAGAAAGAAGTAACAGAACCTGCTGCCCACCCCCAAGAGCAACCAAAGGCTTGTAAGCTACTAGATGGTGTGCAGGTATGCTGGTTGCTAAGAAAATAAAAATGAACTAGCATGAATACCATATGAAGTGAGAGTTTACTGTCAGAAAAGAGACAAAAAAAAAAAAAAAAAAAAAAAAAAAACGGTTTCTACCCACTGGAAATGATCTCCTTGGAATGTGCTCTGTATATATTCTGCCAGGCTTAGGCTAAACGACTTTGACTTTGCTCCTTATTTTCCAAAAACAAATCCGGCAGTAAGGTTACCTTGTTTGCACAGGAGGCCTATACTTTAGAACAGAAAATAAGTCCATAATAAGTCCATATTTCTAGAATATTCCAAACAGGTTAATGCAACTGATATAAGATGTATGGTCATTTCATCTCCTTACAAAGAAATGTTACAAGGCTGAGATAAGCTCTCATGAGGCTGCATTAAGGTCTACAAGCAGATCCAGACTGCCTACCCAAGCATTCATTTGTATAGTCATTAAAGTAAAGGATGAATGTTTTAGATTTCTTAATCCATAGATAGATGTAATGTGTTTTGCTGGTAAAATATATTTTGTTACACAATCAATGTAATCTTTAACAAAAATAACTAACTGAAGATAATGTTGTTGGTATAAAATACAGGTAACGTGCCTTGATAGATGGCTTGGCTGTTAAGAACTCTTGCTGCTTTTGCAGAGGATCAGAATCAGTTTTCAGAACTCAAGTCAGCCAGCTCACAACTACTTGTAACTCCAGCATTAAGGGGATCCAAAGCCCTCTTCTGGCCTCTGCAGGCACCTTTACATGAACACATACATGTGAGAATATATATATATATATATATATATATATATATATATATATATATATATAATAAAAATGAAAATTAATCTTTAAAATACATATAGAAAACATATATTCATGTAAACATATTCATCATAATATGCAAATGATCCTTAAACTGAATAATAAACATATATAATATAAATATTTAAATATTCATAAAGGGAATACACAAATTTCTTTGTTAATAAAGATATATTGAAGATGATATAACTCAGCATAGGAAGAATTATAGAAGTTGAAACATTCATGTATTGCCTTCATTAACACTAGAAATGTTTTTCTCACATTTTATAACAATTTAAATAAGGGTCTACAATATGACCAAATGATTCCTCTATTATGTTAACTCAAAAGGAATTAAAGCATATCAGTATTACATTCGTATACATATGTTAATACTAACCTTGTTTATAACTGTCATGTTTTGGAAATAGTTCAAATGTCTTTCAGTGAATAAATGGATAAAGAAGAATTACATCTGCCATCTGGATTACTGATAAACAATAAAAGTTAATGAGTTGTTGATGCTTCAAACATGAATAATTCTCAAGAACAAGATACTGAATGAAAGAAGTCAGACACAAATTAATGCCAGTGTAATTCCATTGATGGGATTCTGGAAAAGCTGACACAGCTAACTATGTTGGACAACAGGTAAGCAGGCCTAGTCTAGGGACAGTCATAATCCCAGGACAGCTGCAATGGGGAAATTTTTTCAAATAATTTGAAAACTCCAATGTATATTAAATACTTAGTGATATGTATGTATGCAAAGTTGGCAAAATTATTTAACTATATACTTAAGTACATATTACCGCGAGGTTTTTCTGTATCTCTGTAAATATCAACAGAATTCCTATAATTTATCATAGAATTAAAATCAGTGTTTTATGAAATAGAATTTAGATCAATGCCCACAACACATTTTTCTATGAAATGGCATGCATACTTAAATAGTAATTTCTCAGCGTTATTGCCAAAGTTGTTAGGACAAAGTAATAATAATGGAGCTGTGAAAGAAGAAAGAGTGGGTGGAGAAGAGAGAGTGGATTACCATAGTAAAATCTTGTAACCCTCTGAAATTTCAAATCAAACTCACTAACTGCAGAAAATATGGTGCAGGTGGTTAATGATAAGAAAAGCAGGGAACAAGTGTAATCTTGAGCTCCAAATGTGGCCCAGCAGGAGATAACAGGAAAGAAGAGCAACATGATTTGAAACAAGTGCATATGAATTCTAAAACAAAAAATGACAGTCAAAGAAGAGGTCACTCTAAACTATGTGTATTCAGGGATAGGAGACTGAACCCATCCCAAGAACTGAATTAATACATTTAAGTTACATATGAAACATTTTCTGTAAATACACAGACATATGTATTTAAAATAGCTGTGCTTCATTTAGAATACAACGGTCTACAATATGTCAAGGGTAGTTTTTTTTTTCTAGAAATTTAGGTAAAACGATTCATTTTTAGCAGATGTGCCACTAAATTGGCCAGAATAGTTTAACATACAACAATTAAAATATACTGTACATTGCAGAAGGTAGTACAGAAAAATCAACTCATTATCTAGTTTTAATTTGAAAATTAAATTATATACAGAAAGATAGCACTCCATAAAACATCTCATACTTAAGAAATCATGAAAGTGCAGAAATGGTACTGTGTACATCTAACAAAGTCCATTGACATGGACCAGATTCTGTTCTGGAAAAAAAAATAAAACAAAACCAACAATAACAAAAAAATTACAGTTTTTTCATACCTGACAAAGCTTAAAATGCTTGAATTAATATCGGAATTTCAAATGCCTCCTAAGGGTTTCTTAATCTTTGAACTCATGGTTTATGAAATGAATTAGTCTATGTGTGTTTATCGTGTGTGTGTGTGTGTGTGTGTGTGTGTGTGTGTGTGTGTGTGTGTGTGGTACTCAGTGGATGTGGATGTGCACTTGAATGTGTGTCTATATCAGGTATATAATAATGTGTGCAGCAAATGTATTCCTAGGTTTCTCTTTCCTCCTTACTTGTAGTGAGAGGGCAGAAAACAGGAGGAAGTCCCTTAGATTATGGCTCTCAGAGAATGTTTATTCTGAAAGAATGTTGAGAGCTGCCATGGATCGCAAACAGGGAACTTCTCTCTGTGAGGATAGACGTCTCTCACTCACTGTTTCTCTGATTCCAATAATTTTACAAAAGGATGCAAGATATTGACAGAGTATTGAGAAGAGTTTCAGGTCAATCACCTTCCCTTACCCCAAAATGCACCCCATGACTCCATGCCAAAGATTTCCTGTCTATGTCACAGGATGAAAGAGGACTTGATCTTGACAGTTCCAGTCCTTTCTCCTAAAGTGCCTATCTCTCAGAACCCAAGATCTGGGAGCCATAGGTGGAGATTGAGACTCCTTTGAGTGGGGTCAGGGACTTCACAATGGAAGGAGCAGAGCTGTGACATTCACCTAGTAGAGCTTACGTGGTACCTACAGCTTAACTATCTATTGCCTGAGAAGAAAATCTAAAGACATGGTTTGAGTCGCAGTAGAACTGCTCATTTTCTATTTTTTTATTATTATTACTATTATTATTTATTGTTCTCTCATATGATATATCCCAACTGCAGTGTCCCCTCTGTCCACTCCTCCCATTCCCTTCACTTCCCCTAAAAGCAAAAAGAAACTTCATTCAAAGTTTAAGTATATGGACTTGTTCTCCTTTAATATTCTTACTCAACCTTATCATAGTGAACTTTTAATCAATGGATTCCCTTTGATTATAATGAAGTTAAATAGAAATTGGAAAGTGAAATGAATGTAAAGAAGAGTCCATGTAGAAAATTTATTCCTTCTAGTCATTAACAACATTTATATATGCCTGGCCAATTCTATAATATCATTTTACATGAGTGGAGAAACAAAACACTAATAACTACTGTTTCATTCTAATGAAAAGTGAATATTAAGAATATTCATTCAATTAATTAAATTAAATCATAAAGGGAAAATTTAGAAAAACATTTTAATTCTATTTAATATAAAATTGTATGTTTCCCTCATTTGATATACAGCCTGATGTC
Organism: Peromyscus leucopus; assembly: GCF_004664715.2. Classification (NCBI taxonomy): domain Eukaryota; kingdom Metazoa; phylum Chordata; class Mammalia; order Rodentia; family Cricetidae; genus Peromyscus; species Peromyscus leucopus. The sequence goes on from NC_051073.1 coordinate 26,621,383, forward strand.
AGAACACATTTTAGCAATTAGTTATTGTAGGCAAAAAAAATATAATTAATTACACTTTCAAGAAAACCTAAGTAAATGATTTTGTTTTCAGTTGACAGTGATAAAACGATCAATGTTATGTTACAATTTCTGCCCCTTCATTTATCTTTGCTACAAAATGAAGAATGTTAGAGATTGAGAGGGTTGAGTTCAAGGCAAATTTAAAGTGACTTCCTTTATCTCCAATATGAACATGATTTCAAGGGATGAAAAACTAAATGAACAAGGCATGAGTGTTTTCTCTTGTACTTGGTGAAAAATATGAGACCCATTCTTTGTCATTTTAATAATGACAAGTCCATAAAATAGATACAACCTGAGAAAAATAACAGTAGACAAGACTTATTGGATTCATTATACCTTTGGATGTCTTGACATGTTAAGTAGACTTTGGAGCTATCCGTTCTCATAAATATGTGTAGGTATTACCAGTCCATATAAAAAATACCAGAGAGCATTAGCTGAGAGTCCACAGTTGTTTCCCTTTCATTTTTAGGGCCTTTAGTATTCTAATGAAGTACACAATCACATATCATGACAATTTAATGACAAGCAAAAAGTAACATTTTTGTGATATAGTCACTATGCCAATATTTTACATCTAATTTGTATAATTCATGATTCATATTTGAATATCAGTACAGGTTAAGACTTTTTTTACATTTCTCTTTTTAAAATTTTCATTATTTATTTAATTTTCTTGTTTATTTTTTCTTGTAAATTGTTTTTTATAAAATATATTCAGATCATAAATTCTCTCCTCTCTTTTCCCATATTCTACCCACCTCCCCAACAATCAAAGTACTACACTCTTCAGAAAGCCAGTAGAGACAAACAACAACAAACAATAAAAAAGAGAAAAGAAAAAAATCACACACACACACACACACACACACACACACACACACACACATCATAAAAACACAAAATCAGAAACCATAATATAGATGCAAACCCAGGAAATCTAAAAACATGCCTAAACAAAGCATTATGAGCCAAAAAAAAAAAAAAAAAAAAAAAAAAACTACAAAAAGACTATTGAGTTCATTTTGTGTTGACCAGCTCTTGCAGATTATGGGTCCTACTCATAAGTGTGGTTAATGTACCCAATGAGACTCCATTAGAGAAACCTAATTTTTTTTCTTAGCAATTGGCTGCCAAACAAAGGAGAATCCTTCTTGGTGAGGGAAACAGTCTCTCCTGAAAATGACTAGCAACAAAACTGGAACCATGTCAATATCCCTTGGACATTAGCCTTTACCAAGGAATGAGCCCCTTTAGGCTATATGTATACACCAATAACTACACCAGACTGAGTATTTTTATTTATATATTTGTGTATTCATATGTGTGCATGTAGTAATAATAATAAAAGGGAAAAGACTTTCAAATTGAGGGAATCATGGAAGAATTAAAGATTTTTTAATTATATTTTTGTAGAAAAAGGTATGAAAAATGCATTTAATTTTGAAAAATATATAAGTACTCAAATACATATCAAACTTAATGTTTTTAAAGAGCATTTATATGTACTAATGCTTGCAATAATTTAAAGTATAAAATTTCAAAAGTAGAGAAATAAAAAATGGTGTAATGTAGAATAAAGGTGAGTTATTGTGAATGACTTAGTTTTGTAGATCAATGTAATATTACCAGGAAAACAACAGACCATGCCATAAAATATAGATTATAATGACTATTATATTTAGCTAAATTCCTTTTGTATGACTAAAGTTGCTAGTCATACAAATCTGTACAAAGACTTGAATAGTAAAATATATAAACAATACTAGAAGAGATCGAGGTAGTTCAGAATAATAAAGACCTTACTGTGTCCCAGACTTACTAACATTAGGAAAGCATGGAACTGGCAAAAGAGTAAATCTGCCAGTGGGCAGTACATAGATCTAAATGTAGTCATGCAAACGTAGCCAGTTAGTTATTTTAAAACGTAAATATATTTTCAGCCAAAGATAATAAACCAATTAATTGTATTTAAAAACACAAATTTCAATAGGACATCTTATACAATCTTAACTATAAATGAATTATAGATTCCATATAAAATCTTGTTCTGTGAAGCATTTAGTAAAAAAAAAATAGAAGAAAGAAAGAAAAGCACAGTTTTGAGCCAGGGCTAAATAAGAAGACATAGTAATAACACATTGAAATGAGGCAGATTGTAAACAGGCCTAGTGACTCTGTGAGGCAAAGCAAAGTTTAGCAATGTAGTTAGTCATATCGTTATCCAAGAAATTCATTAATTTCTCTTAATGGCACAAAAATGTATGGTCACATGAAGGACAGGACACAGAAACTTAGAACTCAGCTCATACTCACTGACTATATATTGCTGATGTGCAGACACAGAGTTATGGAGCATCAACAGCCACCAAGCATGAGCAGTAATAACTCAGGAATAAAAGAACCATTGTCTCATGAAACTGACCTGAATTTCAAAGTGATTATGCTGAATGAAAGGAGTTACATACTGTGAGGTCCCACTGACGTGACACCCCTGAATGTTTTACCCTGAAAACTGCGGTTAGAGAACAAATCATCTGTTGTTGATAATGGTGTGTGAAAGGGCTTACTAAAAAGTGAGAATGAAGGGGAAATATAGGGCATGATGAAACTGTGATGTGTCTAAACTGCTACTACTTACGCTCATCTTTCAATGCAACGAGATCCAAAAAACTACAATGACAATGTCAACTTTCCTATATAGTATTTAAGGAATATTAAAATTTCAATAGTAATGGAAGAAAATTAATATTGAATAAAACAGGCATTTTCATTTATGTTTTTCACTTTAAAATCCCTTATTACTATTATACTTTCCTCTAAATGTGTATTTTGATGTCTGATGAAAAGACTAGAGATAAAAATCAAGGCAAGAAACGATGCAAGAATACAGGCAGCCAGCAATTATGAGAAAGGAGGAGTGAACTTTCCAGAAAACAATGTAAATTTTTAAAAATCTTTTTCTATGTATATATAAACATTGAAGATGAAGATCCTGAATATGTCAATTAAAAGTACAATCATAGGAAAATTATCTAGCTAGCTAGCTGGCTGGAAGAGATTGCCTATTATCTATCTATCTATCTATCTATCTATCTATCTATCTATCTATCTATCTAGGAAATTACATTACATATATAATATATATATATATTTCTATGTTCTAATGTAATATCTTGAATAAAGAACAGAGAACAGAAATTCATAAACTAGAATTTGTCTGCTCCATTGAACATGTCTATACTTACTGCTCTACATTGTAATACATACTGAGTTATTTAACCATTCTGAATCCTCACATAAAATGAAGGGTGTATGTCATATTTTGTTCGGTTGTCCTAGTAATTATGTGAGAAACTGTATCATGAACCATAACCTATTCAATCTGTGATATTTAGGGGAACCAATAATTATAACTGAAAAAGCAACTAGGATGTGCGAACAGATATGACATTATACAGTAACACAATAAGCATCATCTTCCAGTTTCTCCCTGACTTTTCACCAATCTCTCCATTCTTTCTTCTTTTTACCCACTGAATCTCTATTTTGTTATATATAACCACCATGGACTCATGAATATAATTCCAGCATGCTTTCAATCTTTCATATGCATTCAGGGGGTTACCATTCTTTTACAAATGGAAAATAAAATATGTTTTATATAATCTACGCTTACTTAGAAGATTTGGCATTATAGTTCACTCACTTGCATATTTTCATGACTCCTCATTGTTTCCACACATACCATTCTTCCTCACTGTTCTTCCCTCTTCCACCCTGCAAAGCATCCTCCACAACTCTTATTTGTAGTTGACTGTGTATTAACTTTCACCCTGGTGATTATTTGACACTAAAATGACTGAGTTCCATTTAACAAAAGGTATTTCAGTTATTGTTAATTCAGTTTTTTATTCATATGACTTAATATCAGTCATTATCTAGAATATTTTTGTATTTATTTATTGTGTCATTCAGTAGTTACATAAGATAATCAAGTTTATATTAATTCCCAAGCTAGACAAATGTCTAACACATAGGGACCAGAATTTTTGTATTGATTTAATTGTTGATTTTGGTTCTATGGTTCCCTCCCAGTTGCCTTATCATTAAAGGACCAGTACTATAAAGTGAAGGGGAAACTATTTCAGTTTTCATAACTAATCTAGCAGATAAAATGATTAACATATAGCCAATCAAAATTAGAATTATATGAAAATATTAAGAATATATCCCTAGCTAATAAAATATCAATTCAGAATATAGTTTTAATTTGCTATAATTTTGTTATCTCTTACAAAATAATATAAAATTTTAAAACCTAGATATATTTTTAGCTTCTAAATTCCAAACATTTGGTGTTCAAATACTATAATAATTCACTTTTCTTTGCTAAGAGAGAAAAAATTGCAATAGGAGACAGTGTTCTGAGAAATGTGATTTCTTTTTAACTTATTCTGTTGATTAAACTACAAGTGGTTTAATCAGGAAATTGATTCGGGAAAGTGGCTTCTCAGACATAATATATCAAATTAATTATTTTCTTAGAATAAATTACCTTTAATTTTTCTTGTTTAAGAGGTTAAAGTTTAATAAATGAGATTTGTTAAGGGAACCAAGTCCTATGGGTTCCATTGCTCAGAGTCACAGGCAGAATCTTTCTCGACAGATAAGGACTTTCCCTCCCGTTATGCTTAACACACTAGATGAATCTGTCTGTCATCTCTTTTAATTTAAACAGGCAACATTGAAGATTCGTAACATACCTCTGACCCCTGAGAAACAGGATGTATAGTAGCCCATTAATTAGTTGTTTGAAGTGAAGGGATATGGCATACCGAATATCATGCTTCTCTGCTCCATTGCCCAACACTCCCGCACCACGTTGTCCATTTATATTTCTGACGACTACCAAAGAGCAAATACCCTGGGGAAGCCTCATAAGTTAGCAAGTTTGATTGATGTACATTAGGCAGTCAATGGCTTGTTCTATCTGGAGTATTTTCCTTTTTGCATGAAGGAAAGATGGTCAAAATATGTATCAGACCTCAAATCAAATTAAAGCCCAGAAGATTTCATTGCTATGCTGTTTTTTGTTTCATACATAAATTTACATAAAATTGAGTTACTTTAGATTTCATATCTATTTCAATTTTCCTCCCATTCTGGATATTCTCAAATGAAAAGCAGTTTCATAGAACACTGCATTAATTGTTTCAGGAGACTAACACAATCAACTCAGCCACTTTCTAATTTAAGTTTGGGGTGCACAATTGTTCTTTATGAATATTTCACCTAGCTATACATTTATAAATTATTCAGATTCAGAGTACTATAAGAAACATGAGAAGAAAGAGCATTAGCAAGAAAAATGACATTGGAGTCCTGCCTTTCCTTTAATTTTGCTAGTGATTTTTTTAACCTTTCTGTGACATAAATTTCTCCTCCAAATAACTTTGAGAATGTACTCACTATAAGAAGTAGTTTAAAATTCACCCCTTCGTTATATTTTCTCATAAAAATATTAGTAATTCACTATTCATAATCTTACTAAATTATAATATTAAAAGTAACCCAATTTACTAGAGATATGTAAACTTTGGAGGAATTAGTAACTAAGAGCATTTATAGATGCATATGTAATCCAGTCTAATGACCTACATTGTAAAGATCTGGAAATGTGGCATTTCTGGTCGAAATGCCTGTTGCTCTTAAAATATCATATATTATTTGTGTTAATTAGCATTAATACTCAATCCAACATGTATGAAGCTGATGTAAGAGCATTGTGTCAAGTTCAAATTAAGCATAAACTACAGAATAAGTTCAAGGCCATTCTGGGATGCTGAAAAATAGTTTGTCTCAGAAAAGTCAGTAATAATAATAAAAACATCAATTTATTTTTATTTATGGTTTCCTCTGTTAAATAATTCTTATACTGATACTTGTTGAATTTTCGGCTTGTTGTTTTGTTATATCATTTTTCTACATTAAGAATTTATTCAGCTAGTTAAAGGTTCAGTCAATAGTGTTGCTTCTGATGTTTCATAAGGAATCTCTGATTTTCATCTGTGGCCTGTTTGTTGTGGTTTTTAATCTCAATAATCTCACTACGTTCTATTGTACATTAGGAATTAGGTCACTGCTTCAGATTCTAAGATATCCTGTCAATTCATTCTTAATTTTTTCCTTGTCATTAAATTTAAATTCAAATCTACTACCTTAGAACCCAGCTTTTCTGTTCACATGATAATTTAGTTATTTCACACCAGTGCTCTAGCCAGATTCTTTCTTTCCCTGTACTTGTGATACACTAGAAATTTTTTGTTTTGGTGTTTAGAGATCTCTTATGTCTTCTTTGACTATATAGATGCATGTCTTTTTTTGTTAAAACATAACCTAAGGGAGCAAATGCATTTTTATTATTCAGAAGGGTTAGTGTTATGCATAGCTACCTCATTATCTCTTTTATTCCATTCTGTCCTTCAGTTGAACTGAATAAAAGATGTTCAGAAAGATGAATGTTAAAAGGCAGAATATGTTATCTCTTCAAGGAACTGAAATTCAGCTCGCACTTTACTACTGACTTTGGAAGACTATGCAGCATCCTAATTTAAATCCACTAAATATAGTACCTCTCAAGTGTTTTTGCAATAAAAAGGAGTTTTATTGTATTATGACAACTTCTTTACTAGGTAAGTAATGAAAGTATCTATTAACCATACCTATGTATCATAATTAACTTAATGAGTGAGGAGAAGAAGAAAAATACAAAAAGTTTAAATCCGTGTTACCCCCAAGTATTTTTCTTTTATTTTTGAGATTATAATTTAATTACATCATTTCTCCCTTTCTTTTCCTTCTTCCAAATCCTTCCATATTTTCCTCTTTGCTTTCTTTCAAATCTATGTTGTCTTTTTGCATTGATTGTTGTGGCATTCTTCTATTATGTATATATATATATATATATATATATATATATATATTATATGATATTATATGATAAAGGTCTTTCAGGTATGTTTTTAGAGTTCATCATTTGGTAGTGGATAGCCAATTGCTGTGCTCTTCTTAATAAAATAATGTTTCTCCCACTCCATCATTCCTTAGTTGTCTGTAGCTCTTTGTGTAGGGCTGAGTACTTGTGGTCTTTCAGTCTTTCCCCTGTTCACTTTGGCATGTCTATTGTTGTAATTCTTCATTTTATTTTTATTTATTTTATTTTCATTTACTTCATTTTGTCCATTATTGTACAAAAAAAAAATCCATATTATGATCACAGAGCTCCTATGGGACTGAAAATTTTTCAGTCCCCTCTTATATCAACTAGGTTGAAACCATTTCTCACCCCTACAATCCTATCCATTCCTGGATGTATTAAGTGATGGTATGTGTCTTAACACACCCATGCTATCAAAATAAATCATCACAAACTTTGTCATCCAAAAACAAAAAAATTATTTTTGTGGTCCAGAGAATGGGAAATGAAAATGGAAAATCAGGGAAAAGTTAGATTCCCTGGCAAAGCATCAATGGAAATTATTTATCTGTTCTTCTGTGGTTATGGGGACAAAATAGCTCTAAAAGAATTTTCTATAAGGACATTAATAATCTGAGAGAACTAATGGCCTTTCAAAGTTCCATTCCCATGTAATATTGTATTTATAGAATTTACTTCATTGTAGAAACTATTGATCAACACAAATGGTCAGAAGAAGACAACACAATTAAAGCTTGTTCTCATAAAAAAAGATCAAGTCTCACTAATGTAAAATTTTATATTAAATCTTAATCTTCTTTTGCTCAATGCACCGATTGGGGTAGATGTGCCATCTTCTAAATTCCCTAGTTGGGGAATTCCATCTTCATGACAGATAATGATACCTAGCTACACCAACAACTCTTCAATGTATGAAGTGAATCCCATGGCTCCCTCTTACTTTTCCTTTTAAAAGAAATTTGGGTGTACTCTACTCCCACAGCTGGGCATGTACTAATCAATGTTCTTTGCAATGGCCACGGTACATTATTGCCTAAACTTCACTACCACAGACATGTATTTTTTTATTTTCTCATTTGGTATTCCATCTCTCCTCTTCTAGTCATCCTTTGGGAAATAGGTGGAGTTATTACCCATATCTCTTAGTTTACTGTACATAATGAATTCTATATTAGGGCAGAAGGTTGGGAATTACTTATGGGACAGCCAGCATTAAGCAAAGATTTGCTCTGTTAACCAATAATGTGTACTGAGATTAGGCAGGCACTGCAAACTTTCTTTTATATCAAATTAAGAGTACTTATTTATATGTATCCTTTTTAAATATTTATTTTACATCCCAACTACAGTTTCCCCTCTTTCCTCTCCTCCCAGTCATATTTCTTATGAGTTATTCTTGCATTATCCTCAGTAATAGATCTCAAATAATTAAGGATTGATCACTACATTTCTAAAGGTATATTGCATACTTAATGTTCTGTTTCATCTTTTGGTATATATGTAGGCTTAAAATGTTCTAAACTCTTGCTTATATCCATCGCCTTTTCTGTTAGTTATTTCTTTTCCCATACTTTACTATGAGCAGTAAAGAGGAAACAGGAAACTCTTCCAATACTTTTCATGTATATTTATTTATCTAAACATATTACTTAATTACTTCTAAGTCTGAGGTAAATAAAACACCACTACATGCAGTTCAGCCAATATTTTTGAAAAACAAGAATGACCTGTCCTCCATATCTAATGACATATTTTATTTGTTTCAGAAAGCTCATCAAATGAATCCTTTCATGCTTATTCCTACCATTACTTTGCTCAGGATTCCTTGAGTATATTATTAAAAGTTTAAAACTTCCTCTATACTTGTACTATTTTCTCATAAACCCTCAAAATTACCGCACAGAGCTTTCAGAAGTATGCTGGGATAACCCAGCGTGTATCTCACAACCCTTGCTGTTTTATTTATTACCATTTCTAAACTGCTTCCACACTTCTGTGTAATTTTTTCAGTAATATCTCACTTCCTGGTACCAAATAGCTATATCAATACAGGATTTCCAGTGTTTATATATGTGGGTTTGTATATTGTGTTAATACATAATGTTTTCATAATAAAACTTCACATATATACACTAGATTTAATATAGGAATTTATATATGTCAATATGGAGGCTAAAAAACCTTGTATATCTTTGATTTGAGCCTTGTACTGAGGAAGAGCAAAGACCATAATTCAAAACCAATCCTAAGGCCTGAGAACAAGAAAAAGTACAGCTATCCTCGATCAAACAAGAGAAAATTTCTAAAAGGAGAGGGAACAAATTTCTTAGAGAATGTGAACTGGAGTCCCTTTCCAATTTGTATGACTCAACACATATGGCTCCTAAATATAAAATTTATGGTGCTTAGCATTAACCTTCCTGCTTCTACAGTCAAATGCTCTACATCATTCAATTTTACACCAAAAACTTAAAAAGAAAAATATTTTGATTCATGCACAAATAGTTCACAATGGTCTACATTAAATCTATGACACAATGGACTAACCATGATTATATGACAATTATTCATATTCAATCTATATCTAAAGTATTTCTTCAGATCAGCAAATCTGAAAGTAAAGAAAAAATAGTCAATGTATAACCTATCTTCACTACCCACTGTTGAAGCTTTTTTCTCAGTAGGCACAGCCGTGATACCAACTTTTTGTTTAAATCCCCTTAACATCAGCCCAAACGTAGAGCCTTGAGATCTTAGTTATTTCTAAGTTGTCAATACATGTTCTTAAAATGTTCATCACAAGGCCAATCCTAGTACTACTGCACCAGATTATTTTTAAGTTTTATATAATTCTCTGTACAAATAGTGACTTACATAATTAATTTACACTTAGTAAATTTCTTCTATCTTATTCAAATTCTATTAAGTACTATATAAACTATAACATTTAGCACCAAAAATGTGAATAGTAGTTATTTTTCCTATCAATTATTTGAGATTGAATTGCTTTCCACAACTCTCAAGCTAACAAGTTGGAATTGACATATGTGAATGTTGTTTTATTTCTATGCTAGAGAATGTCACATACATTCCAAATGGGAGGATGAAAAACTTTGCACTAATCATTTCTTCTTCAAATATTTCCCCCTCTGCCACCAAGTAAACCTGACTAGTTATGGGTTATAATTAAAATGTTTATAGCGCTACTTGCATCTATGGGTTAAAAGCCTGTGCTTCTGATCTCAGGATTCTATAAGTTCTTACTCTGCATCTTCTTTGTTTATGGCTACACATTCTGATGTCTCCTTTCAATCTCCCTGAAATTTCTTCTTTTTAAATATGATTGTATTTCTTACAGTTACCTTAGTGGTTGAATAGATTGTACTAATAAGCAACAGTGGTGTCTTAGTAAGGGTTTCTCTTGCTGTGAAAACACCATGAGCACAGCAACACTTATAAGGAAAATATTTCATTGAGGTGGCAGCTTACAGTTTTAGAGGTTCAGTCCATTATCATCATGGCAGGGAGCTTGGCAGCCATGGTGTTGTAGACTGTGCAGAGAATTTTTATATCTTGACTTACAGGCAACAGGAAGTGGTCTGTGTCACTGGACTTGGCTTGAACATACATGAGACCTCAAAGCCTGCCCCTGCAGTTACACTTCCTCCAACAAGACATACTCCAACAAGGCTACTAATAGTGCCACTCTCTTTTGGGGTTCATTTTCTTTCAAACAACCAAAAATGGAAAAATGGCTCGCTTCAAATCTACAGTAACCTACCTCCGCTTCCTGCACGCTGGGGTGATAGATTTGAACAATAACACCTGTATTATATACTTTTCTGTTATCATGTCCTGAATTCTTTTTCTAAAAGGGGTCATGGAACTTCTTTATGTTTTCATGTTGAGTCTTATGAGTCAATAAATCCTATTCTATTTAGTACTTTTCTTATGTATATTTAAGTCCTCTTCTTCTGCGCTATAAGCATTCTTCTCAGTGGAATAGAGTTTTATACATTACAGGAGAGAAACTTTTCTATTGCAATGATTCTGATTTGACCTCAAATTTTCTATAGCTCCCTTGAGTTGGTGTGGAAGCATTATAATTTCTCTACATATTAGCAAATATTATGGCTTTTCTAGTAAATAAAATTGTATCTAAATATTGTTTATTCTGTAGCCATTTGATGGATATTGTTTTGATATCATTTAATACATTTAAAAGTCATGCAGACTTGTATACTTTGAGACTGCTGGACTCTGTTCCCAAAATTCTGCATGTTTTATTCCTTCTCATCTAGAAGCTCTTGATGTAATCATGTTTCTCAGAAAGAGTCCTCATCTATAAACCTGTATGTGGCTTCTTGTTACTTACTCATCCCCCTTAAAAGGTACATCCCAATACTAATCATGACCCTTATTGTTTTTCCTAAATATCTGCTAACTCTACATCTTTATAAATGTCAAATCTACTTATGCTATACATTTATTTCTAAAATTTCCTGACATATATCATGAGTTATGTTAGCATTTGACAAGTAAATTAATTAATTAATCATTAGATAGTTATAGTTCCTTGCTAGAACATTCTGAGTATTAATTATTGTTTTAAACTAGTGCCTGGTAGATAACAGACACTTGACAGCTGTTAGTAGATTTGAATTGATCTTTGATTAATCAGAATTTAAGGTTAATTGTAAAGACACTAAAGAAAATAGAAATGGTAATAGGTTATAATTGAAATAAGTATCTGACATCGCACAAAAATATAATTATTTTTAATCTCAAAAGCATTCCTTTTGGGTGTCAATCAAAATCATGGTTGAAATTTTTCTTTTAAAACAGAAAATAACAAGAAAATAGTTAAAATCAAACCAATGTTATTGTACTAAGCCTATTTAAGGAGATTCTTGACTTTGATTTGAAAGATCATTTTTAGAATATTCCCAAGAATTGTAAAATAGGTCTATTTTGTTGTTGAGCTCATGAATCAGCTCATGACTTGACACCTCACAGGTAGCAATTATTGCCTTAGGTAGGAAACTTGAATATTTGTTTTCCTTCCATGTGCCATAAAGGGGAAAGGTCTCTCTACTAGTGAAAAAGATAATGATGTTTACACAAAGTCTATAAAGTTATTACATCTCTTTGAAAAACTGACTTGAATCTTTACTAAAGATCAAAACACTTGTACAAAGCATATTTGAATTACTTGCGATCTCTGGATTGAGGGACATGTATTACAAAATCTGTTTCTCCACTCACCATTTATTGTGTGTGGTGTATACAAAACCCACATGTGGAGATCAAAGACAATCAGTAGAAATAATTTGGTTCTCTCCTTTCATTGTGGGTCCTGAGACTGACCTGGGGACATCAGGTTTGTTGGAAAACAATGTTACCTGTGGAGCCATCTTTTCAGCCCTGGTTGGTGATTTGTGAAGTAATCTTTAACTATCGTAATAGTTTTGTTTTGTTTTGTCTTATGAGAAAGAGTTTGTGTGGCCTTGACTGTCTTACATCTAGCTCTGTAGAGTAGGCTGGTTTAGAACTCACAAAGATCCACCTGCCTCTGCCCACCTCTAGTTCTAGGATTAAAGGCATTCACTACCACAGCCGGCAATCTTAATATTTCTTCATAAAGTGAAATATTGTTTGACATACTCCATATCTGAATCTCTGCTTCCACGGCCGCTGCGCCTGTTAACCATAACAGCATTAGTCTCCAGCACTGACAAAGCCTGAGATCATGAAATGACATTTTTAACAATCAACATATTATGTGTATATTCATAAAATATAAAATATTTCTACATACTATTTTATGAATTGAAATTCTGAGTGACATTGTTAGATTATGTGTTATTTCCTGTCATGTATTATTTCTGAATTCTTACAGGACTAAAAAGAACTATGAAAAATCCTCACAGAAGTGTGCAAAGTGTGCTGCTGATGTGGGTCAGCCAGTAAAAGTTTTTGACACCATAGCCTGACAGCATGAATCAGATCCACAGAAGTGGATACATGTGGAAGAAAATAACTGATTCCATAGAGACTTGACTACTCTAGACGAGCATTTCATAATAATTAAAAAATATAAAAAAAATGCAATGTCATCGATTTTCACGCATTGATCCATCAGTTCATAGACATTCATTTGGTTACAATCTTGGCTTCAACAATTTCTCGAAATCACTAATTAGCAGTGCTCATGAGATTCCTCAGTCCTTGGAGCACCACTACATCCCATCACCAGAGTAGGTCAACCATTGCCAGCATAAAATCATTTACCATGGACTTGATCCGCTAGGATCTCCCACTGGACTGTCGATTCCCACATTGATCTCTCAGGGGAATGGCTATTAGTTGAACTGAATCATTAAAATGCATTTTATCCCTTCTTTGAGAGTTATTTACATAAATAGGAAGTATTTTAATCATATTTAGATGCTATTCCCTTTTCACAACTCCTCCCAGATCCATCTTCACAACATTTTCCATCCAAAGTTGTTTCTTCTTATTTTGCAACCGACTGAGTTTTGGCTGCTGTCCCATGCACATTCACAGGGGATCATCCATTGGAGTGTCAGCAACCTACCAGGGAGTACATGCCTAAAGAAAACTGATCCTTCATGCCTCAGCAGCTAGCAACTGACAGTTTTACCCATTTAGATACTGGGCTCATGAGCTCTTCTTTGCCAGTATTTGACTGTCTTGATTTTGATTGGGTCTTGTGTATGCAATCACAGGTCTTGTGTATGCAATCACATGTATGCAATCACCGGCAAGAGAATTCATGTGTGCAGCAGCTTTTTCATGTCCGGAAAACACTGCTTCACAGCAGTCCTCCCAAACTTCCGGCTCTTAAAATATTTTTCCCTTTCTTCTAAAATGTTACATAGACCCTCAAGAAAAGGAGCGTGATATATATATATATATATATGTCTCAGTTTTGTCTGAGCACTTGACAGGTGTGAGTCATTGTATTTTCCACAATCCATTAGATAAATAAGCATCTCTGATGAGGATTAGAGCTCCACTAATTTTTGCACATAAAAATAATGACAAATACCAGGTGTCATGCATATTTTACTCAACCTAACCTCTCCATGGTACTTCAACCTTTCCTTTTTTCTCTTCTTCTCTTCTCTCTCTCTCTCTCTCTCTCTTTCTTTCTTCCTTCCTTCCTTCTTTCTCTATTTATTTTTTATTATTTTTACCAATATCTATCCACTTTTAAATATGTTTTTTCAAGGAAATAACTAGAGTATTTCTATTTTTGTTGATGACTAGATGAGTTGCAAAACATAATATTAAGTTGAGTGTGGGAAGATAGATATTATTGTCAGTGCCTTCAAATATCACTTTAATCATGGTATTTCTTTGAGTGTTCTAAGAGTCAGGTTCACTGACAAAATGTACCACATTTCTGTGCCTTTTCAGCATTGGTTTTCAGGATGAACTTGGAGACAATAATTTGCATATATCCTGAATTGCTTTTAAACCCATTTATTCATGGTCTATATTCTTATTAAAAACAATCATGATATGGGAGTGGAAGAGATGGCTCAGCAGTTAAAAGTACTGGTTGCTCTTCCAGAGGACCTGGGTTCAATTCCCAGGATCAAAATGGCAGCTCATAAGTGCTGGTATTCTAGTTTTAGAGGACCCAACACCTCACACAGATAAGCATGCAGGCAAAACATGAATGCATGTGAAATAAAAGTGAAAAAAATATAAAAACTAGGATATGCACAAGAGATAAATAGAATTAATGGGTAAATAAAGGAAGATCATATAAAATATAGAGTAAGCTCAAACTGAAAAAGCTATTAGTTTATTTTATGGAATAAATGAGAGCATATTAAGTTGACTTAAATGAAACAACAAGGACTTGAAGAAATCATATTCCAAATTGCAAACAATAAGTATAAATACATACATTTGGGAAGGAAAGGGAGGAGAAGATGTAAAGAGAGAACATCAAAGGAAGAGAGTGAACAAGGAGAAGACAATGAGGAAAGATAATGGTGAATAGTAGGGAATTAAAAAATTATATGGAATTGTCTTCTGCAATTATGGAGTCTGGAGCTTCTTAAAAGCTTGAGGCTGTAGGTGGAGTTTTATGTCCCACCAGTCAGCTCTGTGCCACCAACTGACTCCCAAATAACCATACAGAGACTTATTAATTATAAATGCTTGACTGATAGCTTAGGCTTCTTACTATCCAGCTCTTATAACTTAACCCATATTTCTTATCTCCATATTACCACGTGGCGATACCTTTTGTTCAGCACAGCATATTCATCTCCTGTTTCTTTTTTGTCTGGCTGGTGAGTCCTCATGACTCTGACTTTCTTCTTCCCAGCATCCTCTCAGTTTGGCTCTCCTGCCTTACCTCTTCCTGCCTATCTATTGGCCAGTCAACTCTTTATTAAACCAATGAGGGTAATACATATCCCCAGTGTACAAAGAGGATTAGTCCACAGCAGGAGGCTCATGATAGCTAGACTTATTCTTCTATTTTCAAGACTGGAAAATAATGAAACCCAAGAACAGCCACTGGTCAATTTGAGCCTGAAGGTTAGAAATAATCAGTATCCTAATCAAGACTTTCAGACAAGTGAAATTTCTTGTCATTCAAGGAAGGACTATCCTTTTTATCTACTCAAACTTTTGGGTAAGAAATTACAGAATCCATATATGGAAGGATGCATCTATCTATCTATCTATCTATCTATCTATCTATCTATCTATCTATCTATCTATCA
Source organism: Peromyscus leucopus (assembly GCF_004664715.2). Taxonomy (NCBI): domain Eukaryota; kingdom Metazoa; phylum Chordata; class Mammalia; order Rodentia; family Cricetidae; genus Peromyscus; species Peromyscus leucopus. Next base: position 26,637,217 of record NC_051073.1, read on the forward strand.
TCTCTATCTATCTACCTACCTATCTATCTATCTATCTATCATCTATCTATTTAGTTATTTATTTTTATGAACTAGTTCACATTGATTTCTAACTTAGGATTTGCTTAACAAATATGTTCACAGGGTTTTGTTTTGTTTTGTTTTACTAATTGTTCTCATTTTTTTCTTATTAAAATTTTTATTTGAAATATGTGGTGATATTTGATTTATGCGTTAATAAATAAAGCTTGCCTGGAGATCAGGGGGTAAAGGCTAGCCATTTTAAGTAAACAAAGAAGTCAGACAGCACACATCCTTAATCTCTTAGCAGGCAGGATCTTTGTGTGTTCAAGTTCATACTAGGGAACAAAGCCAAGAGTGGTGACACATGCCTTTAATCCCAGTACCAACCATAGAGACCTGAAGGATTGTACAGACAGAAAGACAGTGACAGAGCTATGTAGGAAGAGGAAATGAGGTAGCTGGACTAAGAGCCAATGAGAGGGCAGAAAAGCAAAGCATATAAGCCTGGGTAGACAGGATGTTGCTCTTTGGAAGCTGCAGAGTTGGTGAGGTGAGGTTAGCTCATGGCTTTCTGTATTTCTCTGATGTCTCTAAGGCTTTGACTCCTGCATTTGGCTCCATGTTTTTGTTTTTTTTTATTTAATAAGACCATTTTAACTATATTCATAAAAAAAGAAACACAGTAGACACTTTGTTGAAAGAATACCATAAGATACATCTATATGCCACAGGCTGGAATAATTACATTTATGAAAGGTGAAACAGTATACCTTCTTTCTAGGAGGCTGGAAAGGGTATGTATGGTTAGATGCTCTATTTACAAGGCTATTTACAACAAGAAATTTCTAAAAGGCTAGTCAAGCTATTACTTAGGTCAAGATGATTATTAATCAAGTGGAACCACATGAACTATGAACCAATAGCTGATGAACCCCCATGGAACTGGACTAGACACACTGGATAAGTGAGATAGTTGTTTAGCTTTTACTGTTTTAGGGGGCCCCCAGCAGTGAGACCGGGACCTGTCCTTAGTGCATGAGCTGACTTTTTGGAACCTAGTGCCTATGCTGAGACACTTTGCTCAACCTTGGTGCAGGGAGGAGGGGACTGAACCTGCCTCAACTGAATGTACCAGGTTCTGCTGACTCCACAGGGGAGACCCTGCCTTGGAGGAAGTGGGAATGGGGGAAGGGAGAAGACTGGGAGGTGGGAGGAGGGAGGACAGGGGAATCTGTGGTTGTTATGTAAAACGAATAGAAAATCTCTTAATAAAATGAAAAATAATAGCACTTGAGATGATGAAAAAAAAAAAGACCAATTTAGAAAATTCGTCTACAGGAATATAGTCCCATTACTCCCTCTTTCTTTGTCCTATTCTCAAACATGTGTGCCTCTGACTTCCTCTAAAATGGATAGATTCTATTATTATTGCTACATATATGTGCTTGCATAGATATATAACTGTGATGTACTCAATCTGTTTAGTATAGCTTTGAATTTATATGGTTTCAGGAATAACCATTTTCTACTGGATAACCATTCAGGTGGCTCATCCCCAGTAGAAGCAAATTCTCCTATTCTCAGCAGTCACTCCTTGAGTGTAATTTTTGTTTAGGAAGAGGACCCTGTACTATGCCCCCTTCCACATTAGCATGTCTATAGATATTGTTATTGGTCAGGTTTTCTTAAGGCAGCCATATGTTTCCTGGTATTATAGATGTAACCCGCCTTACATTTTTAAGAGCCAAAGTCTCACAACAGACTTCATGGTCCTCTGGCTCTTACAGTATTTTGTCCCCTCATCTGTGGTGTTCCTTGAGCCCTAGATGTAATTGTCTGTAGAACTGGGGCTGTGCCCAAGAAAGTCCATTGATCTCCCATTATGACTTATTTTGGTTTTCTTTAATGGTCTCCATTTGCACCAAGGAGAAGCTTTTTTGCTGAGAACTGAGTAGTCCCCTTCTTCTGTGTGAGCATAAAATAAGGTTTGGGTGCACTTAGAAATCATGCTGGTTTAGTAAAGTTGAGGTAGTAGGTTCTCTTCTAAAACCCATGACCTCACTAACTCTTGGTACTAGAATAGGTTTCTAGTGTCATGGATGAATTTGTTCCTATCTAGTGGGCCATAAGTCCAACCAGACAGCTTGTGGGTACTGCCAAGATATAAGTGCCACTATTGTGCCTTTGGGAATATCTTGCCATGGGGGTCTCTGTTATAGTTCATTGCATTATAGCTGAATATAGATATTAGTAGCTTCCCTCTCTTGACAGCTTACATAGTACTTTATGGTTCAATGGAAACTGAACTGTACAGAGGCTTCCCTATTAGAACCAACTCTAGCATTCTGAGCTCTCTATCCAATGTCTATGGTATCTTCAGCAATAGGGATGTACCTTCAACATTTGAGGGGCAACCAAGGGCAGCAGCAATAAAGGTTCTCCATTTAAACATATAACATTTAAGTCACTTAGAAACACAGTCACAGTATTATTTAGAATAAAATTTGCCCAAATACCTGATTATTTCATGGCCCAGCCACTTTGCAAAACATCAAAACTTGCATTAGCAAAATCATGTATGTTATTATTTGACACCCAAACAATGCAGGATCTGTTTTCTTTATTTCTTCAAGATTTAACATTCTAGGGAACATTGTGAATATTGCTAGTACATGCTATGTTACCCCATTATTTGACTTCTGAAACTAGAACTGTGAACCAAAACAAACCATTTTTCCCATAAGTGTCTTTTGCCATGGTGGAGGGGTAGGGGGAAAAAACTAAGGCACTATCAAAAAAAATGGTGAAAGACAATCATTACTCAATTTGTTATTGCACTTAGTTATTCAGAGATTATAAGAAGTTCTTGAGACCTGTAAATTTATTTCCTGATTCACTAATATTTGATAAATTTTCACTTAAAATCAATGGTGAGATATATATATATATATATAGATAGATAGATATAGATATAGATATATATGATGTTCCACAATAGCCACAAACTCTGAGAGTCATTAATATTTGAAATATTGACAACCATCCTACTTTTCAAAACCTACCTAAATTCATGAAAAGTCATACTAAGTCATGAGGATATTAATATTGCATCTCATTATTTTAGATAGGATTTTTAATGCCAGATAATCAATTTGTGAGTGTGTGTGTGTGTGTGTGTGTGTGTGTGTGTGTGTGTGTGTATGTAGAGAGGAAAGGGGAAGAAGAGAGAGCACATTTGGCAGGGGTGGCATGCACCAGAAAGAACAAGACAAGTCATAAGAATGGAAACCTGGAAAGCCAGGCACCTGTTGATGTTGCCTGTCTAATTCAAGACAGTGTCCTGGGAATGACTAGTTCTGTACAAGACAAATTTTTTTCTCTAATGTCCTCAATTCATTATTGGAAGACAAACATTCAGATTATGGTATTAGAAAATGAAGAAGAATTCGAGATGGTTGTAAATTTGACAGATAGTCAATTGCCTCATTTGCGCTTTAGCTACTTTCATTTTCATCCAAAACATCTTATTTCTAAGTTCTTGTCCAAGCAGATTTTTGATGGGGACTCTCAAAACCCTACCAGTGGCCTCTCTCTAGAGAGAATTTCAAAGTTCTTTGCCCTACCACGTTCAGTCAGAGTCTTGCTTACATTTAAAAGGACCATCCCAAACAGCATCCTGGTCTGCCATATCAGAGACTTAAATGAGAGTCCAAACCCTCCTCTACAGCCTGCTGGATAGAATATAAAAGCCCAAGCTATCCAAAGGGTTAGATGAATGCCAACTCTGGCCCCCTACTGTGACTAGAGTCTGCTTCTCTGTACTCTGAGGGGTGTTAGTTTCACTTTCAAGAAATCCTAAGTATCCTAAGTGCAAATTTCATATCCTGTAATTCTTTACATGGCAAAGGTTTGGACTAAGAAAAGCCACCTAGGTGCATCAGAGGGCACTTTGCTTTAGTCTAAAAATCTATGAGAGTTTGTCTTGTCTAAAGACACCTTTACTCTTTTGAACCAATATCAGAGTGTCATGGGCAAGGCAAACTCTAAACCAATTTAACCAACATGGTGCTGTGGGAGTACAGTATGAATCATTTTTTTTTTCTCTCCTGGCATCTTTGCAAGTTTCTTGAATCCTTAATTTTAACAATCATGGATTAAATATGTCTGCTTTGTACAGTGAGTTACCAGGAACTTGTCTTTTGCAGATTAGTATTGTTACTATTACTAGCATTTGTGTGACTGATTCTTGGCTCTTCTAAACAACAGTTTCCCATTGTCTTCATTCCAAAGCTGTGATATAACTACTGAGTGTCATTAGTAGTGCGATTGTAATCAAACGTTCAATTAATTCTAAAAGCTCCCAGACAATTTTCAAATAAGTAAAAAAAAAAAGGAAATGAAAATTAATCATTATAATTATTTCAACTTATGAATTTAAAATTAAAGATAATCTTACACACTAAAGGTAGTGTGCAACTAAAAATAGCTACACAAACTTATTACTGTTGTTTTGATCACTATTTTATCTTTTTCTAAGTAGACCCACTCAAAATAGACTAATAATAAGAATATGGTCTGTCTAGTCTTAAGACTGTCTAAACCCAAACCCAGCTTCTTATTCTTTAATCAAAATATTATTATATCTTGGAAAACTCTGAATGGGGAAGACACTAAAATGTAACGTTATCTGAACAACAAGATTGCATCTTCAACATGATACTAATACCCCTTATAGAAAAAAATAATCTAAGTAATGGGTACCAAATGCAACATGTATCTTGTAGTGATGTATTTATTCTCATATAAGAGACTGAATTTTATAGCCAAGCATGAATCTAGAGTGGCAGTGAAGTATTGTGTCATGGAGGAAAATATAAAACTGCTTAGGATGATGTTGGGTAAGAGCTCTCCAGACTGACCTTTTGCTAGGTTGATGATGGTCTCATTAGCAGCAACCCTGCTGTTTCCCCTCAGTAAAGTATAACATCCTGCTGTTAATGCAATTGCCAGTTTTTTGATTTAATGACACAATTATAATAAAGTTGTTTTTCTAAATGGATTAGGATTTTAAGAAAAAGATTTTAAAATGTTTTATAAACCTTCATGATGTCCCCAACACCTAGCCGTATTTTTTAATCTGCTTATTAGATGTAGGATAAGGCTGACAAAATGGCTGATGATACCATATTTTGTTTAATACAATTTAAGAACAGGTAGTGATTAAACTTTCAAATAGAAATATTATGATAAAGATTTTTTTTATTCCTAATGTTATCTGTAAAATTGAAAATTGAATTTTGTTTTTACCCTGGAAACATTCACCACTTTTTTTCCTTCCAGTTTAGGTAATTTTCTTCCTAATTAAATTGAATATTGCTTTTGCAGGAGTCTTGTCATTAAATAATATTTTCTGAAAGGAAGTAGATTTTCATTACAAGAAAAGCAAGGACTTCAAATCTGGCAGAACTATGTTTTAATTTTGACTTTACTACTTACTAGATATGTGACCTTGAACATGTTATAGTCTCTCCTGGAACCGATTTAGCTTTCTAATCTGATTAAGGCATAAGTGGAAAATTAAATAATGTATATAAATCACATAGCTCACCATAACTGTTGCCAAAGCTTAGGCTCTTTAACTGAGGTGTCTCATGATTTAAAGAGGAGACACAGAGGAAACAGTTCCTCTCAGAATCTCTCACCTTGACTAGTGTGATACTTAAATAATCTGCAAATTATGGGATTTAATTTTTATGTGGGAGGCTTTTAAGTATGTTTATATCTACTATGACTCAAATGTAGGTATAGGACACTTAATTGTGCTAAACAACTCATTGTGAGAAAAAAATAAGCAAAATCATAAGATGCCATATAAATACCAAGCAAAAAGGCACATTGGGGCCATCCCAAGATATTTCAGAATAATGAAGACATTAATAAATAACACTCCACTATTAAACAGCCATACACACATACTGTCTCATGGTAAAGAAAGCATGATTTCCTATGTCCCATTTCCATATACTTTCCATGCTCATAGCTCACTCTCCAAACACACACACACACACACACACACACACACACACACACACACACACACACTCACACACTCACAAATTGATCATCTGGTACATTTTCCAGTAGTGAGAAACCAATGGCAGGACAGATCACTGATTATTGAGAAATTGTTTGAATTCCTTCCATGTCAAACACCAGTGGAGAGTTGTTGTCTATTAAAGGAAGAATAAAGGCTATGCTGACTGAAAATACTGGGTGTTGTGTGGGGCACGGTACAGAAAAGAAACTTTTTTATGACTTATGACTAGAACTCTTCAGAAATTCTCAGAAGAAGTGAGGTATAGATTTTGCAATTTTTCATAAAAAGTAAGGAAGCCTAGTAAATATTTGTTGTTGAAGTTTTGTATTAATTTAATTTCTGATCTTCAGTATGACATATTGTCACTATGTTAAAAATGAATTTCCTCTTCACATACAAAAAAATATGTGTATACATGTCATATATAAATCATTTATCTTATAGTAAGTTTCTCTGTCAATATGTATATATGAAAATCCTTATTTAAATATTAGCCACTTCATAATAAATTATGTGTATTTGGATCATAATATTTCAAGAGTTTAGCATTTCTAAATCATCTCTAAAGATCACACTTTCTCTTGTCATTCTGCTAAGCATTCAAAAACTTCACAAATAATTCTATACGCAGCTTCTAGTTATTCCATACACTACCAGCATTCACATTGGACCAGAGGAAGAATTTCCATCTGTCTGTGCCTTACCATGAGGTAGGGGAATAAGTACTTTTAAAAAGAATAAGACAACTAGCAATTACCATATTCATGTTTAAATTTTATTTATTTTTAATGTTTTCAGTTTAAAGAGGATTCCATCACTTTCTCTCTGCACTTTCCTTTAAGCCTTCTCCAGAGATCCTCCCACCAACTCCTCCATGCCTTCCACTCTCAAGCTTATAGCTACTTTTTCTTTGATTATTAGTGTTATACATATAAATCAAAAAGAATAATATTCAGAATATACCTTCCACTTAGCCATTATTATTTTCGAATGATTTTCTGATATACTAACACCCAGAAGGGGAATAAGAAACTTATCATAATAAAAAGATGTCCGTTGGTGGTCAATCAATAGGTAATTTTGTCTGCTGACCAAACCTTTGTATTTTTTTCTTGCCTCCAGGTGCTGAAGTAAAGGCTGTTCAGTAAGGCAGAAGTTCCCAATATTTATATTATCATTAATCTTTTAATTCAGATATGCTTTACAATACAATTGACATATTTTAATTAACGTTTTTAGACATAATTTAGTGTGAGCAGAAAAAATGAGCAAATGTAGGACTTTGTTTTCTTTGTTTTAATTTACATTTAGCTAAATGCTATTTTGCAACTGGAATAGCTTTAAAGCCCTGTCTTTAAAAATGTGAAGTATTCTCCTAGACTTGTTGACTAGAGCCTGGCATAATCATCATCAGGGAGTTGCTGTGCGATAATGCTTTTGTACACTGGTTTAATAAAATGCTGATTGGCCATTAGCTCAGGCTTAATACTGACTAGCTCTTACACTTAAACTCAGCCTGTTTCTGTTAATCTATATGTTGCCACACTTTCCATGGCTTTACCTGTGCGCCACTACATGCTGCTCCCTGGATTGCAGGCTGGAATCTCCTTAGACCAAATAACTTCAACTACAGAGATCTTCACCAACCACTTGACAGGAACAGATGCAGAGACCCCAGCCAAACATTAGGTGGAGCTCAGAAATCCTGTGGAAGAGGGGGAGGAAGGAATATAGGAGCCAGAGGGTTCAAAGGACACCATAACATGGCCAACAGAATCAAGTAACCTTGGCTTCTACGGGCCCACAGAGACTAAAGCAAAAATCACGGAGCATTTATGGGACTGACCTAGATCCTCTGCGTACATAGTATGGTTGAATAGCTTGGTGCTCTTGTGATATTCCTAACAGTGGGAGTGTAGGTTTTTCTGACTCTTTTACCTGCTTTTGGGACCCTTTTCCTCATACTGGGCTGCTCTGTTGAGCCTTGATATGAGGGTATGTGGCTAGTCTTATTATAAATTTTTATGCCATGTTTGGTTGATATCCCTGGGAGGCCTACTCTTTTCTGAAGGGCAAACGAGGAAAAATGAATCTTGGGGAAAGGAGAGGTGTTTGGAAGGGACTGGGAGGAGAGACAGGAGGGGAAACTATGGTCGGAATGTAATATATGGCAGAAAAATAAAATAAAAATAAAGTCAAGTCCAATCTGGGTTAGAATATGTGTAGACAGGATTAACATATAGGTTGGGTATAATTTTTATTTTAAGCTAGTGCAAATAATATACAGGTAAAGTGCTGAAGGTATCCACTGTACCACTTGTTATGTAGCTAATTGTTTGACTCTTTGAAGATGCAGAGGTAGAGTCATGATGCAAACAGAAATCTGTTGTAATAAGGCATGCCCTTTAGCAAAGCAATTTAAGAACATGTAGAGCAATGCGGTCATTGTAGAAGAGCACTTAGAATATGAGAGAAGAAGGAGATGACAGGAGACGTCTGGGACTCAATTCACAACTTGATGGAAGACAGACCAGAGGAGGTCACAAAAGTTTTTAATGTAATACTATGCATTATTCAGAGAAAACTCAAGAGTTCAAGAGAGTGCAAAAGATAATTCTGACAATGCTCAAAAGAGCATAGGAATAGGTTTAGTTCCTTGATTTCCACTGGGTGTCCCTAGTCACCAGTGCAGTGGATGAATGTTGATTAGGGTTATCTTTGATATTTTTGTTAGCATTAGCAGAAAAATCATCTGAAGTTCATTGGTTTAGATCACTTTAAAATGCAAAAATTTAGTGTCCAAAACACAAAATAAAAAGTAACAATAAATGTCTTCTTATAGGTTATAGCATTTTATTTATTACTGGTAGAAAATTTTAATTCTATTAGGAAAATCACAAATTGACATTTATTTCTTTTAGGAATCAAAGTGAAAATGGCATGGTGAATAAGAAACTCAAAGTTAATTCATTTTAAACATAGCTATTCACACAGTGTACAGGAGCCACGTAATAACCCTATGTCTAGTGAATGAATTATGTTGGAATAAAGTCTTTGTCAGAGGGTAGTATTTAATTGTTGAATGTTCTTTATCTCAAAAGAATTGATTTGCATTTAAATGAGCAGTCCTTAAGGTAATGATCCCAGTTGATGTTTTATTATTGATGTAAAAGTATTGAGTACCTGTTTTAAAGCATACAGTAGTAATCGTGTGGCTGAATTAATTGTAGAAATGTTAGGCAATTAAATTAATATATAATTTTAACAAATTAATTAAAAACCCTTAAGGAAATAATAGTCCTTCCTTTCCAAATTAAGGAATAACAATTGTTTTTACTGTTTCTGCTACAAAATAAATTTTGGATTGGATAATTCTATATTTGCCATTTATTATACTGCCTTAACTGATATCAAAAGAACTATTAATAATTGCTGACTAACCATGAGTGGATGTAAATATTTTTCTCAGTTATCTGGCTATCCTTAAAATTGTCTAACATTCATCATGTTTATATGTGGTTAACATAATGCCGAAACCCAGATAAGATGCTAAAATATTATTTTGAATGAATGAGAAACAATTTTGAATAAAAATTACTATAAAATACTGACAATTCTTTAAAATACCATGAAAATTTAGATGGAGCATAATTCTCTGAACACCCTGTCATATTTTCAAACAAATCAAAAATAAGCAAACATTAATTAAGCTTCTGAAAAAATCCAGGACTAACTATTGAAAATAACCTAATATTCTTCCAATCTTTCATGTTTCCTGACTTCATTCTGAAAGAGAAATGAATAACCTGCAATAAAAGAGAAATGGAGGGTGAAATCATGACCACTACCATTGGTCATGCACTGACTTTCTTTCTAGTAGGCCATAAACACCTGCCTCTGGTGGTTCTTTCCCTATTGTAATGCAGCAGTGAGTGCTGTAGTTAACTTGAAGACGGTCTGAGGTAGTGCTTTGTTTATGTTTTGGTACATGTAGAGCTGAGTGACTGATCACTGACTTAGACTTATATTAGATTTATATTTTCTTCCTGAAGTCCTGGAATCCTTCCGTCAATCCTTTATACAGTTGTCTATTTTCTTATTAATGCTGCATATCAAGTTTATTTTGCATGTACATCTGGGTTGGACTATGTGAAGAGGTGGGTGTAAAATATTTCAGTATATCAGTGCTTCTGTTTATCTGGAGTCTACATATGTTGATTAGGACTAGGATTTATGACCCATAGAGTGTTTTGTACAACTGAGGAATTTGAAAGTTATTCACTGGTGGTTCAGTACTCATTGATCATGTTGGTATTGTTTGGATCTCTTGAAAAGAAATGACTGGAAATACTAAGGGAAATCAAAAATATTAAAAGAAAAGAAAAAAAAACAGCCTTAGGATACTTTGAAAATAGTTCTATATTATGAACAAAATTTTCTAAGTGTAATAATCAGACGCATTACTTTGCCTGTTAGCACACATATAAAAAACTCTAGTTCTCTAATGTAAGAAAACAAGAAAAACTGACAAATAGAGAAGGCAATTTGCTAAAGCTTAATGGAAAGAACATGCAGCTAATTTCTCTGTGCTGTAACCTGCTATTTCTACCTCCTGTCACTGAGTAGACATCATCTAAACAAATGTAGTAAATAACTAAGGTCCCATCCCATACTGGTCCTAGCCTAAGATCTTCATATCTCCCTAAAATGAAAGGCTGTTCAGTGTTCATCTCTTCAACTCTATCTATATATCTATAATATAGAAGTTAGATCCCATGAGTAGTTGAGAGGACAATGTTTCCTTATAAGTACAGTATTCCCTTTTAGGATTGAATTACTAAAGTCAAAAAACAAATTGTGTTCACTTTACAGTCACAGGACACAGAATGTATTAAGGTCAGATTAAAACCAGAAAACCAAGGACTGTTGTCCCAACCCAGTAACCAATCCATAAAGAAAGGATACCACTTTGAGAGAAGTGGAACAATATTCCTTCCACCAACTTTGGAAAAATAATACAGAGAGTTCTTGGGAGGAAAGACAGTGATTGTCTTCTATAAGGGGACTGTGTTCAATTGATTCATTATTAAGAAAGTCAAGCTAAAGAATAAATTTTAAAACAATGGAAATTTTTGTAGGAAGTAGTTGCAAAATGTCTGACAGGTACAAGCTTGACCTTTAAAAATGTATAATTAAAGGAGAGAATCATACAACAGACAGCTAAGGAAAATTTTCATGATGTCAGTGCAAGCCTCAAGACTTGACTTCATGGTCCACTGCCAAGAACCTAAATTTCATTCTATGAGTCTCTGGAATTGTTTGTTTATCCAAAGAACAATCAGAAAAGTATTGGTAATTTTTGTTTAGAGCTATGCTACAGCAAAGACAAAATATGGGGTATAAGTCTAATAGATCAACTGAGTAGCAGCAGAGACGATCAGGGCATGAAGTAGTCACAAGGCCCTACTGAATCACTGTCATCCCAAACGAACCCATTCCTGCTTAAATTTTCACCGTCTAATAAGTAAGACTGGAAACGTCACACATTAAAGAAAACAGGTTACCCTGAAGTTGGCAAAACAATGCCTTAAGTAATTAAAGAAAAAAATCAATAATACTTAGGCCAGAATTTGAGTTCTCCAACTCAGTGAAGATGCTCAATGAAGACATATATGTGTAAAATAGCTACTTTGACAAGTTATGAGAAAGTCTTCAACTTCACCGGAAGAAGGTAGCAGATCTCCTTAGAAACATGCAAAGAGTTAACAAAATTTTAGAATAAAAATCATCTATTCTCAATCACACATGATCAAATAATTGAGTGCTTTTATTTCAAAATATATAAATAAAAGATGTCATATTTTTATCAAATCCAGAGAATTAGTAAAACTTTTAAATTATAGCAAAGAACTGAAGAAGCAATTACTGATGCATGCACACACACACACACACACACACACACACACACACACACACACATACACACATACATATATTCACATGTAGCAATATCAAGAGGAGAAAACAATTCTCAATACTGTATTTTACAATCCCACAAAGGACCTATTCTTTCTACTAAAGAGTCTTACGTGGCTCATCTTTTTTTGCACATATTCATATTTATATAAAAAATTTCTATGATTAGATATATGCAAATGATTTCATAAGTAGCAATGTCAGGAGAATGAAACAATTCTATACATTTATATATGTATATGTAAATAAGAGCACATATACAATTATTATTTCTACACAGTGAAATTGCCACTGTATGTTTTCTTTTCATTAACATTGTTTTTGTTCCTATGAAAGACAGCACATTTTTCAATACATAATCAAAAATATTTATTTTTGTATTGTTTTTAAATAAGTGATTTTGAATGAATTTACTAACTAAAGAAAGACATATGTAAGTGTACTTTCATATCAACTTACTGTAAATATTTTCACCTTCACCTTTTTCCATGAGAAATAAATGATTCCCTGATATTATACACTTTCAAACTGAAGAAATCTCTTGAGTATTTGTGGATGATAGGTCAGTTGGCAACTATTTTGTTTCTTTTCATAAGTTTGAATATCCATAATACTGTCTTATGACTTCCCATGTTTCTGATAAAATTTCAATTTTTAATCTTAAATTATGTATAGCAAGTTTTTTAAATATTTTTTATTGTTTTCATATTTTATCACTCTAACTCTAATTTAGTGTGTGTGTGTGTGTGTGTGTGTGTGTGTGTGTGTGTGTGTGTGTGTGTGTACTGCCATGACATGTAGGTAGAGGTCAGAGAATAGTTTGTGGGAGTCTCCCTCAACCATGTAGGGTGTAGGAATGGAACTCAGGTTATAGGCTTAGCAGTATGGATCTTTACGAACTGACTCATCTCTCTAGCCTTCAATACTCTTTTATTTGGGTCCAAGGTAGTCTGTGTTTGTACTATGTGAAAATGATAGAACTTTGTGGGTATTTACAATACAGATTTACATCAAATTTGCTAATTGCACAAGTATTTTCCCAGATCTCTCTCTCTTTATTCTACCCCTCCTTCCCTCCCTTCCATTCCCCCTTCCATCTTTTAATTTCTCTCTAATTTAAGGAAAGCATGTGATTGCAGTTTACTCACTGCCGCAAATAATGGAATAGTTTCCCACATTTGGGAAAATCTGAAATGCCAGAAAATCCCAAACTCAATGAATGAACTTCACCATTTTGTGATATGGAAAAACAAAACAAAACAAAACAAACAAACAAAAAAACACCTTCTAGGTCATGGTATCTCACTTGTCATGTAAATATTTTTGTGCTCTCTTATTCTGACATTTCTGTTGTTATAAGTTCATGCATTTAATATCTCATATTCTCCAGATAATACACACATACACACACACATACACACACACACACACACACACACACACATATATATATATGGAAATGCATTCTTTGTATAGAAATAGGAACACAATACATGTGAAAAAAACAAGAACCTAGTAAGACTATTCTTTGTGAAGGCTATTTCTCCCTGGGATTATAAAATGAGTTTGAAATAAATTACAATAAAATGTTCATTGTATGCAATACAATAACTGTTAAGAAAATAAAGTATTAAAGTTGGAAAAATGGTACAGTTTTCTAAGGACCTACCTTTCAAGTATGAGAACCTCAGTTCGGACATCTAGGATATGAGTAGGGCAGTACCTTGGCTGTAATTCCAGCAATAAATTTGGTAGATCAGAGAGGATGCATGTGGCTTGCTGGTCAGTCAATCTAGGTAATCAGCGAGCTTCATTTTATGAAAAAAAAATCAGGGAAGTGACTGAAAAAGATTCCTGTCTTTGAAGACAGGCCTCTTCTCATAATACACATAAATATACATGCATATCCACAGATAAATGTCCATCTACATGCCCAAACACATGCACAAGAATCATTGAAAAAGTTGCTAATACAGGAAGCAGAAGTATGATAAAAACTGAATATTTTTGAAGCTATCAGAATAAAATTTATAGAATAAGGAAATATGCACATGTTGAATAACACTAACCTACAAATTTGAATCCAAAATTCTCCTGGGGAGAAGTCTACAATCAACTTATATGACTGAACACATTCAAATTGCAGACACAATAAGAATAATGTATACTATTAAATGCAATATTCGTGAATAATTCATTTATGAAAACCCATAAATATTTTAGTTGTTTATTAACCCCAATTACAAAAGTAATTATATACACACACATATATATAAATATATATACATACACACACACACACACACACATATATATATATCTAAAAATGTCTGAAATCAGAAAGGTCATGAGTGTTGTAGATAAGGAATAGTAAGTCTGCAACTAGAAAAATTGGGTTGCATTGGACTTACAGGAGTTGGCTTGAGTGATGTGGGAGAGACAACTAATAGGCATGCAGTACCTTTGTGCGTAATGAATATGCTCTAAAACTGATGATGGTAATGTTTGTAAAACTGAACATATAATGAACTATTGTACATTAAAATTGGCTAACCACCATGGTATGATCTGTAACTGATTAAGGCTATTTTTATTACGATTTGAATTTTACATTTGCAAATTCTGTCTTGTAGCACTCCAAATTCTTGTTGAAATTGTCTTAATGGAATATATGATATAAATAAGAAAACTCAAGCTATGTTAAAGAAAAATTTTATATAAAAAACAAAATATGATTCTAGATTGCATACAAATATTTATATGTTATCATTGTCCATTACATCATAATTGTGACTGACTTCTTGATTCAAAATTTAAAAATTTATCCTGTGATACCTCAGTAAAACCCCCCACTCTATCCCCTACAGACAAAGAGAAGCTTAAACCAGGATTCCTAAGTGTAGATAAGAACTTAGACCCCTTTTCCCCAGGTGGCTGTATCTGCTACAGGGACTTTGGAAAACACAGTCAGGATATTCGACCAAAAGACTAAAAAGGGAGGTGGGTTAAAATAAATTATATGATCTGTGCCTTTAAGAACTAGCCTCACAAAGAAAGGGGAGTGCTCCTTCCAACCTCCCTGCTGTGAGTGAGAGATTTAGAAGAGCCTCCCTGGAGGCTTGTAAACTTAGAAAACACCTTACTTTTGCATTCTGTACCTAAAGTCTCCAGTGGCAGCTTTGGGGACGTGATCTAGGCACAGCAAGACCCTCACTCTATTGTCTCAAAAAGGGGGCCTTAGACAAAGATATCTCAATATAGATAGACCCAGGCCAGTTTTAAGTCCCCAGAAATGATGGCGCCAGCCCCAGGAACAAAAGAACAGAGTCAGGATATCTGATGGTAACCAATTAACCACAACATGCCCCTCTCTGGAGATAACATGACCAGACCCTGGAGAGGAGTTGTAAACAGGGCAAACAGATAAGCTAGAATAAGATAAAGTCCAGGCCCGGGAAAAACTGGACCAATCAAGGATGGACCCGTACTAACCTCCTCCCCTCTAAGAAATTTTATGGGTTTTGCCTATAAAAACTAACTTCCCCAAGAAAGAATAACTCTTCTCTGCCTCACTTAAGATGGCTTGAGTTGAGTTCCCTGTCATGACTTGTAACAGATAAACCTTGCTTTTGCATTCTGGTATGCTCGTCCTTGGTGAATCTCTCTGGGGGTTACGATCTGGGCACAACAATCCTATATTAAATAACAAAAATGTCAATATTTATTTAAATGTAAAACTATTCAGTTCATACAGGAAAACATTTTATGTGCATAAATGCTAAAGTCTTTCTGGTATATGTTGCAGACCAATTTAGATTGATTTAGATTGGAGAAAATATCTATGACTGTGAAGTCTACATACCACACTGAACTTCCTCTATAGTTGAAATAATCAGAAGAGGTTTGTTAACTATTAACAAAGAGAGCTCTCTCAGTCAAGCTGCAGGCATCTGTATGTACTGCTTTTTATGGCTCCTCTGTGGCCAACACAGTTGACTACTTTTGAAAGGTCAAGGAGAAACAGGTATTTACTGACAAGGGGAGTGGAGAACAATAGAGTCAAATGAATTGAGCATGGTGTAAAAAAACAAAGAAGTGAGAAGTCATTATACGACTTGATGTATTCCTCTCATGGGACTACTTCACTGAGGAAAACAAATAAATGACTTTTATGTAAAAGACTATTTATTCCCAGCAATATAAATCTCTTAAGGTAATCCATTCACCCTTACATCAAATTGAAAAGCCCATTATCTCTCACAGAGATTTAAATGTAATTTTGAATGTTTCTATTTTCTGCCAACACACTTAAACATGAACAAATTATAATAAAGGAAAATTTAGGTGATTATCTTGTTTGATGCTATATGTCTTCAAAGAGTTCATTTTGTCTATTGAAATATTCATGCAAATTAATTAAATAGATTTTAGTTTAGAACTGGGGCCCTATAAAAGGTTGTAATTTCTTATAGTAATTGTACAGCAAATGCATTTCTTGTTTTCTGAAGTGTTGCTTTTCTAAACTGAATTCTGAATCACTATTATTGAATTTGCTTAGTGCTAGAGAATATAGATAAGTAACAAAAAGGGAAACATTACTTGTACTAGGATGCTATCCTCATCAGTTGTTGTGATAGGGTATATGTTTATATGACATTCAGCATGTTATAGCTATTTTTTATTCAACAATATGAACCCTACTGCTTTATGTATCTTTAAATTTATGTTCATTACTTTTTCAATTGCTATCTATTGCATACTTATTTGTGCCATATTCCAATTCATTCACACCCTTAAAATTTAGATTATATGGGTCATACAAAATTACTTTAAATGTTTCCATTGAGAAGCTCTGTAGTGATATTTTATTTGTGCTGACCTGACATGTGTTATTTTACTTGTATGTAAATAAATAAAGTTTGCCTGGAGATTGGAGGTCATAGCAAGCCATAAACAGAAGTCAGGTGATAGTAGCACATTCCCTTAATCAGATCACATGGCAGACAGAGTCTCTGTGTGTTTAAGGACACAGCCAAGCATGGTGACACACACCTTTAACCCTAGTAACAACCACAGAGACATGGAGGTCTGTATAGAGAGGCAGTGATGAAAAAGTGATGGGGCTCTGCTAAGAGCCAATGAGAAGGCAGAACAGGAAGGCAATAAAGGCGCAGGTTAGACAGGAAGAAGTTCTCTTGGGAAGCTATTGTAGCTTGAGTTTTTCCGCCTTGCCCACAGTCAGGACAAATCTTTGTCTCCCACCAGTCCCACAGCCGCTCAGACCCAACCAAGTAAACACAGAGACTTATATTGCTTACAAACTGTATGGCCGTGGCAGGCTTCTTGTTAACTATTCTTATATCTTAAAGTAACGCATTTCTACAAATCTATACCTCGCCACGTGGCTGGTGGCTTATCGGCGTCTTCACATGCTGCTGGTCATGGCGGCGGCTGCAGCCAGTCCTTCTGCCTTCCTGTCCTTTTATTTCTCCTCTCTGTTAGTCCCGCCTATCCTTCCTGCCTAGCCACAGCCGATCAGGTTTTATTTATTGATCAATCAGAACAACTTGACATACAGACCATCCCCCAGCACAGCCAAGTGCAGACCATCTCAAACACCTGCACTCAGGCCCATGGTCCTAATCATCCTCTATACGGACCTGCTGGGTAACGCCACAAGGAACCCAAGAAGGGCTCCCACAGGACATACAGATCATCCCACAGCAAGCTATGGCAAGGTGGTAAGCTAAGGTTAGTTGGCGGCTACTGCTTTGATCTGTATGGCTTATACCTCTGTATTTGGCTATGTGTTTTTTATTTAATAAGACTGTTTAGAAATTCATCTACAAAGCTCTCTGTTGTATCACAATTGGCTTATCCTGGATGGTAGAATATTTAAGCTGTGATACAACAGGGAGCTTTGTAGACGAATTTCTAAACAGTCTTATTAAATAAGAAACACGGAGCCAAAAAGCTAATCACAATAAAACAGATAAAAATAAACTTTAAACGTAGGAAGATGTCTCCTGCAGCCAGTGTGAGCAGTACTCCACTTCTATATTAAAACGTTGCAGATATTCAGCTAGAGACAAGGAACGCGGTAAAGACCATGTGCCAATCTGGGCAAAAACTGAGAAGAAATGATTTTTAAAATGAAGTTAAAATTGTTTCAGGAAAATGTACGGATGTAGAATGTTTACTATTAAGCAAGATCATAAAATCTCAGAGAGAAAAAAAATATGTTCCCTCTCATATGTGGAAACTAGGCTCTCTCTCTATATATGTCTCTATAATATACAATTCATATGTGCTTATATGCACTGAACATAAGATGTGTGTGTAATGTATGCCAATATATTATATACATTATATAATGTATACCAATGTACATGTACAGGCAAGGCAACGTGAAGGAAAGCAAAAAAGAAAGGCTAAATATAAGATGATGAGAGAAAACTGTATGAAGAAAATGATCATGAATAAAAAGCTAATTTGGGGGAGGGTTCTATCTCTGTCATGTCCTTGATATTTTAGTTTTAGTGGTGAAAAAGTACATCAATATATTCAATACTTAGTGCAACAGGTAAGGTGAGCTCTACAACTTCTGTTCCAAATGCCTATTTGTCTGTTCATTGAGGTATACAGATTTTGTGTCTGATTAATTTTGGTTTGTAATTTTTTAAAATTTCTGAGCTTTTTAAATAATAACGTTTTTAATTTTTTTAATTAACAAAAGGAAACTGGGAAACTGGGAAATAAAAATTTTTGAAATTTTTATTAAAATTTTGATATTTTTATTATCTTATTCTCATCACGTCATTACAATTTTATCATTTCAAGTGTATTGTGAAATAACAATGATTCATATATTTTATGAAATTGTATCAATTATTAAAAGAACACATTGGTATTAAAAGGCAAAAAATAGCTATATCTAATGAATTATTCTGAGATACACCTATAACATGATGATTAAATTAATATACCTTACAATCAGCCCAATGGGGAGTTTACTTTAAATCATGTGGATTATCCCACTTACTCACACAGTAGATTGGTTTGTTGTTGATCTTGCAAATATACCATGTCTACGTTTTATCGTTTCAGGTTCTTCCAGGGTTCTCCCTTATCAACTGATAAATTATGATTAATCACTCTCAATGGTTCTCTTGCAATAGGATGGAGGAGCAATGTGACACCCAAAATATTTGACAATAACTAGAGATATATTGAAAGTTATACTAGGAAAAAAGAGATGATGAGAAAAAATTATAGACACTGGCACTTGTTCTGCTGTCCAGGAAGATATTGAATACACTTATGCCTTAAAAGTCATCATGTAACAACAGTGACTTGTATGATCAACAATGAGAATGACTCCTCCGTTGGGAAGTTCAAATCTAAGTCTCCTCAAAAGTTTTATACCCCTTTGCAACTGAGGAATAGTAAGAACAATAGAAATAGTCTTTTCCAGGGAAGAGCACAACTGGTCATCCAATATCAAATGGTCCATCCTGAAAGCAAACGTATGAGTAACATTATACAAATTGAGCACGTTATAGGTGATATAAGCATAAGAGTATACATGTACACACATATACACATGCAACAACAATAAAAAGGATGAGAACATGAGCTAGAAAGAACAGGTTGCTAGGTTGTGGTGATGCGTGTCTTTAATCCCAACACTCTGGAGGTAAGGCAGGTGGATCTCTGTGAGTTCGAAGCCAGAATGGTCTAAATAGCGAGTTCCATGACAGGCTCCAAAGCTAAACAACAGAAAGAAAGAAAGAAAGAAAGAAAGAAAGAAAGAAAGAAAGAAAGAAAGAAAGAAAGAAAGAAAGAAAGAAAGAAAGAAAGAAAGAAAGAAAGGAAGAACAGGGAAAAGTTTATAAGAAAGTTTGGAGGGATAAAAGGGAAAATAGAAATACTGTCATTATATTATAAACTCAAAACAAAAGAAAATGTCTTCTGTAAAAAATGGGCACCACATTATTGATGGATAGCCACATTTTATAGCAGAAATAAGACAGAAGATTTAGAACCAAAATTAAAAATAAAGAGACAGTAAAAAAGGAGAACAGCCTTTTTTCTTTAACATTGACATTGATTTGATTTGACTACAATATCTGGGTTGTAGACCATGGTCTAAATAATTCAAAATAATAGAAGTTTAGAACTATCACTGTTTATATAACAAATTACAAATTACAAATTTTTATTATAAAAATAGCTATGTTTTAGCTATTCTGTTCCTCTGCTTACACATTTGTGACGATAAGTACCAAATTCTGGGTCTTGGGCATACCAGGCAAGTATTTCACTACACAGCAACATCCTAGTCCTCAGACATTTGTTTTCATCTTCACATTCCTAAAAAGTCACATGTAATAAATTAAAATATCATTTTAAAGGCATAGAGACATAAATCATCCATTTCCTCTCCATGCACAATAAGTAGTTATTCCTGTTGAGTTCCCTTTTCTGTTTTCCACATGCTTTACCAAAACCGTATCTGTGATTTCATAGATGATTTTAGGATGGAAACAACAGAATCTAGAATAAGAAATAGTTTTACCTCCTTTTGAGTCACCAAGATTTGTGGATGTGTGGTCTAGTTTGTGTTATCGTTTTATTAGTTTTAATTACAGCTATAATAACAATAATTAAAATAACAAGATATTTACTTAGTATTTTTCATTTTTCCTTCAACTACTTATTGTTTTTATTTCTGCAACTGAGATCCTAAAAACTTTAAATATAAAAACTGTTGGTTTTCTATTATGAAAAAACCCTATTAGTTGAAATAGGTGGTGACGGTCATGCACCAACAACTGGTTTGGTAATCATTAAAGATGGAACATAAATTAAATATAATTTTATCATTAATAAACATTTTATAAATGCAAATCATTGCTACTATTATACTCATTAACATTGCCAGCTGCTATCATTAATTAATAATTAAATATGAGTTTTCATACATATGTGGAAATTATGTAAAGGTATAGATGTGGAAATTATATAGTATAGAAACTCAATGCATGTTTTTTTTTTTAAACTTACATCCTTGGTGCTCCCATTAACTTATCTGTAAGTGTATAATATTATAATATGTATATGTGTGTGTGTGTGTGTGTGTGTGTGTGTTTTAAACAACATTGAAATGTCATTTCATGAACAGTGATTGCTTATATTATTTTATGTGTTTCCATTTGCTATAAGTAGTAAGCTGAATAACAGGCTTCCAGAGATACTCTTGAACTCATTCCTGAAATCCTTGAGTATGCCATTTTATATAAAGAAAAGACAATAGAAATGATTAAGGTGAAGAAAACTGGGACTCAGAGATTGTCCTTGACTCTGTGTGGGTGCATCTTAAAGGCATGACACGCATCCCTATTAAGATCAGAGTCTGAGCTGTGCTAACTAATGACTCAATAGGAATTATGACACACTGACTTTATAAATGGAAGAAGATTCTTTAAATCAAGGAGGTACATCACCTTTATAAGTTTAAAGGGCAAGAAATCTGATTATCCTTAATTTCTAAAAAGCATTTCACTGACTCCACACAAATCCAACCTAGTGGGACCCAGGTCAGAACTTTACATAACTGTAAAGGAATGCATTTATATTGATTTAAATGCACTATATTTGTTGAAGTTTATTGTAATAGCCATAGATAAAACCACACAGGTGAAAACCCTAATTAATGGTCAGTTCTGGAAACCGGTGTTGCTTAATACCTTGTGTTCTTCTGGTCTGAGGTAAAATTCCTTGATTGGACATTTCCCCAGGTTGGAAAACGGTTGTGATTACCAAAAGTGAATTTCAACATTGATCAAATGGGTTTAAACAATCTTGGTTTTCTCAATCTCAAAAGCATTATGTATCATTTTCACATTTATGTCAAATTTAGTCTAAGCTAGTTTAAAATAATTGCAACAAGAAAACCTATACTAAAATGCTCTACTACCCCTAACGCTTGGTAAGTGCTCCTTCTGCAATTTTTTTGCATTTAAAGTATAGTTACATCATTTCTCTTTTTCCCTTTCCTCTCTGTCCTCCCAGTTCCCAGACTGACTCCCTGCTTCCCCACTAAATTGACAGCCACTTCTTTCATCATTTTCAACACATATGCTTATGAAGAAATCAACGTATAATTGCCACGTGCTGAGTCCCCTCAATCCTCTTGTTTCTAGGGCTGACCACTTAATACTGGATCATCAATCAGGGCTCATAGTTGGGGAAAACTAATTCTCCCTCCCTCAGTAATTGTTAATTGTTAACTCTTCCTCTAGGGCAAAGATCTGTGAGATTTCCCACATCTTCAAAGAGATGTCAACTATAAATTACACATAGAAAACGTTTGTGATTAGCAAGAATCATTAGAGCTCTAATAAAACACAAGGGAAGTAAGAATTTCTTCAGAATATTTTCTGATTCTAGCATTTTTAAGAAAGATTTGGGGACAGACAAGAGAGACAATATAAATTATTCATTTTTCTTATTTTACTAGTCAATGTATACGGGGAAAATGATTTTATAGTGTCTAGAAATATGGTACATAAATGAATAGATGAATGAATAAAAGAATAGATGGCAGTAGATCAATAATAGATAGCTGCTGGATGATAGAAATATAGGCAGATAGATAGATAGATAGATAGATAGATAGATGTGTTTTGTAGATGATTGAGGCTCCAACCTTCAATGCAAGAGATTGACCACCTGGAGACTGAGGAAACAGTTCTAACCTAGACCCAAAGGTATTCTGCATGAAAATCATCCATAGCCAAGGGTGCAGACATAGTCTGATGGATTGCTGGATAATTTTCTCATGCTTCACAGAGATCAACATTTTGTTTCTTAGGACTTTAACTAATTAATTGATGAGGACTAACCACGTAATAAAATTTAATATTATTGGCGGGGCCGTGGTGGCACATGCCTTTAATCCTAGCACTCGGGGAACAGGCCAGGCAGATCTCTGTGAGTTCAAGGCCAGCCTGGTCTATAGAGCAAGATCCAGGATAGGCACCAAAACTCCATGGAGAAACCCTGTGTAGAAAATCCAGAAAAAAAAATCTTATTTATTCAAAATTCACCAATTTCCATGTAAACCCATGCATACACACACAGATATATCCAGAATAATGCCTGATTGATTAACTGAGTGCAGTCGCATAGCTGTGCTGATGCACTCAATTCAACCAGTACACTACTCTGTATTCCATGCCAGAACAAAAGTGCATCTGTGGCTCATCAATTAATGTTGCCAGCTTTCTAAGTAACTATTCAATATTGACTATGAACATATAGCTCTGAGTATTCTAAGAACACTTTCAATTAATAATTTTGAGGCTAATTTAAACAAAGGAGGATAGGCTTTACGCAGCACTGCATCACTTGAATAACTTGAAGCATTACCGTCAAAGAAATTAGTCCTTCTGACCTTACTCTTTAGATTATTTTCCACAATGCTTATTTTCTTTTGAAGTGCATTATCTTTCTTAAAACGAAAGGAAAGTGTTCCAATTAATTACATTTCTTTTCATTCCAGTTCACAGTCCCTTTTTTCTTTCTTTTCATAGTTTCTTGCTAATTTTACACTTCACTGAGTGTAAGACAAAACTAATCTGTTTCTTTTAAAAGGTAAAAAAATTAAGTATTGCTTTTCCTACTAAAGATACACTCTCTTAAATATTTTAAATTTTCATTTATCACAAATTTAATTTCAAATATCATCCAACATCAAAGGTTTTACTTACATTATTCTCATTTATTTGGGTCACGATATCATTTCCGTGCCTGTGATTTTTAATAGCCCAAAGTAAGTAAATGCTATGCTACCACAGTTTAACCACAATAAGACAAATTCATAGCACACACTCTTGCCTCTAACCCTATTAATAGAGGCCATTTTCTTGGTTTGGTCACCATACAACAAATACTCAATTCTTCCACTTGCCAAATTTCAGATTCCAACTTAAGACTGATCAGATGAGGAAGTTCTATCCTACCCTAAGTCAAATATTGTAGACTACTCAATTTTGTGTTGAAAACAAGATGGTGGTTTTCTGGGAAATGGGTTTCTCTGCTTGAAAGTTAATATATTTGTCTTGAGCTCAGCAGGATTTAGAGTCAATTTTATATTATTTCATTTTCTTTTTGCCCTGCTGTCTTGACCATAAACACAGAATCAGCAAGGACTGAATCTAATTCTACATGATTGATATTTGGTAGTTATACCCACTCAGTTATTGCTATAGAACCCACCCAAAATGAATCTGTTTTGAAAATTTTTATACATAATTTATTGATTCTTTGGGAATTTCACACCCTGCACCTTAATTCCCATCAACTCCCAAACCCCCCAAATCTCCCCCTCACCTCTGAAGCAACCTCCAAAAGAAAATTAAAAATAAATCAAAACAAAACAAAGTAAGCAAACAGACAAGAACAAAACCAAACCAAAAAAAAGATCACTTTGTTTTCCCATCTTTCCCACCTCTCCCACACCTCTTCATTAATTCTGGTGGCATTGGGAGCCATATGTCACATAGAATACAGTTTAGTCAGATCCACTTTACTAGCAAATATTCATTGTAGTCATTGGTCTGGTTCACAGTCTCTGGTTTCTGGTACACCATCATCACTGGATTCTCACTGAGTTTCCTCTCAGTTATCCTGAGGCTACCTGAGTCCTGGAGATCCTCATTCCATAGGACTAGTCCCTTCACGAGTTATGGCAGGTCCTAGACGGGGTAGATGTTAGGATGGGCCAACCCAAGGCTCAGCTGTGGGCCTTGGTGCTAGCTAAGCTGATCAGTCCAGGCCACTGGGCTGTAGGACTCAGGCAAGTGGGAGAAGCCAGCTCCTCTACCCCATGCTATCAGGCAGGGTCAGTTCTCCTTCACCTGTGGGTAAGCATTGGGTCCATTTCTCCCAAGTGTCGGGGCCAGCTCTCCTGTCAAGGTCTGGGCCAGCTCTCTTGCTGCAGTGTCCAGTGTAAGGCAAGGCCAGGTTTCCCAGGGCCAGAGACGAGTTAAGATGGTTCAGCATAGCCTTCTGATTTCATCACTGGTTACTAGGGTCTCCTAAAGTGATACAGGCCACAGACATCGACACAGACCTCAGCTGCAGCTGGCCCACGGTCCCAGACATGGCCCTTACTTAGGCCTAGGCAATATCCTGGCTCCAGGAGAAAGCACTGGCCACTCAGATCAGGATGGCTCCAGTGGCAGCATGGCCCTAGACACCAACAAGGCCACAGGTTGTGCCTCCAACCCCTGGCTTCTGTGTGACTTTTGGTGGCAACACAGACCTCAGACTTCAACATAGACTCCACTTGCTGGAGGACCATGGACCCAGATAGTGAGTGTCCTTGGTAGCAGCCAGGTCTGGATGTCACCATTGCCCCAGGTGGCAGTGCAGACCACTCAGATCGGCATAGCCCCATTGTCAGCATGGCGATAGGACACTAACATGGAGCTGGTTCTGAGTCTTTTTTAGTCTGTCCGTGTATTTGGTTTATATTATTTATCTTATAAGACTATGTAAATTTGCTAATACCATCTCTATGATGTATTATCATTTGGGTAAATAAGCTAGCAGAATTGTATTATTTCAAACTTCTGGGGACTAGAAGTCTTAGATCAATGTTTTAGTGGAGGCTACTCTCTTTGGCTTATGCAAGGTATCGTTTCCCTCCTCCACCCATTCCCCAACCCACAGTCTTCACTTTGCATGTTTTCTGTATCTCTGCCTACTCTTTGAAGAATACTGAACTATGGGTTCCTTTAATCCTAATCATATCTCTATGAGCCCTCTCTCCAAATAAAGTACAATGCTGATATTTTGCGGTGCTACAGCTGAACACAGAACTTTGAGAAGACATGACACTTTAGAGGCGGAAGATGGCTATCTCAGTTCTGAAAAATGTGGTCCTTGTTAAGTTCAAGTATGATGTATTTGGAACGAAGTTCTCTCCACTATAAACAAGTAATAACCCCCTACAACATCCATATACAAGAAAAAGATATTCTTGTGAAGGTGAGAGTTACACTATTAAAACCAAAGATAGTATCATAACTAACCCTCTAGGCATTTAACAGATTTGTCCTGTCATTTATACCTAGTGATCTATAAATTAAAAACTGTTTCATTGGTATAATCATTAATACAGACTGAGTATCTATCTTCAGAATATGTAGCAATTTATACATGAAGTTTTACTTGGCAAATGTGCTTTTCTATTTTTGATATAAATATTCTGTTTGTAAAACACAGAGCCAATGTAGACAATTAGAGAGGAAAATGTTGGCATCAGAATTATAAGAAGTAGGTGATAAGCTGCCTTTTCTTAAATAACATCTTATCAATGCTCACGGGAACAACCTTAATTAAAGTCAGTAGCCTGCAAAGAAGAAAACACATGAAAATTGAAGGGGATCCTATCGTGAGGAAGTAGAGTCTAAGTGGGAATGGAAGACTATAAGAGAGGATAAAGTAAGGTAATTGTGATTGAAATACTATACATTTCTTTTTTATTATTATTAAGAGAATTTCTATTTATTTTATATACCAACCACAGATTCCCCTCACTTCCCTCCTCCTGCCACCCAGCCTTCTCTCACAACCCACGCCCATTCTCACCTCCTCCATACATTTCTTAAAAGCAGTATCAGAAGGAGACATTGGTGGTACCAAGCCCTGCAGGGACATAGAAGGAATTAATTTTCACACTGTCATACAAACCTCATTGCAAGTTTTGACAACAACTGGTTTGCAAACAATCTTTGCACATAAAAATAAATTAAAAATTACAGATGCTATCATATTCTCTCTAATTGGAATAATAAAATTTGATAATAAATTACTTAAAATATTTTACCACAATTATATAACAGGTTTTTATTTCTGTAAACTCAAAGCATATACCATAAGATCATAGCATTCCTAGGCATAGACTTATAGGTAGGGCAGCACTGAGAAGCTTGGTAATCACCTAAGATTACAGCTACTGACCTCAAGCTCTACTATAGAGCTAGAGCAATAAAAACAGCTTGGTATTGGCATAAAAATCGACGTGTGGACCAAGGGAATTGAACTGAAGACCCTGACATTAATCCATACATCTATGGACACATGATTTCTGACAAAGAAGCCAAAGCAGTACAATGGAAAAAAGAAAACATCTTCAACAAATGGTTCTGGCATAACTAGATGTCAACATGTAGAAGACTGCAAATAGATCCATATCTATTGCTACGCACAAAACTCAAGTCCAAGTGGATCAAAGATCTCAACGTAAATTCAGTTACACTGAATCTGATAGAAGAGAAAGTAGGAAGTAACCTTGAACACATTGGTACAGGAGACCACTTCTTAAACAACACACCAGTAGCACAGACACCGAGAGCAACAATTAATAAATGGAACCTCCTGAAACTAAGAAACTTCTGTAAGGCAAAGGACACTGTAAATAAGACAAAATGAAAGTCTACAGAATGGGAAAAGATCTTTACCAACCCCACATCAGATAGAAGGCTCATCTCAAAAGTATATAAAGAATTCAAGAAACTAGACATCAAAATACCAACCAATCCAATTAAAAAATGGTATAGAGCTAAACAGAAAATTCTCAACAGAAGAACTTCAAATGGCCAAAAGACATTTAAGGAATTGCTCAACATTCTTAGACATCAGGGAACTCCAAATCAAAATGACTTTGAGATACCATATTATACCTGTCAGAATGGCTAAGATCAAAAACATTGATAACAGCTTATGTTGGAGAGGATGTGGAAAAAGGGGAACATTCCTCCACTCAGGTGGGAATGCAATCTTGTATAGCCAGTCTGGAAATCAGTATGGTGGCATTTCGGAAAATTGGGAATCAATCTTCCTCAAGACCCAGCTATACCACTCTTGGGTATATACCCAAGGAATGCTCAATCATACCACAGGGACACATGCTCATTTGTGTTCATAGCAGCATTATTTGTAATAGTCAGAATCTGAAAACAACCTAAATGCCCCTCAACTGAAGAATGGATAAACAAAATGTGGTACATATACACAATGGCGTACAACTTAGCAGAGAAAAACAATGACATCGTGATATTTGCAGGCAAAAAGATGGAACTAGAAAATATCATCCTGAGTGCAGTAACCCAGACTCAGAAGGACAGACATGGTATGTACTCACTCATAAGTGGACACGAGGTGTAAAGCAAAAGATAACCAGACTACAGACCACAGCTCCAGAGAAACTAGCAAACAAGGAGGATCCTAAGAGGGACACATGGATCCCCCTAGGAAGGGGAAATAGATGAGATCTCCATGAGTAAATTGGGGATGAGGGGGACAATAGAGGGTACAGAATGGGGGATGAGAACATGAGGCTGGGGGGCAGGAGGAGGAAAAAGAGGGTAATCTGTAGTTGGTATGTAAAATTAATAAAAATTTCTTAATTAAAAAATTACAGCTACTGAATACAGAAAGAATTCAGTGGATTTAAGACAATAAGCACCAGACCATAAAATAAAAAATTCAAAGAAGATACAGACTTCATCAAATGAAGAATTCAGTTATATCTCCTGAAGTTTCTTGTGACTGTCTCTCTATGGAAACTGTGAAATGCAAATAGCAGATATTTTTATTTGAGAAATCTCTAGGCAAATCAAGAATACTACTTAAAATCATACTCTTACCCAAGAACCTTATTCTCAGCTGAATGCAAGTTATAAGACAATATCTTGGGGCTGAAACTAAGTTTCAGGGCATATATGATAGCTCAGTCAGAAGGGGATCTTGCCATCAGACTGACGACTGAGTTTGATCCAGAACCCACATGGTGGAGGAGAAAGGTGACTCCTGCAAATTGTCTTTTGACTTCAACATGTACATATAATATCACATGTGTTACTAAACACATATATCACATAAATAAATAAATGCTAGTTAAAAAAAAAACCCAAACCTGAAGCTGATTACAATTGGAAAAAAAAAAAAAAAACACTAGTGGAAATGAAGGTATATTGTATTTGTGATAAATAAAGGAAATATCTTTCCAGAATACATAACAAAGAGGGATATAAAGAAGTGAATCTGATTCAGAACTACTAACTAGGAGGATGTATAGAAAGAGATACCAGGCCAGTTTCAGCTTTAGTATATAAGAGACAAAGAAACACTATTCCCTCTGTCTTGGACCACCTACTCTAGATGGAACCAGTGAAAATAAGAAGTTCCATTACCTAGAGAATAAATTGCTACTTAAGAGCCCAATGTCCTACTTTGCTTTCTGTGACTATGATAAAAACACTGACCAAAGAAACTTGGAAAGAAAGCATTTATTTCATCTCACACGTGTAGATCATAGTTTGTCATTGAAGTTAGTAAGGAACTGAAGAAGACACACACACACACACACACACACACAACACACACACAAAAAAACACAAAAAAAAAAAAAAAAAAAAAAAAAGTCAGGCTGCTTACTTTCTTGCTTCCCATGGCTTTTACAGCTTTCTTTCTTATGCAGCTTGAAGTCCTTTGCCTGGGCTTGCCCCATCCACAGTGGGGCCTCCCAGTGAAGACAAACCCTACATACATGTCTGTAAGCCCCTCTGATGAAGGGATTCTTCCAATGAGTTTCCCTCTTCCAAGATGTCAAGAGGACAAAAAAACACCATCATAGCCATATTGTCATGCAGAGTGGCATCGTGAAGACAGAAAGATTCAGCCAACACCCTTTGTTCTGTCCACTTCTTGTTTATTATTCCTTATTGCTAATGTAGGCAATTCGATCAATTTGGTGGGTTGTAATAACAAAATGCATTAGCTCACATTTATAACAGTCAAAAGTAAAGTTCAGTAACTAGTCAACGTGCCAATAGAACTGATTCTTCAGAAGATTTTCAGAGTTCAACTGTTTACCTGTATTTTTTCAAACATCCAGAGTTTATATTCCTCTTGGCTCCTTGGGAACTTCTATAATAGCAGAATTTCAAACTCTACTGAATGGTCATATATTTTTCTTTCCCTAATTGCCTTGATTCTCTTAAAGGATGCTATCTTCCTAATAAATAATCAAAGCATTCTTTCTCATTTCAAAATCCTTAATTAATCAATATGCAAAGTTCTCTTTGTTATTTATTTTCACATGCTGCAACAAGATCATAGAGCTTTGAGGATCATATATACAGAAAATGTGCATTGAACAAAAAGTCAGTATTTTTCTATACCACCTGAAGAACAGATATGTGTATTTTGTTTATTTACTAAGTAAGAATTATCAGATTATCCAACAAGTGAAAGTTTCAAATGTCTGAATCTTTTTCTAAACTCTGAAAGTTAATTTAGACCATTATGAGCAAGAACAATTGAGCTGAGTACAAACCATGGATATATTAAGATAAGAAATGGTTGCAATTTTTAAACTAAGTTAGGAATCTTTACATAATAATGAAACCAAAATTTCCTTACCTGAATCCATCAAAAGAAATCATGCTATGGACTGAATTAAGTTAAGCTAAATATAGAGGATGTATATACCTTTGTGATTCTGTGTACTGGGGACACATACACTACTTTACATATATAGTTGTAAGAATTAAATAGTACATGAGAAATTCAAAGTTGTGGAACAAAGAAGATGCATACAAAAAATGGAAACATTTTCTGACACATTATGCTTTTATT